>NC_060125.1:294586629-294892370 GCF_021461395.2 Schistocerca americana
CCTTTTCACTTTTAATATATCTTGTATTTCTTTTACATTAATAGGTACCAATTTTATCAGAATACGTTAAACCAGTTGGAAGCACATGATCCTTAGCGAAACGGTCAAGCAGCTTAAATATCCATATAACAGTATCATCAATGAACTACTCTGTTTTCATTTGCACAGGATAATGCGCATCATACTTAAGTTATCCATTTAAAAGGGGAAAGGACATTTCATGTTACTTATGAAATTTTCCCATGCTCGATTCAGAGAGACAAGACTTTTTAAAATAGACTGGCAACCAATTTTTAGATGCTAATTAATACAACAACATCGTCAACAGTTGCCGCTGAGTATTTATTTTATACCCTTTTTATCATTACGGCATAGTGTTCAAGTATATAAATTCTGTCACAATAGCTCACCAACTTCGTTATAGTCCATCTCTATCACTTGGGAGGAAACTGTAATTGTGTATAAGGAAGTAGCGTTTCATCATCTTAAATGTCCCAATTGATTCAGGTACTAAACAAAAGTGAATCATGGTGTTATTCTTAGTCTGATCAGCACACGCATTGGTGAACAGGTGAAGCTCATTCATAGATTTTGGAGTATGTTTTCGGATATGAAATGTGCAAACTTCATTTCCACTTTCTAGGCCTCGCCTTCATGGTATCTGTACTAGTGTCAGTGCTTACATTTCGAAATATTTATGTCAAAAACATTTGGATATAGGTGTTTCAAGTAAAAGATATGCTGAACAGGAATACTTGGTAACTAAATTTTGCATGTAGTTGAACTTCAGCGCACAGACATTATTTCTCATTTCACTGCACTCAGAAACTTCACTAATTTTACTGTAATTTTTTTTTATCTTCTGCAGTGAACCACTAAGCTAATTTTTTGTCAGACTTCACAAGAAAAATACACATGAAAGCAGAAACAGCCCACCAATGTCTTCTGCTTTCAGTTAAATACATTCCCATACAGTCATTGCAAAAAGGGCATGAGTCAGTGACTTACGACTTTTCCATGTGGAATGAAGATTTCGAATTCTGGTAGCGATGCCATCTGAAGGTTGACTAATGCCGTTCTTGTATGTCTTAATCTGACTAACCTTCACCACCCAGCTCCAATACACAATTCATTTTTGTAAAGAAGTTGAATCATGAGTTTTCTGCAATGACCGATTCAGTTAATTACAGCTTTCGGTTGTTAAACAGGCATCTTCATATCACTTATTGTAAAGGCTATGTGTTTAAGTAAACTGTAGGCAAGAACTCCATCGTCCAATCGTGTATCTCGAAACATCATCTCTAATGAACTGGGTTTCAATGAACTGTTGGTTGTGCCATTAGTGAGCATGTTCCGCATTGTACTTTCACATGATGACGATATTGCCTACATTGTACGTAGACACGTAGTCTTCACTGTGAGTGATCAGAAGAGGTTGTTTATCAGTCTAAATTATCAATCAATTGCAATGCAATGTATTTTGTGATCAAAATATTTAAAATATTTTATAAGATAAGTTTTAGATACGTAAGATGGCTTATCTCCATACCTGATAATGTTAGGTCTTACTATCTATGAACTGTTTTTTTACGAACAGAGGAATGCGTGCTCTGGTCTGAGGAGCCCTGCACAGCAGGTGCTTCATCTGTTGGTTGGGCGCGCGTCGCGGGTTGCCGCCCAGGACAGCAGGGGCTGCTGGGGCGACGTCGTGCTGGAGAAAGGACGGCGGAGCGCGCTGTACTCGGCGGCCGCCCGCCGCGCGCCCAGTGATGGATTAGACTGCCGGGCTATCGGACGGGGCCGTTTCACTCCCTGTCACAGGCACTCGGCCTGCCCACGGGTCGAAGAGCAAGTTAAAAGTTCGCATACGTCATACGGGAAAGTGGCAAGAAACTGACGGATTGCGAGGCTCCGTCACGCACTCATTGTTTCAAGCCCTTCATACAGCTATTGTATGACGCTTTTTTGCTCTGACACGAAAACATTTGTTGCATCCTATTCTCTTTTTGAAATCGATTTTCCTGTTCTTGTATGTTATACCTTAAGTCCTGATACTCAATTTTTTTCTCATTAAATTATTACTTCTACTTCTTTTTTTCGCACTACTTTGATCAATTTTCCTTCCGTTAATTGGCAGTTGTATTGGTTCTTAGCAGAACATTTTATACACTATAAAAGATAAAAAATGCACGTGTAATAGTCTACAATATTTTTATTAACTAACCAGTTTTCGGCTATTAGACTATCACGGTACAAACACACGTACAGGGTGTGTCTGTAAGAGCGTGCAAAAATTTCGTAGGACATAGAGGATGCTCCACTGAACATTTTCAGGTAGGGAACGGGGGGGGTCGGAGAAGAAAGCTTAAGGAGTTAACAGAAATAAAATCACACAACTGTGTACTTTTTTATTCATGTTAGTTAACCGCAAATATCCTCATTGACACAATGAGCGTACCATTTGTACAGTGTCTTACAAAATGTGCTGAAACGGACGGCCATCAACCTCAATGCAAGCGTGACCTAGACGAGAAAGATGCTGACGCACTCTGACAAACATCCCTGGCGTGTCTTTCGAATCACATCACAGGCAGCTACAATTCTGGCAACTAATTTCACTATGATGTTGATGTCCTACATGAACTGCTCCATCGTATTGTACTGCATGTCTCTGAATAGCATTGAGTAATTAATGGGTCTGTCGTTGAATCATAGCACGTTCTGTCATGGGACAATCTAAAGAGGATACAACAGAGCCAACTTATGGACGATTAAAGTAAACAAAACCTGCATCATGACTTCCTGGTAATCAGGCTCGTCTTCCTTGGTTCCTCGCAGGAAGTAAAGAATGTACACGTAAATAAGCAGCACATTACGTATAAACTTGTACGCATCTTAGTTATGAATAAGCTGGAAAACAGTAATGCTAGACAAAGCTATAGACAAGTTTACTTCCATATCTACTTAAGCCGGCCTCCTTATCTCAAACTGTTTAGTGGATCATTCTCTACACCCTATTACATTTTTGCACACTGTTACGGAAACACCCTGTATGTGTGGTTGCAAATTTTGCGAGAACCAAAATTTTAAGTTAGATGCATCCAACAAATTTATCAACTAGCTGTCAAAGACAGCAATTATTATTGTTCAATGTAAGACTAAAGGGAGAGTATTATTTCGGTAAAAATGTGAACTACTTAGCTCAGATAAAATATGACACTTTGAAAAAATGAACTACAAATCGCAACTACTCAGAAAAAAATAGAGCAAAATAGAGCAAAATTTGTCGTTTAGAGCATGACTTAAAACAGAACAGTATTTCGCGGTCTCAGGCTTTTTCGGGGTGATTCATTAATAATGAGCTTCTTCAGATGCTGAGTGTTTTGCTGTTATGCGCACTCGCTACCTGGACTCCAACCAGACTGTGAGCTATTTTTGGGCGCAGGCGGCTACTAATAGCTGAGTTCGATTCCCGAAGTCCACTGCGCCCTTCGATGCTCTTTTGTTCTACAGGGCACGCACTGATACTACGTGAAACGCAAATTCCCTGCCCGCATCTCGTGGTCGTGCGGTAGCGTTCTCGCTTCCCACGCCCGGGTTCCCGGGTTCGCTTCCCGGCGGGGTCAGGGATTTTCTCTGCCTCGTGATGGCTGGGTGTTGTGTGCTGTCCTTAGGTTAGTTAGGTTTAAGTAGTTCTAAGTTCTAGGTGACTGATGACCAAAGATGTTAAGTCCCATAGTGCTCAGAGCCACTTGAACCATTTTTTTTGCAAATTCCCTCAGCGTTTTCCAACTCTGGTGGATGTAATGGTCGGCCAGATTTTAACAACCTGAGTGCCGAACCTCAAGCGTTATTTAAATTGAAACCTTCATCTCTGGTTATCAGGTTTCTGGCATCTTTGTTTCGATAGACTCCTTAATTATGCTTTCCCTGAAACTTGGCGTATGCACAACGGCACTGGTCCTATGTATTTTATGATTATCTTCGAGGCAGTGCTCGGTGACGGCTGATTTGCTTGGCTGTTTTAGTTGGAGGTGTCGTTGATGCTACTCACTTCTCTCTGTGACAGTTCTGCTACTTTACCCAACGTAAGACAAGCCTCATACGCGTGGAATGTGATACACGCCTGTCTTTCGGACACCTAATAAACAGGGATGGAAGTATCAATTTAAGGGTATGTATGGTGAAACTGGTCAAAAATTAACCTATTCCGATTATTATATCTTAATAATATTTGATCTCACCTGAATAATTTGATGCATCATTGGTCGATTAATTCCAATTGGAACTGTAGTTTTTATTATTTCAAAGTCAATACTGCAAGTGTAAAACCGTCCAGTCATTCTTCAGTGACTTCTTTAAGTATCTCTGTCTACAGAACTACGCGGTCTAGAAGGCTGTGATTTTCAGTTATTTATTCCTTGGACTCATGTTAATGTTCGTGTTAAGAGTCTGAATGCAGTATGTAAACAGAAATGGCGGTATTGTACATGCATTTTGTGGGGGATCTAAATAGTAAAGGAAGACTTACAGCAAAAACGTTGATGAACTGCAGCAATATTATGGAATGGCAATAAGAAACAATACAAATGACCTACAAGGAATGAAAAGAGCAGTGGGCTACATTCTTCCTCAAATTATCCACTGATGATACACCTATACACGGTCTTCGCCCACCTGGTCCTGGTTCATGGTGGAAGTAACGCAAATCTCAGGCAGCAAGTGCAGAGGAACAAAAATAGCATACCTTTTGCAGTGATGCAAGCTATTAAACCAATATATAGAGAGTTATGTCATATTGACCTTCTTTGCAAATGTCTCTATGGTCGAACGCAAAACCCGAATAAGTCTTTCAATAATATCATTTAAACCCAGATACCAAAAAATGTCTTCGTGGGAATGAGAACTCTATGGTTGGGTATTTGTGACGCTGTGATAACGTTTGTAATAAAGGAAGAATTAGGGTACTAGAGCATCTTGGTATCATTCCAGGAACCAACTCATGCAAGCCTTCCAGCGAATGAATCGACTTAGGATCATGAAAGTTCAGTGTGCAGGAGAGGAAATGACTAAAGAAGCAACAGGCATCAAAACAAAGAAGCTTTTAGGTTTGCAGGATGATCAAGTTCAGGATCCGGATAATGCTGATTGCGGGCCTGGCTGTTTCTATTAATTGGCATGCTTCCATGTACGAGTTAATATCATAATAATTTTTTTTTTAATATTTGACCCATTACCTCAGGAACTAAAGATAGGTATACATAATTTTACACTATGTTACCTCTTAGTACACTGCTACTGCTGAACCACCAAAACATTTCTACCTACAATGGTTTTTCACTCACAGAAGAAAAAGTGGATATAAAAATAAATTGAACATACATCTTTTAAAATCATAACTAGCTAATTATTTGTCTGTATGTTATGATTCTGGTTGAGTAATCAGAAAAGCAATGAAAATATACTCTCCAAACATTTCAGTTCTCTATCTGTCAAAGCTTCTGAGATAATGGGTCATCAATATTGCAAATTTAAAACTGTAGGTAGAGGATGTACGTATCCCCCTTACGTAACGCTTGGGGTCCAGCACTAAATTTATTAAAATCTAGCTGATCATCACATCCATCTGAGTTTGTAAACGCCGAGAGAATCTGCGTTTAACGGAATCTGCTTTGAGAAAAAAAGAGCATCAAAGGGTGCAGCGGACTTCGTAATCGAACTTCGTTATAAATAGCGGCGTGAGACCAACAACAGCTCGCAGTCTCGTTGGAGTCCGGGCAACGAGTACACATAATAGCAAAACTATCAGCACCTGACGAAGACCGCTGGGTCGGTCGTCAAAATATTGAGCAGAAAGTGGAAATAACAACTCGCCTATACATTCGGAAGCTCACCATTAACAATGTACTGCTAGTGAGACACTTGAGACTGAATTAGCAAACGAAACAACTAAAATTAGAGGCCAGGTGAAACCACAGCAAATGAAATAAAGCGAAGTGTGGGGCTCATTTCATTTACTGTGGTTTCACTTGTATTGTGCAGCATTATGCTCCTTCACGATAACACTCTCCCGCATTCTGATGCAAATGCATTGACAAAGGATCTGCTTCGGCAGTTTACGTGCAAAGTTTTTCAGTATGTGCCTCATAGTCCGGACTTTGCCCCGAGTGGTTACAATCTTTTTTCAAATTCAAGAATTTTTGGGACGGTAAGCACTGCGTACATAAAAATTAACTGAAACAGTCGTTTAGTGACTGTTTTACCAACTAGGCTGCAACAGAGTATGCAGAAGGAATAGGAAAGCTTGGGGTACGGAACAATAACAGCTAATATTTTATAAAATAAGTTTGATCAAATTATTCTGAATAAAATGTGTGGAGAAACAGAGGACATTGCAATCGTTCTATTTCTGGTAGCGGCAGCGCGCGGGTTGGACAGGGATAGGTTGCCACTGGACATGACTCTGTAGCGGTCCAGTCTTATGTGCACACGGAAATCTTGCGTGACCTTGCGTGCTTGGCACTCACGTGTCTCTCACAATTCCTCCCATAGCTTTCCTATTGTGTGTACTCGCATATTGTTAGCCAGCTCAGTTGCTTCGTCTCGCAAACGGAATTATTTAACAGCGTTTTCCGTTGGTGATCCATACTGCACTCTTTTTCCGATGCTGGTAGACACTTGGTAATAAATCCTATCTAACTCACAATTAGTTTCCCCATTATCTGCAGGCGCAATAGTCAGTCCGATAAGCGTTTTTTGGCGAAAATCTGTATAACTAGCCCAACGACACGCAATCTACTCACACTGGGTCCCCGTTTGAAAACCATAATAGTACTTGACTGTGTTGTGGCGACGTATTGTCCATCTGTAACGATTAATACTGGTGGCTATGCTCCATCCTCTGGTCGGGCATTAAGAGGTGTAAAGTTTATATTATGCTCGTACGCTCGATTCTTCATTATTGGCCTCTCATGTGGCACACTTACTAAATGGAATGGCACATTTCCCTCTAGCTGCCTGTGTTTTCATTATTTAACTATTTTGAAACAATTATTGCGGTGAATCCAAATTAGTAAAATAGTTTTATTGGCTGTTTCTTACAGAATGGTCTCGGTTTATAGTCAAAGAATGTACACCTCTTCGTTGTGTCAAGTCACTCCTGATCGCTATGTAATCTTCAGATAGGGGACATTAATATAGTGGGAAAAAAATTTAAGTGAAATAAGACATTGACGTAATACTTGTTATAGGTTATCACTGCAAGATAGCCCATCTCCTCACTCTGTAACAAAAATAATAAATGAGACGAGAAAATCTAAGAATACATGCAGTTTGACTAAACATCCTTTCAAGAGAAATCTATGGCTCTAGCTGTACGACAGTGGAATGAAGTAGCTGCAACTTTGCTCTAAGTGATTTGAGGAAACCACAGACAAAGTTCAAGCCAATGACTTAAGCACTGCTTCACATTTCTCGGTTCAAAAATTGAATGAAAATTTAATTAAACGTTTGAGCATCGACATTTGTGTCTCTTTCATAGGCTCTCTCTGCTTTTAGACAAATATGTTCCAATATCTCCACAAGGGCGATGGACGCTGAATCAAATAAATGCATATTCATCGCGTCTACACCATTTCTCGCAGCAGAACCACTGAATGAAATTCCCTCTTTAGTCAAGAAACGTAATTCCGTTATAGTATCTCAACTTCGGAGATCTACATATACATCTACATGGATACTCAACAAATCACATTTAAGTGCCTGTCAGAGGGTTCATCGAAACACCTTAACAATTCTCTATTATTCCAATCTCGTATAGCGCGTGGAAAGAAAGAACGCCTATCTTTCCGTACGAGCTCTGATTTCCCTTATTTTAACGTGGTGATCGTTCCTCCCTATGTAGATCGGTGTCAACAAAATATTTTCGCCTTCGGAGGAGAAAGTTGGCGATTGTAATTTCGTGAGAACATTCCGTCGCATCGAAAAACGCCTTTGTTTCAATGATTCCCAGCCCAAATCCTGTATCATTTCTGTGACACTCTCTCCCATACTTCGCGACAATACAAAACGTGCTGCCCTTTTTTAAACTTTTTCGATGTACTCCGTCAGTCTTATCTGGTAAAGATCCCACACCACGCAGCAGTATTCTAAAAGAGGGCAGACAGCTTAGTAGATTATTACAATTTCTAAGTGTCCTGCCAATAAAACGCAGTCTTTGGTTAGCCTTCCTCACAACAGTTTCTATGTGTTCCTTCCAATTTAAGTTGTTCGTAATTGTAATTCCTAGGTATTTAGTTGAATTTACGGCCTTTATATTTGACTGATTCATCGTGTAACCGAACGAGTTCCTTTTAGCACTCATGTGGATGACCTCACACTTTTCGTTATTCAGGGTCAACTGCCACTTTTCGCACCATTCAGATATTTTTTCTAAATCATTCTGCAGTTTTTTTTTTTTTGATCTTCTGATGACTTTATTAGTCGATAAACGACAGCGTCATCGGCAAACAACCGAATACGGCTGCTCAGATTGTCTCCCAATTCGTTTATATAGATTAGGAACAGCAAAGGGCCTAAAACACTGCCTTAGGGAACGCCTAAAATCACTTCTGTTTTACTCGATGACATTCCGTCAATTACTAGAACTGTGACCTCTCTGGTAGGAAATCACAAATCCGGTCACATAACTGAGCCGATATTCGATAAACATACGATTTCACGACGAGCCGCTTGTGTGGTACAGTGTCAAAAGCCTTTCGGAAATCCAGATATACGGAACCGATCTGAAATCCCTTGTCAATAGCTCTCAACACTTCATGTGAATAAAGAGCTAGTTGTGTTTCACATGAACGATGTTTTCTAACCCCATGTTGACTGTGTGTCAATAGACGGTTCTCTTCGAGGTAATTCATAATGTTCGAGCACAATATATGTTCCAAAATCCTGCTACATATCGACGTTAACGATATGGGCCTGTTATTTAGTGGATTACTCATACTACCTTTCTTGAATATTGGTGTGACCTGTGCAACTTTCCAGTCCTTGGGTACGGATCTTTCGTGGAGCGAACGGTTGTATATGATTGTTAAGTATGGAGCTAATGCATCAGCATGCTCCACAAGGAACCTAAATGGTATACAGTCTGGACCAGAAGACTTGCTTTTATTTTCTTCACTACTACGAGGATATTTACTTCTACGTTACTCACGTTGGCAGCTGTTCTCGATTCGAATTCTGGAATATTTACTTCGTCTTCTTTTGTGAAGGCATTTCGGAAGACTGTGTTTAGTACCTCTACTTTGGCAGCACTGTCTTCGATAGTGTCTCCATTGCTATCGCGCAGAGAAGGCACTGATTGTTTCTTGCCGCTAGCATATTTCACATACGACCAGAATCTCCTTGGATTTTCTGCCAGGTTTCGAGAAAACGTTTCGTTGTGGAAACTGTTATAAGCATCTCGCATTGAAGTCCGCGCTAAATTTCGAGCTTCTGTAAAAGATCGCCAATCTTAGGGATTATGCGTCTCTTTAAATTTGGCATGTTTGTTACGTTGTTCCTGCAACAGTGTTCTAACCCGTTTTGTGTACCAAGGAGGATCAGCTCCGTCGTTTGTTGATTTATTTGGTATAAATCTCTCAATTGCTGCCGATACTATTTCTTTGAATGTAAGCCACATCTGATCTACACTTATATTATTAATTTGGAATGAGTGGAGATTATCTCTCAGGAAGGCGCCAAGTGAATTTTTATCTGCTTTTTTGAATAGGTATATTTTCGCTAATTTTTCGGGGATTTGGGGATTACAATACTCAATCTCGCTACGACGACCCTGTGTTCACTAATCCTTGAATCGGTTTTGATGCTCGTTATTAACTCAGGATTATTTGTTGCTAAGAGGTCAAGTGTGTTTTCACAACCGTTTACTATTCGCGTGGGCTCATGAACTAACTGCTCGAGATAATTTTGAGAGATTGCGTTTAGCACAATTTCGGGTTATATTTTATGCGTACCTCCAGAATTAAACATGTATTTCCGCCAACATATCGAGGATAAATTAAAGTCACCACCAACTATTATCGTATGAGTCGGGTACGTGTTTGAAATCAACCTCAAATTTTCTTTGAACCTTTCAGCAACTATATCATCTGAATTGGGAGGTTGGTAAAAGGATCCAATTATTATTTTATGCCGGTTGCAACAATGACCTCTGCCCATACTAACTCACACGAAGTATCTACTTCAATTTCGCGACAAGTTAAACTACTACTGACAGCAACAAACACGCCACCGCCAACCGTGTTTAGCCCATCCTTTCGGAACACCGTTAGGTTCTTCGCAAAAATTTCGGCTGAGCTTATATCCGGCATTAGCCAGCTTTCAGTGCCTATAACGATTTGATCATCAGTGCTTTCTATTAGCGCTTGGAGCTTAGGTACTTTCCCAACACAGCTACGACAATTTACAACTGTTATGCCAATGGTTCCTGTCTCTACGTTCTTCCTGTGTTTAGCCTGCTCCCTTTGTGATTAAGCTCGTCTTGTGTTTTCTCGAGACCCTCTAACCTAAAAAACTGCCCAGTCCACGCCACACAGCCCCTGCTGCCCGTGTAGCCGCCTCCTGCATATAGTGGACACCTGACCTATTTATCGGAACCCGAAACCCAACCACCCTTTGGCGCAAGTCGAGGAATCTGCAGCCTATACGGTCGCAGAACCGTCTGAGTCTCTGGTTCAGACACTCCACTCGGCTCTGTACCAGAGGTTCGCAATCGGTCCTGTCGACTATGCTGCTAATGGTCAGTTCTGCCTTCATCTTGCAAGCAAGACTGGCACCCTTTACCATTTCCGTTAACCTCTCGAAACCAGAAAGAATCTCTTCTAATCCAAAGTGACACTCATCATTGGTACCGAGGTGAGCAGCCACCTGCAGTTGGCTGCAACCTGTGCTCTTCATGGGATCCGGGACGACTCTTTCCACATCTGGAATGATTCCACCCGGTATGCACACGGAGTGAACATTGGTTTTCTTACCCTTCTTGTCAGCTAAGTCCCTAAGGGGCCCAATAACGAGCCTAACGTTGGAGCTCCCAATTACCAATAAGCCCACCCTGTGCGACTTCCCGGGTCTTGCAGACTGAGTGGTTTCCTCTGAAACAGGAGAGGCGACAGCATCTGGCTCAGCGACAGTGCCACAGCCACAGACTGCATCTGGAACCTGTTTCTCAGACAAACGGGGGAGGCCTTACGTGTGGCCGCCTGGGAAGTCTTTTGCCGTCTGCTTCGCCCCGGGGCGACCTCCCACTCGACCACAGGTGAGGGGTCAGTCTCAGTGCGAGCAGTAACTGGGTTGGCCACCGGTGAGGACCGATCGGAGGACTCTGACGCGCTGGACGTCCGCTGGATCCCCACGGCCGGCCCACAACAGTGGTGCCCATCCACAACAGCCTCAAGCTGTGTAACCGAAGGCATCACAGCCTGAAGCTGCTCGCATCCGCACACAACAATCACAGTCCCTGTCCATACTAAAGACCGTGGAAAACTAAACTATGCAGATAAACGGACTATCGACACGTGCTGCGCAACTCTACTGTAGACCCTGACGAAAACGCACGAACTGTGTCTAGTAATACGCAGATATTCAGAAACCGAAGCACTCAGGTGAAACTAAATATTTGCCCCTGATAAGGAACTTGTAACATGTCACAATATCGGTTTACTTTCTGACGCAAACGAAAACGCGAGAACCGTGGCTATTAGTTTTTAAATTTACACGCAGAAACTCAAGAAACTAAACTATTAAAGCACACAGACGATGAAATAAAATTCGCTCCTGGTTAGGAACTCGTAAATGTCACAAAAACGGTTTACTTATCTGTTGCTGCGTCTGTCCCGGTCGGCTATTGCTGCCTGACTGACTGGCTGACTAACGCCAACAAGCGGTCACACTTTTTCAAAACAAGCGAACAAACGACTATCGACTCGCGCTACCCATCTTCAGGGATTTATTTCCAAGAAATTTCATAACAAAATTAAGTATGTTTTACAGAGAGAAAGTTCTATTTAAGTAATCTATGATGCTGATGTATAACATCATCCACACAGACACACGACTTTAGTACCTATTTTATTCATTGTCAAATGTATCATTTACGACTACGGAACTTAAAATCACAGCAGCATCGAATGGAACTTCCTTGACACACAAGTAACATAGATCCATCTTATTATCTCTGTTTTCGAGAACTAACCACGACCCTATCGTAATGGGGATAATGTAACTGCTAATATTTTGTAGCCAACTGAATCGGCTTGCATTTCTAAACTTCCGCATATGTAAATATACATTTCCGCATATGAAAATATACATTCATGTAGATATCGGCCCAAAAATTTTGATCTGGACTCTAGGAACTGAGAGATTTCCACATATCAAGTATATCGTCAATGGATCACAGTTAGTAGTGTAGCTTATAACTACATATGGCTTATAGAAGCTTAAACAAAGCTAGCCACATTCTGAGCAGGTGCAGAAGAATTTGGTCATCTACTTATCAGGAAGTGGTTTCTCTTCCTGGATGAAGGAAACCTTGGAAAATAATAACGCTGAAACAGAATTTAATAGAAAAATCAATTGAACGAAGACAGAAATATCAAGAATATGACCCAGAACATTAAGAAGTGCATGTTTTGAAAACGTAATCCGATAACTGTTAACATCAGTACAATTATTACAGGGTAAAACTTTAGGATTAGCAATGTTTCACTTAGAAGAAGTTCCGCCATAGAAAGTTGAGTTCATAATACAAATAATTTCTGTACTCACTCCATTCAAGTACAAATTTCTACCACCGAACTATAGACAACACATCAGTTGCGAATACGTGTTCTTTTTGTTATTACATTCGGAATTTCGGTTCCTGTGAATCGATTATTCTTCAACCCTAATATTTCTTGACGAGATGACCCTGTTGATATAGGCAATGTCTCGGATACTTCAATACAAGGCCAGAAACTAATAAATATTAACCATTTTTTGCAACTTAAAATTTATGTTACTTTCAACCAAAACTGTTTCTTTCCAGATTAAATACATAAATAATATGTTTCATCAAGTCTTATTATGCATCACAAGTGCTCTATCAAATAAAAAAGTTGTTGTTTAACTATTTATATTCTGTAGTGGCGTGATATTTATGTTAAATTTGTATTTACGCCTATAACATTGTGATTTATGACTTGATTTTATGTTTCCCACTTTTTTCTATGTCCATTGGCACAGATGGAGCTAACACAAGTCCCAATGGGCCGCAGATGGACCCATGGAAAACTCAAAACTCCGATCTGTGTACACAATTAAGTGGCAAACAGAGCACGTCCGTGTGAGATTTGTATCATTTTAACCGTTTTACTTATAATCTTTCAAGAATAATACTTGCTTATCTAATTGTACAACCAGTTGTGTGAGCCTTCCGCTCAAATAGGTATCGACACAGCTCAGTACCCATGTGTTTCTCCAATTAATGAGCGTCTCTAGCTACTGTCTGCACGCTTCTGTAAATTTCATTCTGTTTAGATTTTCGTTGGGGCTCGTAGTAAATCCACCTATTGATTTTTGTTGTGGATCATAGTATATCCATGATCTTGGCCACGGATGACTCCTATGTCGATTATTTCGAAACCTTTCTTAAATCTAACCATTTTTTTTAATATATTTCTGTAGGCATGTATTTTAGCTAACCGATAGGTATGAGAAGTACGGCGCATACCGCGGTTATTTTGTAAGCGTGGCACTATTTTGTACTGCTATGGCGGAATCAGCTGGTGTGCTCAATATCCTTCTTGCAATTTGTATTTTTATAACAGATGGATTACATATCAAGTTATTGAAGCGTTAATTTTTCCATTTTATATGGCTTTATGACGGATGGGTTACGTATCCAACAACTTTTACACAAACCGATGAGTCTCCAGAATGGTGAAATACATCATTTCACAACCAAGACCGTATTTGTTCTGAAATGGTTCGAAACTGTTTGCTGTAGCATCCTACATCAATGAAACGGAATTTTTTCATTATAACCACAAAGTAATAGAGTTATTTAAGAATTTTTTGTTTGTATTAGCTAAACAAAACATTTTCTGCCTTGTTTTGCAAACTATATTATTGCTGTACGATCTAGATTTTGGCTTATAATCCCATTTTCTACTACATAACTGACTGCAAAGGAGAGAGCGAAGCAAAGATAAATATGTAAAATTTTTACAGTAATGGTTCTTGACTTATATTGTAAAAGTTATCTCTACGACAATTCTGACAAAATCAGATATCGGTTTAAGTAGTTCTTTAGAACAGCTTTTTGTATATATGTGTAGACATAGTTAATGTAAATGCTGCCCTGATGAATTTTGTAAATCTATATGTAATTTTGTCAGAGTTTTCGAGATAACTTTCACGATGTGTAGTCACCCTTCATAGATCTGCAGTCGTCGACTTCTCTGACGTAAGACATTGATGTTGTCTCTACTGTTTATGCTCCACTTTTCGTTATATCTACACATCACATGGAGCACCCACAGACATCTTCACTATAACGGCGACTAAATTTCAGGTTTTCATAATAATAACTAATATCGACTTTTTGTACAATCGATCACCCTTCATATGTTGCTGCGTTACGGAAGACAAGATGTTTATAACGTCTTTGGATGTTGGTTATTATTTCAACTACCTGTTTCCGACGTTACTACTTATCCGCACTGTTTATGATTTTGTATTTTATCTGTTCAATTCGAAATGAAATGTTAAATAGCTTTTAAGTCAAAATTTACGCTTCGTAATATTTCATAATCGAATCTTCCGTCATCCAGATATACAGGGTGTTACAAAAAGGTACGGCCAAACTTTTAGGAAACATTCCTCACACACAAATAAAGAAATATGTTATGTGGACATGTGTCCGGAAACGCTTACTTTCCATGTTAGAGCTCATTTTATTAATTCTCTTCAAATCACATTAATCATGGAATGGAAACACACAACAACAGAACGTACCAGCGTGACTTCAAACACTTTGTTACAGGAAATGTTCAAAATGTCCTCCGTTAGCGAGAATACATGCATCCACCCTCCGTCGCATGGAATCCCCGATGCGCTGATGCAACCCTGAAGAATGGCGTATCGTATCACAGCCGTCCACAATACAAGCACGAAGAGTCTTTACATTTGGTACCGGGGTTACGTAGACAAGAGCTTTCAAATGCCCCCATAAATGAAAGTCAAGAGGGTTGAGGTCAGGAGAGCGTGGAGGCCATGGAATTGGTCCGCCTCTACCAATCTATCGGTCACCGAATCTGTTGTTGAGAAGCGTACGAACACTTCGACTGAAATGTGCTGGAGCTCCGTCGTGCATGAACCACATGTTGTGTCGTACTTGTAAAGGCACATGTTCTAGCAGCACAGGTAGAGTATCCCGTATGAAATCATGATAACGTGCTCCATTGAGCGTAGGTGGAAGAATATGGGGCCCAATCAAGACATCACCAACAATGCCTGCCCAAACGTTCACAGAAAATCTGTGTTGATGACGTGATTGCACAATTGCGTGCGGATTCTCGTCAGTCCACACATGTTGATTGTGAAAATTTACAATTTTATCACGTTGGGATGAAGCCTCATCCTTAAAAGAGAACATTTGCACTGAAATGAAGATTGACACATTGTTGGATGAACCATTCGCAGAAGTGTACCCGTGGAGGCCAATCAGCTGCTGATAGTGCCTGCATTCGCTGTACATGGTACGGAAACAACTGGTTCTCCCGTAGCACTCTCCATACAGCGACGTGGTCAACGTTACCTTGTACAGCAGTAACTTCTCTGACGCTGACATTAGGCTTGTCGCAACTGCACGAAGAATTGCCTCGTCCATTGCAGGTGTCCTCGGCGTTGTAGGTCTTCCCCAGTCTCGAGTCATAGGCTGGAATGTTCCGTGCTCCCTAAGACGTCGATCAATTGCTTCGAACGTCTTCCTGTCGGGACACCTTCGTTCTGGAAATCTGTCTCGATACAAACGTAGCGCGCCACGGCTATTGCCCCGTGCTAATCCATACATCAAATGGGCATCTGGCAACTCCGCATTTGTAAACATTGCACTAACTGCAAAACCACGTTCGTGATGAACACTAACCTGTTGATGCTACGTACTGATGTGCTTGATGCTATTACTGTAGAGCAATGAGTCGCATGTCAACACAAGCACCGAAGTCAACATTACCTTCCTTCAATTGGGCCAACTGGCGGTGAATCGAGGAAGAACAGTACATACGGACGAAACTAAAATGAGCTCTAACATGGAAATTAAGCGTTTCTGGACACATTTCAACATAACATCGTTTCTTTATTTGTGTGTGAGGAATGTTTCCTGAAAGTTTGGCCATACCTTTTTGTAGCACCCTGTATAGTTTGCAGATTGCCTATGACTATCATTGACTAATACACATGCTGTTTTGGAAATCACTTTCGTTTTCTTATTAACAACATTTAATGATAGTTAAATGATCATGAATGATTGTTTTTTGTATATAGAGGAAAGGAGGTTTGATCCTACAATTACTCTCATCAATTATGGCAACTAAAATATCTGTGATTTTTATAGTTCGTCACTCAAAGATATTATAGCAAGGACTATGGTCCATTACTATAATTAAGCCTAGTTTATACTATGACACTAGGTTGCAGGCAACTATGCTACCGGCTCGTAGGTGAAACTAAACACTTTCGGCGTCTTCCAACTTTGGCGAACTAGTTGCATGAGTTTTGAGGTTATGTGTGTTCGTAGAGGGTAGACAAACTGAAATATGAAATGGGGAACGGAGAATAAAGTTCCCTTTTTGGATATCGATGCTTTGCATAAGTGTTTGAGGAATTTCAGTGATGCCGATTACAAAAATAATCAACATGTTGCTGCTACTGAGATCGTCATGTGCGATCAGAATATAGATGGTTTGATAGTATCTGAACTGCAGGAAAAAATTTATTGGATTAGGAGCACATATAAAACTGAATTAAGAAAAATACAAGCGAGTAATTCTAGATGTGGCAATGCTCTCGTCTACAAGACTAAAATCCCATCGTTCGAGTTGGCCGACTACACAAATCAAGAAGCTGCATTCTTTATTGAATATTCATCTATTTAAACGTCGCAGCAGTGATCCCCATTCATATACGTTAGAATTTTGAAATATTGCCACTGTACAGATCTATCTTCAAGAGAGTAGTTTGCAAATCATTCTCTTCTTAATGCGCCCTTCTTCGAATAATTAATGCTGTTGACGTTAATAATTATTGGTGTTAATGAAAAAGCGTCATCACCAACTAAAACCGCATCTTATAACATGCCGAGTGTTCTCGATTGTAATGCAAGCAATATGATATGTAACTTCAGTTCTGGCAGCAGTTCTTCGTACATTGCAGTATCTTTATTCCTTATCGCATAATGAACTCTATTTAGAGAAAACGTGAACAGTCTGGTGACATTCTAAGATAACTGAAAGAACTTCTTGGGTCTTCCATTATAAATTATTTCAGCAAGGATGCTGAGCAACCGGGCTGTCTTTTCTTCATCCAGTCACGAATCGAAACACGTTTCTTATTTTTTTTCTTATGCAGCGATTCCACGCAACAAGCTTTAACTCCATCATAACTCGTGCGACGTGCAGCTGCCAAAACTTTCATTTCAGACACGACTCAGAGACCCTCAAAACGACGAAACTAAAGTGTATATTGGTGTCGCCATGTCTACCGTCAAACGTGAAAATATATGAGTGCAACTCATTCCACGCAACGAGTGGCACAACCCAATGTCCTCGTATAAACTAGGCTTTAGATACAGTCATTCAGACTTCGTACGGTTTTACTTTCACAAAGCTAAGTGACCAATTCCGTTCTTATATTCAATTTAACGCCACTTCGTATAGTCTACAAATCCTATTATGGGTTTTTCGGCATATAATAGAGTTTAATACTGAGCGCTACTTTTCCTTGCGCACAAAATCCTCAGATATTCTTAGTCCGTGACCTTATGGCAAAGATCTACCTAGACCTCAGTATAAGTTTCAACGTAAGTCTGTCCCGTATAAATTAGCTATAGTCATTTTTCTTACAGTTTAACAGAAGCGCCCTGATCCCTTCCGTAGCATATCACAAGGAAATGCCAGCTATATCGCACACCGCAGCTGCGTAGACTTATTCAGAGCGCAGAAAACAAGAGAACTAACAACACCTGCGCGTGGGCTATATAGTAGAATTTAGAAACAAAAGTAGTCGCGTTGAACCCTTTTTGATTTCGCTGAGGCGCTACTTTTCTGCGGGCGTTATTCTGGTGAGAGATTATATGTCGATAACTTTAATTTAAACT
The DNA here is from genome assembly GCF_021461395.2 of Schistocerca americana. Lineage (NCBI taxonomy): Eukaryota > Metazoa > Arthropoda > Insecta > Orthoptera > Acrididae > Schistocerca > Schistocerca americana. The sequence goes on from NC_060125.1 coordinate 294,605,042, forward strand.
TTTTCAAAGCTATTAATTATTTCTGATATTATCTATCACCTCTCCCCTATATGAGAATAAGCCTAATAACATTGTTCTCAATTAAAAGAGCGGTTATAGGTGTAAGTCAAGCATCAGCTGAACCCCACAGTTGAGTCAACTGATTTTTTTTCTTTATTTGCAGGGACAGGTCTTATATTACTGCATGGAGGGGCAGCTGCTGCAGAGAAGATATGCAGGTAAATCTTTTGTACAACTTTTGGGCGTGAACTGTTATAAGAATCAATTTTTGTTACTGTAATATGTATATGTTGGCCTTGGTTCACGTCATGAGCCTCACCATTAATCATGGAGGTATACTTGCTGTACATAAAAAAACTTTGTGCAAAATAGTTTGTTCTTGCGGAATCAGTGAAGATGGTTGTGTTGCACACAGTACACCCACATGCACTTTTTAGTGACAGTATTATCAGTAAACACGCAGGAAAAAGATCAGTACGCAGTCTTGGACTTAAATACCAAGCGAATTGATGTCGCTCTTATTACTGATGCTGTTAAGTATTCAGTCGATGGTGCTAAATTGCATTTACGAAACGAGAGGAGATTTTCTGCTACACGAACGCATGAGTAGGACAGCTTTTTTCAGCTAGCTGTAAAACGACGAACTGGAGGGTTCAGGTCCACTTTGTAACGATGAAAATGACTGCTTACCGAAGATATTTATGATGAAAGTGAGCCTAAACTGAAAGAGGGAAAATCCTTTGGATTAGCCTTTCTTTCAGTTTGTTTATTTATTTTATGTGGTCCCATACAATTAAGGCACTTGCATCGAAGTAAAATGACACCGTGACGGATATGACTTTTATGAAACAGGGTGTACAGCTATTGTGTACTGAGTTGGTAGCTAATTAGACAACGTAATTTTGAAGTGACAGGATTTAGCTGCAGCTGGACCAAGGCAAGCTTGTGGTAGACGGCGAAAAAGCCAGTTTATTGGTGTCAGTAGGGACAACGAGAAAAGGAGGTGGACTCAGATTTTGGCGACAGGGCTTGGGAGCCTCGGTCACTGCTTTCACACATAAGAAAGCACACTAGCCGACACGGCCTGAGCACCAGGGGGTCCCGTAGTCAGGGGCATAGAAGTACTCTCAGCCGGCCGCAGTACAGTGCCCCAGAGGCTTGCGGCAGAGATTTGTATAGCATTTTCAGCCGAGTCACGATAGACCAGAGTCCTGATGATATTTCTATATCGTGGGCAGTGCATTCTCCAGATTTAGCAAGTATCCATCTGATGTTTTCCTGTGCATCTTCCTGCGATTCTCGTATGTGTTAGGATCGTGAAAACATTTCGCCACAGTGGCTGAAATGGGTTGGTATAGCAGGAAGCACAACACAAAATGGTCGGGATAACTGTTTCGGTTTTTAAGAGTCACAGAGGCACCCACATCAGGCTGCTTCCCATGTGAACTGAGAAACAATGTCTAGACGGTGATGCCAGAAAAAGCACCGGCTTATGCCTGTTCTATGTCACGGAAAACGATATGGTTAGAAAGTCGTTGTATATTGAAACACTGCCGCATTGAGATTGGTTGTTTTAGCTTTCCGAGAGACTCCAAGTGGAGTGCTTTCGTAAATGATGGTGGAGAGTAAGAGGTTGGAGAGAAAGTCTGGCTCAGGCCACGAGTACATTGACGCGGGCTGTTGGCCTCATGTGTTTGTTCGGTCAGATGTTGGCCGCTAGGGTAGTCTGATCGCATATTCGAGTCTGATCCGGAGGCACACTAGCGTATGCTGGGACGGTGACGGAGGTCAATAGTTGTAGCGATGCTGAGGCGCACTGTTCGCCGCACGACAGATACCCGTGAGTCTGTGGTAAGTGAAATGTCAGTGATGACCTCAGGATAAAGGGACAGGCCACCTATCACAAGTCTTTTGTTACTTCACAAGAGTCCAACATGCTTTTATTGCACAGATATCGACAACACTAATAAAATACAAATAATAATATCTGCTTGCAGTGAGCGTAATTAAGAAGGGGCAAGTGATGAGTGACAATAATTAGCGCCAGCAACCAATTTAAAATGTTACCAGCAGCTCAGATCTCAGCAGGAAACTAGGTAAAATAATTAAGGAATGGTAATCAGGCAGTTACTCCAAAATTTCTTCTATTAAACCAATTGATGGTTATTTAGTTAGTTTAAACGAATAAGATTTGCCTATTTAGGGAGGACTCACAAGTAAGTAGTACAATCAAATACAAAACACGCGCTTACCGATAGGCAAATAATGACAACAATAATGCTAAAGATTACAATTCTAACATTTGGCTGGTCAAAGGGGATGCTCGACTGTAATGAGTATAGCTTACAAGAAGTGTCGTAACATTAAATTTCGCAAGTCTGGTATCTGACGAGCTGATGTCCATTAAGTAGTAATATTTAATGCAACGAGCACAGGAACAATTCTATACGCAAATATCCAATATTTGAGCAATCAGAGAAGCCCCTTTGGCATAATCAAGATTCTGACATCGAAAAATAATGAAATACCATTTAATATATTGAGCACTACACTAATATTAGAAAGATTACGTTAAAACCAAACGCCAAACAGCGTAATATGGAATGGGGAGGTACGGCCGGCCAGGTCGGAGTAAGATGCTTTAGAATAACGGGCACTTCAGGTTAAATTAACGCCCTATTTCTATGAGATAGAAACTCAACTTATGAGGGATGCCGCCCGCACGCACGTACACAGCCAATGTGGACAGACTACGCCCGATGAACCGGCGGGTAACAGATAACACCCCGGGCAGCGCCTGCAAACGCTACGAACAGCTCGGAAAGCCGACAGCAAACAAGCACACATATAATTCATGCATGATAATCACAGAACACTTGAAAATGCTCAAAAAAAAACAAGAAACTCAATGTGAGCGTGGCTCCACGCCCCAAAAAACTTACTTATTACAACAAGAATATTACAATAAGAATTACTAAGAGTATTAACTGGCTAATCTTACAATAAAATATAATAACAAATTAATGTAATACCCAAGCTATCACAGGTCTATTCAAACACGTTAGCTTAAGTGACTTAAAAGGTAACAGGCAAATCATGGGAGAGATAACACTCAAACAAGTACAATAGTAATTGTATTTAGTACAATAAAATTTAATGTTTTTCTTTGAAAGGGGCAAAATCTCACCAGAATTATGGAACTTAATTATCCAAATGAGCCAAGATTCACTGAGCCGCTAGCGTTTGCTTACCGAGGTCGCAGGCAATTTTATAGTCGTTACATCAGTCATGGGGGCAACAAATTCCGACACAAATTAGATTCAGTTTCGACCTCAGTGGTCACTAACGGACGGGTCGCCTAGAACATATGCCACAATTAATGTCATGCCCGAATGTCAAAATAAGCAGACACTGAACAAGTTTCAATTAAAAGAAATTTTAAAACACATCAAATATGGCACTCAGATAATTTCAGACAGACGGACAAGAAAGTAAATTTAATAAAAAGTTTTACATTCCATCTTGGCAGGCTGTTACAGCAACCGGTTTAAAAGCTTTTCAGAATGGAAACGGTTGCGAAATTGTTTAACGTCAATAACGGATTTCACCCTTTTGGGGCATCATCCGATTGTCTACAAAAACAATAAAATACCTATCAATTAGATACAAATGGAAAAAAAGGGTATGGTCCTATCTTGCACGGCTACGCAAAACAACTTGAACCAAAAGTAACAAAAACTTACGTAAAAGTAGCAGGATACGTGATCAATCAGTCATAAAACCAAGTATACTGTAAAATAAACACCAAGATAACCAGATATATAATCGGTCCGTCACAAAACATCTTCACCATGAAGTGGACCTAGTGGAAGGAGAGAAACAGCCAGCATAACACCAAGAAAGTGCGAATATGTGACCAAGTTCAGGGAGCACCTGTTAACTAAGAAAGGTCAGGTTAAACAAAATTCAGCATTTGTTGTGCATCTACAGTCCAGAGGGCACCAGTCCCCCACACTATCAAACCTGAGGATTATGTGTGTTTTGAACCGGGGACCTAGAAACGACGGAGAGGCTTCGTCCCGCCGTAGCCATCAGTGGTTCACAAGCCCATAACAGGCCACAGCAGTCCACCCACCTCACCGCACACCGAACTCAGTGTTATTGTGCGGTACGAGTCCACTGGACACCGCCCTCCCCCCCATCCCCACCCCCCTGGAAACGTCTCATACCAGACGAGTGTAGCCCCAGATGATTGAGTGGTAGAGTAGTTATTATGGTGTACGCGTAAGTGGAGACAGTGTTTGCGCAGCGATCGCTGACATAACGCAACTGAGGCGGAATAAGAGGAACCAGCCTGCTTTAGCCGAGGCCGAAAACCGCCTTCAAAACCATCTACAGGCTGGCCAGCACACCGGACCTCGACACTAATCAGCCGGGCGGATTAGTGCCGGGGACCGGTACGCCTTCCCGCTCGGGAAGCAGCGCGTTGGACTGCGCGGCTAGCCGGTTGGGCAATTAGCAGTAATCAGCTTTACCAGTGCCCCGAGTGTTGCTGCAATGATTGTTTTATGTCGACAGCATCATTCTCAATTTGTTGGTTTTTGTGTGGAAAGTTGGGGGAATCATATTTCAAAGGGGGCTTCTTAATGACTTTTTTTATCGTAGATGACTTTACCTCTTTACATTTTATAACACATTTTCTTTAATGGCTAAGTATCTTTTTATCTCTTGTTTCCGATGCTTAATATTGCCCCCGATCCTAGTATTTTGAAACGTTGTCGATTCGGAAAGCATACGCTATGAATAATCTCTCAAATTTACCTATTTTATTCCGTGTGACGGAGTTTTAGTGACATTGGGTTGTGTTGGGTTGTGTTGGGGGAGGAGACCAAACTGTGAGGTCAACGGTCCCATCGGATTAGGGGAGGAAGTCGACCGTGCCCTTTTCAAAGGAACCATCCCGGTATTTTCCTGAAGAGATTTCGGGAAATCACGGAAAACCTAAATCAGGATGGCCGGACGAGGGATTGAACCGTCGTCCTTCCGAATGCAAGTCCAGTGTGCTAACCACTGCGCCACCTCGCTCGGTTTTAGTGACATATTTTGATTCTTTGTTTCTCATGTAATAATTTTAATTACTCTTTATATGAGAGTACTTTTATTTCAGCTTTGGGTATTATGTTTCCGCGTTGGTTTGATTATATCTGACTTAAAGGCCGCTTGGGAACCCACAAACTTCAATGTGAAGTGCCACAACACGGAGAAAACTGAGAACAATACCGGAGCTGCCATGCTACATGATAGCCGTCACAAAATCAGAAATTTTGGTAATCCGCACGAAGACTAGTGGGTGTAGTTATGTGGTGTCGATCGTTTGTTGGAACAGATTTGCAAACTGAGCCCCCCAATGACAGAGAGGACGCTATGGGAAATTCAGGGTCCTAAAGGACAGTTTGGGGGAACAGAACTGCCAACAGCGGCAGCCACGGATAGTACAGTCAGTAAGTGAAGATAATGATGGATCTGTGAATGAGAGGAGGACCCACAGATGCCTGACAAGAAGTGATTTGCGTATTACTTCGGACTAAGAGTTCAAATTTTTCATTCTGGAGGCATATCAGCGTGATGTCGACTTAGTTTTCAGATTTTGAGTCGGCTCCCTGCTTTCACTGCGATGTCTGTCATCACTTTGCGAGATCCTCATTTTCCATTTCCTGGTCCGACCTCCCCCTCTAGGTATACAAGTGGCATCGCCTCAGGGAGCTAATCACTGAAGATAGAGGACACCGAGCCCAATGACAACAGCACTGCGTTGACAGATTGGGTGGGATTTCTGACCGTGGTGTTTCCCGTGGTGTTTCCGACCCGTTTGTAGGTGCCGCAGGTACCGTGGGACTTCCGACCAAGCAGTTTTTCAGCTTGAGTTCTCCGAGCAGAGCCTCCCCCAGTGCTGATGTCATTCGTCAGCAGCAGATACGTTATCACGGTCAGTTAAGCAGTGTCCTGACTAACAGCCTTCGTTTCCGCGTAGTTTCGCGTGCCTAAGCTACTACAACAACGAAAGGGAAGCTATATCTTCTGAATGGTGGCTGTCGTTACCGCATGCACAGAAAATGTGATGAGTATACGAACTGTCTGTGCGTGAATTCCGAACGGAGTAACCGTCGAGGCCAATCAAAATTGCTACACGTTGACTGTCGCAAGGTCAGAAATTTGAGTACCCCGCACGAAATGAAGGAATATTGCAGGAAAAGAGTCCATAAGGAAAAGATAGTACCTGTTTTCCAAATTTTTAAACTGAAATTTCAAGATCTGAAAGATAAGGGTTTAGATTTCATCGAAAACATGTGAGACTATGAGAACGTCAACAGTGCATGGTAAAGCTATTGGGACGATCCAGAACACTGTCATTAGTTCGAAGATTCAACTGAGCGAGGACATTTTGAAATTAGCCGAAAGTGTAAGATTTGGGTAGAAGAACATCATCAAGTGAGTATCATAGTAGAGGCAGATAATTAACGCTTCAGCTGTAAATAGTTCTGTTGACAAATAATCACAACCAGTTTCTGTCAGTTATAAGCACATTGTGGTGCACAAGAACCGTAAGGTGAGTGGCCGCCGCACGTTATGAACACCGGGCTGAAGACTGCTGACATACGAACGTGAAGCCGAGATACGGATTATCTGACTACCTGAAAGTAACAGTTTTCAAAAAAACTGACGGTGGATCCATTCCTGACAAAACAATCCTGGCGATCGGTCTTGAAGAAGTGGAGAAAACCTGTTTGAGAATGGAACTGTACTTATGGATTGGACATTAGACAGTTGTTCGAAACAATTCAAATAGCTATAGACCATCTACGTTGATTTTGGAAGCGCAGAAGATGAGAGAAACGTAATTCCTGTTTCATTTACTTTGCTCCCAGACGTAAGTCAAAATCATATGAAATATTTTCTCTGTATTAAAAAATAAGATGCCAGGGTGGTCACTTAAAACTGCAATGCTAAACTTTGAAATGGCTACAGTAAAGCTGTGAAAACAGTGATCTTTGAAGCGTCCCATTCCGGTTGCTGTTTTCACTGCAGCCAATGCCTGTGGAATAAAGCACAAAACCAAGGATTAACGCAGAAATACAGAGATGGAGAAGCCGAATTGGTTTTTGGCATGTTTGCTGCAGCTGTACATCTTCCACGAAGTCCTTTGGCTGACAGACGGCCTCCACAACCATCCACGGCCATCAACCAGCGGAAGGAGAGAGGATTAAAGCTGACCCTGATCTCTGTCTTGGATCTAAGGGCCAGAGGAAGCGAAGGCTGCCAGCAGTCAGTCAAAGCCAAACAGCACTAAAAAATAATTAATGTGTAGTAATGAAATTTCAGGAATAAATTTGTCTAGGTAACACAATTAAGTGATTATCACTGCAAGATTGCAGGTTAATGTAAGCGAGAGATAAGTCATTGCAAATGGGAATTGCAGTGATCTTAATAACTGTTTTAACCGCCAGAATGTTCAATGGGTGCATGCAATCGTGCACAGGTGCCGGCTGTCAGCTTTTAGGACTGCGTTCCATTTCTGTAGCACTTGGTCGGTCAACACAGGGACCGTTAATGCTGTTAGTAGACGACGCTTGAGTTGTCGTCCGGTGATATCCCATACGTGCTCTGACTGGAGACCAATATGATCTTCCAGCAGGCCAAGGCAACATGGCGACAGTCTGCAGAGCATGTTGGGTTACAAACCCGGTATGTGAGCGAGCGTTATCCTGTTAGAAAACGCCACTTCGAAGGCTGTTCATGAATGGTAGCACAACAGGTCGAATCACAATATTGACTAATAAATTTGCAAGACTACGAGAGTAATGCTGCTGTCATTCGAAATCGCACCCCAGACTACAACTCCAGGTGTTGGTCCAGTGTGCCTAGCACACAGTCAGGTTGGGTGCAGGTCCTCAATTGCCGCCCTTCTAACCAAAACACGGTCATTACTGGCCCAGGAGCAGAACCCTCTTTCCTCAGAAAGCACAACAGATCTCCATTATGCCCTCCAATTAGCTCTCCTCGCTTGACACTACTGAAGCCACAAATGATGGTGGTTTGTTGTCAGTGGAATGCACGCTACAGAGCGTCTGACTCGGAGCTGTCCTTGAAGCAAACGATTTGTAATTGTTCGCTGTGTCACTGTCGCGCCAACTGCTGCTCACATTACTGCTGCAGATGGAGCAAATGAAACAAAGCCGTACGCTGAACACGGTGGTCTTCCCTCTCGATAGTGCCACGTGGCCATCCGAAGCCCAGTCTTCTTGCGGCCGTACATTCTCGTGACCACCGCTGCCAACAATCGTGACGGTGGCTACTTTTCCGCCAAGTCTTTCTGCAGTATCGGATAAGGAACGCAAAGCTTTTCGCAGTCCTGTACAGGACCTCGTTCAAACTCGGTGACGTGTTAATAATGGTATCTTTGCCGCCTTAAAGGCATTCTAAACTACGAGGGTTATTCCAACAGTAAGGTCCGATCGGTCGCGAAATGGAAACGACTATGAAAATCCGATAAAGCTTTGCACAGATGTGTTGGGTAGTGTCTCTAGTATAACCCCAGTTAGCATCACGTCGCTCTTCTCATTTCTGAGCTCGCAGTGAGTGCGTAAAGATGTCTAGAAAATAGTGTCTGCCGCCAAGTACGACATTCTGCAGGGGCAATGAAGATGCTCCTGCATCGTTTTCAAATGGAAATGTTAGATTACCCACAATACAGTCCGCAATTGTCTCCCCCTGAGTTTCATCTCTGGTCACATGAACCGCTGTCTTTGACGACAACATTTTGACACAAACAACGAGGTGTAGGCCAGCGTGGAGAATTGGCGGAAAGCACTGGCGGCTGCCTTCTATGATGAGGCTATTGAAAAGTTGGTACAACGCTATGACAAAAGTCTAAGTCAGAACGGCGACTACGTAGAGAAGTAGCTGAAAGGTGTAGCTAATTGTTATAAGTAAAACATTTCTGATGTTCACTGTGGTTTCAATTTGGCAATCAATCGGACCTTACTTTTGGAATAACCCTCGTAACTTCAACTCACCACGTACGATCTTAACTACTAATGCTCTTCATGACGATTACAGCGTGTATTTAAAGCATATCTGATTTGTATCCTTACGTTAGATCTACAGGTACCACTCTCATTTGAGTTATACGAAATTTGAAGAGATACTATCTTTTTTCAGATGTAGAAATACGTCTATCAACTTTCGTTTATAACGCACAATTCATCTACATCTACATCTACATTTATACTCCGCAAGCCACCCGACGGTGTGTGGCGGAGGGCACTTTACGTGCCACTGACATTACCTCCCTTTTCTGTTCCAGTCGCGTATGGTTCGCGGGAAGAACGACTGTCTGAAAGCCTCCGAGCGCGCTCGAATCTCTCCAATTTTACATTCGTGATCTCCTCGGGAGGTATAAGTAGGGGGAAGCCATATATTCGATACCTCATCCAGAAACGCACCCTCTCGAAACCTGGACAGCAAGCTACAGCACGATGCAGAGCGCCTCTCTTGCAGAGTCTGCCACTTGAGTTTGTTAAACATCTCCGTAACGCTATCACAATTACCAAATAACCCTGTGACGAAACGCGCCGCTCTTCTTTGGATCTTCTCTATCTCCTCCGTCAACCCGATCTGGTACGGATCCCACACTGATGAGCAATACTCAAGTATAGGTCGAACGAGTGTTTTGTAAACCATCTCCTTTGTTGATGGACTACATTTTTTAAGGACTCTCCCAATGAATCTCAACCTGGTACCCGCCTTACCAACAATTAATTTTATGTGATCATTCCACTTCAAATCGTTCCGCACGCATACTCCCAGATATTTTACAGAAGTAACTGCTACCAGTGTTTATTCTGCTATCATATAATCATACAATAAAGGATCCTTTTTTCTATGTATTCGCAATAAATTACATTTGTCTATGTTAAGGGTCAGTTGCCACTCCCTGCACCAAGTGCCTATCCGCTGCAGATCTTCCTGCATTTCGCTACAATTTTCTAATGCTGCAACTTCTCTGTATACTACAGCATCATCCGCGAAAAGCCGCATAGAACTTCCAACACTACCTACTAGGTCATTTATATATATTGTGAAAAGCAAGGATCCCATAACACTCCCCTGTGGCACGCCAGAGGTTACTTTAACGTCTGTAGACGTCTCTCCATTGAGAGCAACATGCTGTGTTCTCTTTGCTAAAAACTCTTCAGTCCAGCCACACAGCTGGTCTGATATTCCGTAGGCTCTTACTTTGTTTATCAGGCGACAGTGCGGAACTGTATCGAACGCCTTCAGGAAGTCGAGGAAAATAGCATCTACCTGGGAGCCTGTATCTAATATTTTCTGGGTCTCATGAACAAATAATGCGAGTTGGGTCTCACACGATCGCTATTTCCGGAATCCATGTTGATTCCTACAGAGTAGATTCTGAGTTTCCAAAAACGACGTGATATGCGAGCAAAAAACATGTTCTAAAATTCTACAACAGATCGACGTCAGAGATATAGGTCTATAGTTTTGCGTATCTGCTCGACGACCCTTCTTAGTATAGTGATTTTTTCCGTCATTGTAACAATAACGTTAATGTTTACATATAATTACGTGGGTTGGAACACGTTGTTGACATACCTGCCTTACCTCCGAGCAAATGGAATCGCCCGTCCCACGTCACCAGCGTGCGCACAATCGAGGGAAAAACAGTCACTTGTGAGCGAGCTGTCTACCGTGACGGTTTCACTATGTTTTTGAAACAGGAACAACGGAGTTGGATCAAGACTGAATGTGCCAGAGGTCGTGCAGCACGACATTGTCATCTAGGTCTTCAAGAGGCGTGCAGGGAATCGGCATTGCCGTACAGAACAGCGGCACGTTGGGTAAAAGCCTTCAACGAAAGTCGGCAAACTCTGGCAGACATGCATCGGGCAGGTCGTCCTAGCGTCTCTGAAGCAGAAGTGCATGCTGTTGCCGCGGTAGTGGACAGTGATCGACGCCATACGATTCGCAAGCTAGCCCACGAAACCGGATTAGCGCATACGACTGTGCTTCGCATCCTGAAGGAACGCCGGGCATGCGAAAAATTGTTATCACGATGGGTTCCTCATGACTTGACGGAAATGCAGAAATGGATGCGTTACGACGCTGCTCAGACGCACTTGGAGCGCTATGAGCGCGAAGGAGAGGCTTTCTTACGCCGTATCGTAACACTGGATGAGACATGGGCCACATTGTACTAGCCAAAACTGAAACGCCAGTCCAACGAATGGCGTCATTATGGGTCGCCGCGAAAGTCGAAAGTGCGTCAGAGCCACAGTATGGTGGAAGTTATGGTGCTTTTCGTGCACGACTGTGATGTTATCCTAACGCATTACGTTCCTCCACGGCAGACCGTCAATGCACAGTATTACTGTTCATTTTTGGAACATCATCACCTGCGACCAGCTTTGCGAAATAAGTGGCGACACTTTCTGTGCAACCCACCCATCATATTGCACGACAATGGGCGGGCGCATACAGCGCAAGCTGTGGCTGCCGTGTTCGGTCGATGGGACTGGGAAGTACTGTACCATCCCCTATACTCCCCGGACTTAAGTCCTTGTGATTTTGGTTTGATTCCGAAGATGAAGGAACCACATCGTGGCATTCGTTTCGGAACTGTTTCAGAGATTCGACAGGCAGTAGACTGCCCCATTCGCACCATCAAGATAGCAGGCTCTGCTAACGATATACTACGCCTTCCACATCGCTGGCAACGGGTTCCACACAACGCTGGTGACTACTTTGAAAGACAGTAACAGGTGCAAATATGTAACTCTTTTCTATTGGTTGTGAATAAATAGTTGCCACTATTTAAGTTCCAACCCTTATATAAGTATTCAATTTCATGCACTGCAACTTCTATCTCGTCAACTGAGAGACGAGGCGCAATTGTTAGCAAGCAAGGTGCCGTAGAAACTTACGGATCCGATTTACATCTCCATCCACACCTACTTCGAGTTCGTGCTCTGCCTCCACTGGCCTGGCCACTGACAAGATATTAAACGTTAAACTTCGTTCTTTCCTAACCCCTAGTTGAATGACATCCTGCAGTCTCATGCTGACTAGTTGTGGAAAATACTACACCAAGACAATCGCGTCTTATATCGAATGAAATCAGAAGTAGACTGACACAGATGAAAGAAACCCCATTTAAAGAGATCAGCAAATATCAGATGATGACATTCAGCCAAGAAAGAAGTTCCTGACAGTGCACGTGTAGAGACGAGCATTATATGGGAGTAAAGCAGAGACCATCAGAAATCTGTAAAAGAAGAACCTGGAAGCATTTCAAATCCGGTGCTGTGGAAGAATGTTAAAAATTAAGTAGACAGATAAAGTATGAAATGAAGAGGTAATCAAGGGAGTAGATGACGAAAGAATACTAAAGATCCTTGCCTGAAGAATGGAAAGGTTGACGGTACATCCGACAACACATCCGTGCATAGTGCAGTCCCACAACTTATTATCATCATCACAGCGTCCCGATTCAGAGACATGTCCTATGAAATTTCTCACTCCGCGTTTATTTTTAGCCCAGATGCTAGTTTCTCGATATTGTCTTGCATTCTCTTCCGTTATAGCTGTATTAGTGAACAGATGGAATAAAAAGGTGGTGTCTTATGACTTTTTTTCATTTGTATTATTTAATTTCGTCCTAGTCCTCAACCAGTAACTTAGTAACTTTTAATGTTTGTCACATTGGTCACCTAAATACGACGATGCAATGGATCGGCCGCCAGTGTCACAGTTTAATTGCTTATAGGACGAACGTGTCATTCAGTTGCGTGATAACGAAGTCCGATGCCGGTCATGAGCGTCATTTCATTGCAAAGTTAATTCTGACGCACATACCTGATTAATTATCTTTCCACAGTCACGCGTCACCGTGTTAAAGATAAACCAACAACACTGACTTCGCAAATTTTTTTCGTTCACCTCATCTTCACAATCGCTCTTTTTCTCTTTTGCCTTTTCTGTTCACTACAATCAATATTAACAACTTTGTGAACGGAAATGGGCGATTGTATTACCCTGGCACTCGATGCAGCAATGTAAAGAAAAACTAATAGGGGCTGATCAAGACTTGAAGATTCAGGACAAATTATTGAGAAAGTGGGTTGTAACGATTAGGGAAATACGAAAAGGGCAACGTAGTATAGGATAAAATACAGGGCAGCATAAAGCCAGTCAACAGACAGACGACTTTAAAAAAACATCTTAACGAGACCCGACACAGACTTTAGCTTGTCAGGAACGTTGCCACTGACCGATATAGTGATGATGGCTCAGTCTAAATATTGGCACGGCACCCAACATCAGCATTCGAACCAGTTACCATCACATAGTACCTCTCGTCACAAGCGCACGTTGTTGGCGTTGTCTATGAAGGCGGATAGCAAAACAACAGTCCTTGATGAAAGCGACTCACCCATCATTACAGTATAGCTCACCAAATCATTTATGTTCGTGTAAATGTTATACACATAGAGTAGAAACGTTGATCTGGGTGCATCTGTAACGAGAGACGTAAAGAACGTAAAGTACATTTTCAGTTTGTTAGAACTAAATCTGTAACAAGGCAGATAAATTCATTTTTACAGAAACTGAGCAATCTGAAATGGGGTAATACACTTACTCCACAGGACGTCGCGTAGACGTGACGTCGTTTTGATTTCACACGCTGTATCGAAGACGGAAATAGCTGTCTATCGACTTTCGTGCTCTTACTGTTCACAACACTTGAGGCGAACATGACTTTCGAGACAATAACATTCGTCTCAATTAGAGAGGACCGGAGGTTATGTTCTTCCTTTACTGCAGAGTGCATTAACCTCAAAGTTCCGTTTTAATAAATGTGTAAAGTACTAAAGTGTTCGCAAGAATTAATTCTCAAATTTACTGAAAAAGTTATACTAACTATTTTTCCTTACACATCTTCATCAACCCCAAAAGTGAGTCGACTAGTCGATTTACAAGCAGAAAACAAGCTGGAGTACTGAATCCATTTAACGTACGGTGTATATTCAACATTGTTCATTAAAGTATCTTAACAATGTAAGTTTCCTTTTGAAAACTCTGAAAACTAATTTCAGGAGTCGCTCTGTAATTAAAAAGGTTGGATAGCCATTCCAACAGACGAATTGAGGTGGCAGCTCATTTAACTTACGCTCTCTGCATAAATGCTCTTTCAAAACACCAGCAAATTGAAGACTTCTAGAGAGCGCGTCCGTATTGGTACATTTTTTTTTAATAAAATGACGTAGAACTTCATATAGATGATTAAAGGCGCAATGTAATTGAAGACATTCTTGTTTGGCAAAGAAGTATCCGAAGAGAAATTACTCGTAAATGTTCTTTTGTACTTTATAGATGGCTGAGACTAAGCTACCTTTTAATTCTTTTGCAAATGTATCAGTCTTTTCCATCCTTATTATTGTGAGTGGTAGTTTTATTTCCCATATGATCAACGTATTTTGAATATTTACTCACATTTGTGCGTTTCATGCTTAATTTGTAGACTACTGACAGTGATCACTCTCTTAGGTATATATAGCATCAAATATTACAGAATATACTTCCATTGAATCAACATCGAGGTCTCAGAATGTTCCAAAATGCGATGGCTGAACGCAAACCCCCTAATTTACGCTTCACAACTCCACCGTCATAACCACTTCGCCACAATGACCTGACGGAATCTTAGTGTTCACGCTGTATCATAAATCTTATGAAAACTTTAACTGCTGATATGTCATTATGTGACGTTTAATTATACAAATCGTACCGACAACGACGTGTTTTTATAAATCTTCTATTTGTGGCTGCCTTGAAACGGAATACATTCATAATACGCAAGTTTGGATTTGGAAATTTTCACCTTTTAAATCCAATATGATGAGTGCCAAAGATACAATATAGAACGCTAACAAAAGCCGGTGGCAGTTCCTACTGTCTTCGATAAGTTGTGTGTGACTTCAAAATGACGTCATCCATGAAGTGTTCTGAAACGAGTGTTACCCTCTGAAATGTGGCTAAATGGTTGAGTGGATAGCATATTTCGAGTTCTGTGAGTCGATTCGTCTTTGTTATTAAGATTTCATTTTCGTAGTTACTTACGGATTGTTATGAGAAAGACACGTTTAGGGAAGACAGTGAAATATTGTTTCATGTCTTTATCCTGGCACATTGGGATCACAAATTCTCATTTAAATATTAGATAAAAGAGTACAAAAAGTGCAGCAAAATTTTTTTGCATTCAAGTTTCTGGTAGTACAAGGAGAAGTTATTCGATACGAATGGCAAGGCAATGGAACTTTTTACGGAAAGTAAAGAGGCTGAAGTGTGTAATGAGCCCTTTGTCGACCACAAAGCCTACATATTTCTTAACCAATCTGTGTCTATTTTTATCAACAGTTTCTTCACAAAATTAAGTCATCAAAGAAGCAACAAGTCTGTTTCAATTTTTAGCAACAGTTTCTGCACAAAATAAATTTACTGAAATACTAGAAAGTCATCAAAGAAACCTTTACCTACATTTTGAATAAGATCCCTCAGAACGGAAACAGAAATCGACAACACAGCCGAAACGAGTAGTGCCCGAGAACTTCTTTCAGTTACGAACAGCAGTATGAAGTCGGCATTGCAGAGACTAAATAAAATCAGTGCGAAATATTAAGGAAAGAGAGAAACGGAAAATATTCCATAGCAAATTTTTACTAAAGACAATAGATTACAAAAGGCAATTAATGTCTAGCAGATTTTTAAAAAATCGTGTGAAGATTTGAGAACAAAAACCGAAACTGTACACAAAAGAATCAGTACACTAAAAACTGATGTCATTTCAGTTTACCTAGCAACAAAATCATTAACACATTCAAAAGCAAAACTTTGTATAAGGGTTATGATATTTAGAATAAATCACCTAAAGGTTGTGGCCCCATAATATTTAATACTCTCAATCGTAGGTGTCCAACGTCACAGTCGAAAATAAGTAATTGTTAGCCGTCTAAGAATGGCGAGTCCACCAAGCAGTCTCAGTTTTCACATAATTGTCCAACATTTTTATAAAGGTAATTTTCAGAAGACTGTCACGCACATGCGTGCTGATAGAATACTGAGCCAGCAACAGTTTCGAATTTAAAAGATTCATTCTACTGGCACAGCTATTTTTCCATTTACTGAACATACAATAAAACTTTCAAACGATAAAATATCACCAGATGGTGTTATTGCTATATTTAATTACGTTAAACATAACATATCGCTATAAAAGCTACATTTTGTACAATCCATTGTTCTGCACACGCTTGGTGTATTTTATGTTTATCAGAAAGAATAATAAAAGGATCCTCTACCCTCTTTAGGTAACTCACAGAGACGGCGCGTAATACGCAGAGGGAGAAATTACAATGGCTGTTCGGCATGTTTCGATGACGGTACCACTACTATTCTTATTCTACATTGATGAAATACCATTTGTATGAAAGGTTACAATTAATCCTTTTTGCGCGTATTGTAAATTTTGTTTTCAAGCCAAGTACAGAACAATCAAAGGAAAAAATGAAAATTACATTTTTTTGGAAATTATTAACTGCTTTTACAAAATTGGCTAAGTTCAAAGTTTGATAATGCCAACGGCCTTGCAATGTTGGTCACACTGGTTCCCGCCTGATCACCGGCATCAAGCAACATTGGGCTCGGCTAATGCTTGAATAGGTGACCGTACAGGGAACACCTGGTGCGTTGGTTTTTAGGGAACTCAACTCCCCGAAGTGGTGTGCATTTGAAAGTCAAGCACCAGGTCACTGTGCAACACGACATGTATTCATCTTTTTAACTTTGATAAATAACATCTCATTCAGTATCGTACAGCACCCTTAAATACACTGTATCAGCAACAAACAATATAGAAAGCTTTAAGTTGTTATGTATGCACGTTGATTAAAGCTTGATGTGTGAAAAATACCTAATGACTGCCGTTCCCCTTATAACAGACGCATTAAAACGGTTACTTTCAGCTACTTACCGTTATTCCAGTTTACAATTAGATCACATTTTAATTTGTTTAATACTACTTACATAAAATGTATCAGCATACGGTAATCCCCAAGCGAAGACAGTGTTTAATACACAGAAAGGCAAAACAACCTCATCTGCAAAACACTAGTGATTATTCATAAAATCGGCTACTTTTCGAGCAAAAATACTTACTAACTATAGTGATACACAATTCAAAAAGATTTTCCCGGTTAAAAACGTCACGAAGTAATATTTTGTCGAAACTTTTCAGTTAAGGAAAAAAATGCACAGTGCAAGTGTGGGCTACGTCTGTACTACACACATACAGATCTTTCAGGCACCCATTCAAGCCGTTTGGAATATCAACAGCAGGCTCGCAATATATTAATTCACTAAGGAGATTTCCATTAATTCTTTTGAGATCGAAGTAAATAAGATATTCGCAAAAATAATACTACAAAAACAAACCGACTGCTATTCTCGCTAGCCGATGTAGCGTCGACACAGTAAGGAAATAAAGCTCTTTCACAATCTACACATGCAAATAAAGCACCTGACATGCAAGCAGACATGTTTTGAAATACTGATTAAAGTAAAACATTATAGCTATCACTGCGCAAACAGGGATAATTGCGAGAGTAAATAAATACGGTATGTATCACAGTACAACTGGATTTTCACATCCAAAAGGCCACAGCACAGAGAAAGCAACATAAATGACAAAACACAAAAAACAACTCGCTTTTAAACCATCGGAAAACATGAAAGTTATAAAGCACACTCACAAAACGACTGAGAAGTTTGAGTTCTGAGCTGACAAGTTGTATTGCAATCAAAAGAACGCCCTCACCGACAGAAAAGGGAGCGCACATGTTGGACAGCATCGACTCACCCCGCAAGTGATATAACACGTACTAGGTCGGGAGATCCAGCTCATAGCTAAAGTAGGCCTAATTTAATTACACTATGTGATCAGAAGTATCCGGACACCTGGCTGAAAATGACTTGCAAGTTCGTGGTGCCCTCTATCGGTAATACTGGAATTCCGTATGCTGTTGGCCCGCTCTTAGCCTTGATAACAGCTTCCACTCTCGCAGGCAGACGTTCAATCAGGTGCTGGAAGATTTCTTGGGGAATGACAGCCCATTATTCACGGAGTGCTGCACTGAGGAGAGGTATCGATGTCGGTCGGTGAGGCCGGGCATGAAGTCGGCGTTCCAAAACATCCCAAAGGTGTTCTGTAGGATTCAGGTCAGAACTCTGTGCAGGCCAGTCCATTACAGGGATATTATTGTCGTGTAACCACTTCGCCACAGACCGTGCTTTATGAACAGGTGCTCGGTCATGTTGAAAGGTGCAATCGACATCCCCGAATTGCTCTTCAACAGTGGAAAGCAAGAAGATGCTTAAAACATCAATGTAAACCTGTGCTGCGATAGTGCCACGGAAAACAACAATGGGTGAAAGCACACTTCGTGAAAAACACGACCACACCATAACACCACCGCCTTCAAATTTTACTGTTGGCACTACAGACTCTGACAGATGACGTTCACCGGGAATTCGCCATACGCACACCCTGCCCTCGTATCGCCACATCCAAACAACATTTCTTCATTGTTCAATCGTCCAATGTTTACGGTCCTTACACCAACCGAGGCGTCGTGTGGCATTTACCGGCGTGATGTGTGGCTTATGAGTAGCCGCTCTACCATGAAATTCAAGTTTTCTCACCTCACGCCTAACTGTCACAGTACATGCAGTGGATCCTGATGCAGTTTGGCATTCCTGTGTGTTGGTCTGGATAGATGTCTGCCTATTACACACTACGACCCTCTTCAACTGTTGGCGGTCTCTGTGAGTCAACAGACGATGTCGGCCTGTACGCTTTTGTTCTGTAGTGTACCTTCACGTTTCCACTTCACTAGAAAATCGAAAATAGTGGACCTAGGGATGTTTAGGAGTGTGGAAATCTCCTGTACAGACGTATGACGGAAGTGACACCCAATCACCTGACCCCGTTCGATGTCCGTGAGTTCCGCAGAGCGCCCCATTCCGCTCTCTCACGATGTCTAATGACTAATGAGGTCGCTGATATGGAGTAACTGGAAGTAGGTGCAGCACAATGCACCTAATATGAAAAACGTATGTTTCGCGGGGTATCTGGACACTTTTGATCCCATAGTGTATGGAAACTGAAGGAGGGAGGCCGGGTCTTTGGCACATGTCCCAAAGAATAGACACCATGCATTCATACAGTTTAAACTTATTGCGTTTAAGGTGGATGGTAGGCCTCAGGGCACTAACAATGCCTCATAATAAACTGTGGCGGCGCCTGTTGTCAGACAAATAGCGTTTGTTCAGTTGCACGCAGATCTAACCTAAAGGTCGTTAATATATAAGATGAAAAAGGTATGTTTTCCTAACACATCTAATGCAAATTGATTCTTAGAAAGAAACAAAAGGGCAATTACAAATCCGAAAACATAGTAATATTCTTAGAACTGTTTGTGCAGCCTTTGTTGGCGGTAAAATTGGGTTTAAGATTGTCTGAACAAAGAATAATACGCAGAAGGCTACGAATAGATAGACGGCATAAAGTAGAGAATTACCGAGAGAAGACTGGAACCATAGTAAGTTTCGGATACAACAAACGATTGATAGGCTTCAAATAACGATTTTGTATTGATAGCGTGTCCCACATCCTTAAGCTTCTTCGTTTGTGTTAAGTGCAAACATGTTTAAAGGCAATTCACACATGCGAAAAGGACGTTACGGTACTAACACGAATGACGCTTCGATTCGTACCGAATCTGCCTTCAGTGGTATTGTTCCCCCGTACACCCATTGACTAGCAACGTCCGTGAGTTATTGTTCAAAATGAGCACAATCAGTGGTACCGCTGCAATTGTCGGAAACCGATCAGGAATTATCTCTGAATAGACGGGTCAGTAAATCTGACCTCTCTAATATTCAGCTTGTCTCAGTGACAGTAGTCACTGGAGCGGAACGAGCCGACAGCATTCACACACAGCTTTCCTTGTACTCTAAGCGGATAGCACCAGTGGCTCTGCCCTGTCATCTAACGAAGTATCCGCATTTGGTGCACTCACGTGGCAAGTCTTTGAGCGCGACATCTGAAACGCGTCCCACTCAGATACTGTAGTTCCTTTAGAGTCTGTTACTCCACCTATCGCTCGAAAATTATTTATCATTAGTGTCAATATATAGAGAAATGAATAAAGAGGAAAATAATCTACATTTCACTTTCCTGATTACCTTTATTGGGCTAAATATGCAACTGAAATAAAATGTTTAGACATCCGAAGGAAAATGAGAGCATTTTTTCTCACCAAAGTCGTTTACGTTTTCGCGCATCCATCTTAAATAATACTCGTACTTCGCAGATAGTACAAGGAGATTTAGCGTAACTATACGATACTATGTACTAGAAGAAACTAAAGATCACAGATATGCTAAGAAGTTGAAAATAAATTTGGAGAACATGCTGATCTTAATTCCTCTACTAAGGAACAGTGTTTAAAAACTGAACTTTCCTAGGGTTTATTCACTACGACACACAAACACTCGAAATAAATGGTAAAAAGAGAGTACTATACGAAATTAACATAGCCATATCTTCCTTCCGTGGTAGAGGAAATTAGATGTACATGTCAATATTAGCGGCATATAGCTGAATTTATTGTTGTTAGCTTGATATACTATCGATACGATCTGAAACTGACGCTCTCTAACATCGGAATATAAATATAGCTGGATGAAAATAGAAAAATATTACCTTTAGTCATCAAATATGCTAACGCCAAGTTTCTGGGGCAGCATATTTAAGGAGTCAATCGAAATAAAAATGTCAAAAAACCTAATAAACAGGTACGGACGTTTCAGCTTACTTGAATATTAGTGCGACCTGCGAAAAAAAGTGCATCAATCAGCGTAGCGGGCGTCGGAAATCGAACTCGGCTATAAATAGCGGCGTGAGACCAACAACAGTTCACAGTATGGTTGGAGTCAAAGGAGCGAGTACACATAAAAGCCAAACTCGCAACACCTGAAGAAGACGCCTGGGTCGGTCGTCGAAACATTGTGCAGAAAACAGAAACAAAAAGCTCACTATTAATCAATCACTCCAAGAAAACCCGAGAGATCAAACCAAACACTGATGAATAAGCGAGAATGAAAACAGTGTGTATTAGGGTCATTCAAAAAGAAATGAGCCGAAGGCTGCAAAATGAAAGACACTGAAGGAATCGTAATGCCACTGCATACGGAAGAATATGCTTCGACAAGTTTACGATTTTCATTTTACAGCGGCCGACTTGTTTCTTTTTGAATGACGCTAATAATCAATAACCAGAATGGGATACCTCCTAGCCGGCCGAAGTGGCCGTGCGGTTAAAGGCGCTGCAGTCTGGAACCGCAAGACCGCTACGGTCGCAGGTTCGAATCCTGCCTCGGGCATGGATGTTTGTGATGTCCTTAGGTTAGTTAGGTTTACGTAGTTCTAAGTTCTAGGGGACTGATGACCTCAGCAGTTGAGTCCTATAGTGCTCAGAGCCATTTTGATACCTCCTAACATCGTGTCGCACCTCCTTTTGCCCTTCGTAGTGTAGCAACTCGACGTGGCTTCGACTCAACAAGTATTTGGAAGTCCCCTGCAGAATCGTTGAACCATGCTACCTATATAACCATCCACAACTGCGAAAGTGTAGAGAGCGGCCTGAGCTGGCGAGGCGAGCGCATCGTTGCCGTTGCGCGCTTCGCTTACTCGGCCGTTGAGAGCTCGTGAAGAGGTTTTCTGTGCTGTGGGCGCCGCGGAGAGCAAATTGTCGTGCGTTGTTTTCCCAACGCGTGCAAATTGTCGTGTCCGCGCCTCGCAGCATGGGAAAGAAGGGTGCGCAGAGGAAACCTGCCGCTACGAAGGGTCCTTCGGTTGTGCAACTCACTGAGTCTGCCGACCGTGCAACGAACTCCCGAGAAGACGAGTCGCGGCCTGTCCCCCCTTCGTACGTCAAGTGCAAAGGCGGGTGAACAGCGCTGTTCGACACCATGACGAATTGCGCTCGGAACGAGGTGGTCTACGAGTCTGTCGATACAGACTCGCTGATCTGCGTTCGAGCTGCAAACGTGGCCGACCACGGAGTGATCAAGGTCTCAGTGGCCGACCACATCGTCGATGCGCCGCCGGCGCGTGAGAAGGCACCTTCCTTAGGAAGGAAGAAGACGACTAAGGCACTCCTCAAGGGGTTACCTTGGTGCTGTGATGAGGCAGCGGTCCGGGAAGGGCTGCTGCGAGCCGGGTTTGGTAATGCAACCGCAAGGTTGCACAACCGGACCAACAGGAAGAGGGCGCCGCTCTACGCCGTGACCGTGCAAACGGTCGACGGCGGGAGCGACATCTTCGACTTGCGGAAGTTGCTGGGCTTCCCGGTTACGACGGAGGCTCTCCCGACCGCCATGGACCCTCAGCCCCAGTGCTTCAGGTGCCAGGGCGAGGGCCATGTTGCGAAGTATTGCCGCAACGCGGCGCGGTGCGTCAAGTGCTCAGGCGAGCACGACAGCCGCGCCAGCGACCGCGGCAGCAACGTTCTGCCGACTTGCGTCCGGTGTGGCGGCCCGCACGTCGCCAGTTGGCGCGGTTGTGCAGCTTTCTCAAGCCGCAACCGTGCGTGGGGCGGCGAGGCGGCCGCGATGCCGCACCGACGCAGCGGAAGAAGCGAAGACGACGTCGGAAACGGCGTAGGACGCAGAACAGCCCGGCGCATCTGAGGGACGGCGCAGTAGCAGATCCACCTGCCAGGGGCAGGGACGACCGCTCGGAAACGGGCAGCCAAGACGCAGCTCGCTCTCCCGTGAAGAAACGTGGCCTCGAACTCGGCACCGCCGTGAAGGAGGCCACAACAGCCCTCAAAGCCGTCATGGCGGCGGTGAGGGCTGCCTTCGCAGCCGCCGTGGCTGCAGAGAAGGAAGAGGCCATGAGGCAACTGCGAGCAGTCTTCGCCCAAGGCCTCAGCGCAGTCGTACCTGCGAACACTCCTGCGACCTCGCAGAAGGTCGTTCGCGCGCCCATCCCAGCGGCTGCCCCAGCAGCATCGCAGGTGATAGGTGCAAAGAAGAAAACCGCCGCCCCAGAGGAGCCGGTGGCAACGCCGCCCGCTGCAGGAGCCATCATCGCGGAAGTGCGAGCGAGCGGCCTGCATTTCTCCGACTCTGACGCGGCGCAGCTCACCAGCCTGATGAAGCTGCACCAAGACATTCTCGACAAGGCGCAGCAGAGGGCCTAACAGCAACGCATGCGTTGCCGCGCCGAACTCTTATGTTACAGGGAGGAAGCCACTGCGGCCGGCCCAGGAGACTACAAGCGAGCCCAGCCGCAGCACCGGACTGACCCAGCTAACGACCACGCAGCACATAGGTAACGATGCACGATACCTCACGCTAACCTTCCCTCACCTTGCATGCTCTGTCGCAGCTAGCAAGCCGCTACTACCCTTACTACCCGTCCTACTGTCGCAGAGGTTTTTTTCCCTTGGCGCTGGCCTCGGCACTTTTTTCCCTCTGCCCTTACAACCGCTACCCTTCAATCGTTTTCGACCACTTCTATCTCCTGATGGACCATGTTAATGAGTAATCTTACCCAGACGCATAGATAACATCACAGCCCGCATCCTGTGACGCGTGATTCAAAAACTAACATGTTTACGGAGGTGACAGTAGAACTTTTGGTTTGGTCACCACGTTGGTGTGGGCGTGGAGGGGCCCCATCCTGTGCAAAAAAGAAAGTGTAGCCGCTGCAGAATTTTGTGCACGAATCGGAATGTAAATTAAGTCCAATAAATGTTCGGTGGGATGTGTGTCAGGTGGTCTGAGTGCCTAAATACTTCGCTAGATTGGTCCATAATCTCCGAACCAATAGCGAACAACTGTAATCACGTGACATTGAGCATGGTCATCTAGAAAGTTCCATCCTTGTTTGGGAACAAGAAGTCCATGAATGACTACAAATCGTCTCCTAGTAGCCAAACAGAACTATTTCCAGTCAATGATCGGTTCACTTGTACCACAGGATTCAGTCCATTTCATGTAAACACTGCCCACACCATTATTGAGTCACCACCAGCTTGCATAGTGGCTTGTTGACAACCTGCGTCCACGGCTTCATGGAGTCTGTGCGACACTCGAGCCTTACTATCAGCACTTACCAACTCGAAACGCGACTCATCTAAACAGGCCACGGTTTTCCAGTCGTCTAGGTTACTACCGATACGGTCAAGAGCCTAGGAGAGGCACTGCAGGCGATTTCATTCTATTAGGAAAGGCATTCGCGACGGTCGTCTGCTGCCACAGCCCGTTAACGCCAGATTTTACCGCACTGTCCTAACCGATACGTTCGTCGTACGTCCCACATTGATTTCTCCCGTTATTTCACTCAGTGTTGCTTGTCTGTTTGCACTGATAACTCTACGCAATGGCCGCTCTTCTCGGTCGTTAAGGGAAAGTTCAAAAATGGTTCAAATGGCTCTGAGTACTATGGGACTCAACATCTGAGGTCATCAGTCCCCTAGAACTAAGAACTACTTAAACCTAACTAACCTAAGGACATCACACACATCCATGCCCGAGGCAGGATTCGAACCTGCGACCGTAGCGGTCGCGCGTTTCCAGACTGAAGTGCCTAGAACCGCTCGGCCACAGCGGCCGGCTCGTTAAGGGAAGGCCATCGCCCATTTCGTCGTCCGTCGTGGTAGGTAATGCCTGAAATTTGGAATTCGCGCACACTCTTTGAATCTCGGAATACTGAATTCCCTAACGATTTTCGGAATGGAATGTCCCAAGCTTCTAGTTCTAACCACCGTTCCGCGTAGATAGTTAATTCCCGTCGTGCGCCCACAATGATGTCGGAAAGCTTTTCACATGAATCACCTGAGTATAAATGACTGTACCAAGAGTGCACTGCCCTTTTATACTTCGTGTACGCGATACTATGGCCAACTGTGTACGTTCGTATAGCTCTTCCATGACTTTTGTCAGAAAAATACAAGCCAAGTTTGCAACGTTAGGAATCAATACAAAAGTAAAATTAATTGTGCTTCAGCAGAGTCATGAGACCTGTAACAGTTCCGTTAAATTTTTATTTTTACTCTCCTCTAACGTAGTAAATTGAAACGTATTAGAAACGTTTGCTGAGTGATGGCGTATGGACTACAAGTGGGAAGAAACCTTTTTGATACCTGATAGTCAAGGGAAGGCAGGATTCGGTTACGATTGTGGACGGGGCCGTAATCAGTTGCTATTGGTTGCCTTTTACAGTTACATACAATTTATTTTAAACCATTAATTCCAGACTCAACAATAAATAAAATACCACACGTTATTAATGAAGGAATAAACAACTGTGCAAATAATAGTGGTTTCAAGTGAGCTACAATTTAGCAACTCAGCATTAAATACAACAAATAATGTTTTAAAAACAAGCGACTGTGATTTGGGCAGAAGACCTTACACGGCAGGAATGGAAATCGTTTAAAACTCGCTGCAACTTATAAATTACAGGTATTGAAATATTAAAGGCAGGTGTCAGGAATGGCCGTAAATAAGATATTAAAAGATTACTATGTAAATACAAATAGCAATTTATAATTTTAAGGCAAGTGACCACAATCACCGCTGAAGGCATTACAAGCCTGGAACGAAAATAGTATAAAAAATTTAGAAACCTGCTGTAAAACAGCAACTACAGTAGCAAAGGTTAGTTAAGCAACTGATCAGCTAACGGGTGAAATAAGATGATGGTAAACTTTGTAACACAAGGGGCCACAGACGGTGCTCCAGGAATCGACCTCTGAGAAGGTCCGGCAACAAACTTTTTCGCGAGTGATGAGATAGGCAGCCAAGAGTTGCATTTACTTCACAAGATGGTAACTCAGACTAGTGGCAGTCTAATGAATGACTAATGATAATCTTGCTGAAACTACCTGACGTCCAATAAACCAAATGCAAGATTGAAACAACACACCAAAGCCGGAACCAGCGGAGTGCACTACACCCCCAGAATAGTGTGCTTAGAGCGCCTAGAACGAGAAAGGAATCACTACCACCAGAGTAGAAGAATCACAAACGGCCTACAATCAAGAAATTTGTCAAAACCACACGCCTTACCGGACAGCAGCGGCAAGGCGAGGATACATACACTGCCGTTACATACAGTAACCCCCGGGGCAGGTAAATGCGGCGTTAGCGGCCACCATGCAGGAAAAATACCACTGGTTGAATTTAACAAAGTGTAATAAGGTGAACGCAGTAAATAGTAACAAGAAGTCGAGGAAAGCTAATCAGATCCACTTTCCCCAAGCACTCCATTCGCTGCTCTACGCCTCGGCGACACTACGAGCAGCAACACGAATCCAAGTCACTGGAGAATCGCGGGATGTCACAATGGTGGAAGTTTCTCTACTTGAATTGAAGTGCACTCATCCTAAAGCGTGCAGGATCTGGCTTACGCTCGTGACCACTGCCCTTCCATCCCGCAGTCCATGTGCGCCACCAGCGGTGCCAGCGTGTTCTCGCACTGCGCGGACCTGGCTCCTCATGAGACCCCAACCGCACTGCCACACTCACACGACACCGAGAAACCACAACGTCGCCCAAAAGATAGGGCAACAGTAACTACATATCGATAACCGCCGCTCCTGCCGCTAGCGGACAGGCAACGCTTGCCAAACCGAGTAGCGCCAGTCGAGACGAGAAGAAGACAAACAACCGAAACCATGCCAACTAAAGTATTCAGTCTGGCCTCCAACAGAGGGCGGAATCCTACAAACAGCACCAACGTGAACCGCAGCACACGGTTCTCTTTTGTTAACTGGTTTTGGAAAATTGTGATTATATTGATTGGCCTCCATAGTCGCATAGCCAGTGCGTCTGACTCTCATGCGGAGTACCCGGGTTCAATCTGGCACTGCTAGAGATTTTACCTCGGTGGGACGACTGGAAAGGCCTGTGATGCCAAGTGACGAGCTGCTTCTCTGAAAGTTGACAGCGGCAAGGAGAACAGTGTGCAGACGGCATTGCCCTCATGTTGCATCCACACGACACCACATGGTAGCGGGTGACACGGCGGCCAGTTGACATCGCGTGCTGTTCAGGACATGGTTAAGGAGTTCAGTTAATTTAATTAATTGTTAACAACCTCCGAGTCCCCTCCACACCCACCCCCGCAGATGCACTTTTCAGGGAAGGCAGTACCTGGATGGAGGATGTGTGAGTAAGCGGTAGAGGCGAAGTACATGTACAATGAGGCTGGCAGCACGCAGTCTAGAGAAGCTATTGCAGTGCCAAAAGAAGACGTAATCAAACCATGTACACGAACATCGCTTCTGACTGATGATGGTTTTGTTTGCGCCAAGCCTGGATAATTGAACTTAATCTCCCAGAATTAACTTAATGCAGATCGTTTCTCATTTAACGACAGACAGTAATCAGTTATTATGAGACGAAGCTATTGTATTTTTCTCTAGAAAAATATAAGGGTATATTTGTGTTAAGCAGTCCACTACTTTCTTTTACGTATTGAGAGGGTATGAGCTCAGGCGGGTGTTTTCAGTTAATTACAGTTGTGAATTTCTTTTTCATTAGTAGTTGCTGCGTGAGGTAGAGAGGGTTGTTTATTTTTTAATATTGTAGCAGATTGCTCCTTGGGTGTTTCTCACGCTCGGAGCGGCGGATCTTGACCGTCCTTTTTCCATAAATACATCTCCGAATGGATAATGGGGCAGTAGCTGTTTTAATTTATGTGTAGCAACAATAACACCGTCAACTGTGTGTCTTTTTTATTCAACTGCAACCGATTTCAGTATCGTAATGTACTCACTAGAGGACATGTGTATTGCTGCATAGGTGAAATAGAATAATACATGGTGAAACGCACATATGTTATGTTACCTTGTTATTAAATGCATCCCACTGCTCTGACAGGCCATGCGTACAAGAGCCCTGATCCATATCTCATGTTTACCTATTTGGAATTCACAGATAATCTTGTGTAACGTATTACATTTTAAATATAAGGGATGTTAGATGTCTAAGTGTAGATATTTCCACTAATGACTGAAGACAGTGCATTGAACGACATTACTTCAGCATTTACTTCATTTACAGGCTAATAATTACAGCTAATACGAGTAGTTTGTTTTTTTGTTGGTCAGTACCTCCAAGTACGCACGACTCAAGTGAGGCATTAATGTTTATCTTGCCTGGGCAGCAGGTCAGATACTGAAGTGTGGATACATCGACACAAAACGGTTAGTCTACACTGACAGGCGTAGTCCACTTCCCACTGTAGTTACAACTGTGCAGAAAACACCAGGTAGTAAATTATGGTTCAAATGGCTCTGAGCACTATGGGACTTAACATATGAGGTCATCAGTCCCCTAGAACTTAGAACTATTTAAACCTAACTAACCTAAGGACATCACACACATCTATGCCCGAGGCAGGATTCGAACCTGCGACCGTAGCAGTGGCGCGGTTCCGGACTGAAGCGCCTAGAACCGCTCGGCCACCGCGGCCGGCAGTAAATTATGTTATGTATTTGCAGGAAGACAGATGCAGAGAAAAAACACACTGACATGGATACATATTAAGGTACCAATGATTACAATATCTGTATCTGTATCCCTAGCATCCTGAATATGTCCCCAAAGATAGGTTGCTCACAGTACTTCAGTTTTACTACTTTGACTCTATATGCTTTTAATGCCTCATCCCACGTGTGTTATTTGTCTTCTGGTTTTAAATTTAATCACCATGTCACAAATGCCACAGCAAACTTTTTTGGTACATGTGTTTGCATCGTACATTCGAGGGAAGGTATTCATTTGTTTCTGTTGTCTTGTTACTATTACTATCTCGCTGTTACACAACATGTAGGAGTTCTTAACTAGTTTACAATTTGCTTTAGCTACGTGAAGTGAGCGGAGCATCGTAGATAGCCACGTGTAACAGACATTTCATCAGAAATGTTACTTTTATTCTACATAGATATATTTTTATAATGTCACTCATTTTTAAGTAACTTCACTGTAGATATTGGATTATACGTTTATATCACATCCAATTCAGATGAAAAATTATGGACCACAGCATATTATCTGTTTTATATGTGTGACAAGAAATGAATGTAGTTCTGCTTATAAGATTATCTTAACCTTGTAGGTTTGTAGACCCTATTAAATAATCCTCCGTAAACCTTCTCGCCAATGTGTATCCACTCCTCTTACTGAATAATACAACTACTAGTGAAGCTATTTGATTCTTAGCAGCTCGTAAGTCTACAGGATGTAATGGATATACGTACAGATGTTTCTTTTGGTTACTGAGTACATTGTACTGAACAACATAAAATTAGTATTTACATCATTTTCAGCCTAATAATTTAGGTATTAGGACTTGTATGTTTTAGGTTGGTTGGTAGCTCCAAGTACATGTGACTAGAGTAAGCCATTACTGTTTCTTTTCCCTCTAAGTTTCTGAAGTGTGGAAGCGTGGAAACAAAACGGTTAGTGTACATTGACAGGGATAGTCCACTTAGTGGTACAATTACGATCCCAGAGAAACCATCAGGTAGCAAATTATGTATGTGTTTGCAAGAAGACTATTAGATGCACAGAAAAAATAACTAAACCACTGAAGTGGATACATATTCAGGTAGCAATCATCACAGTGTATCTACCTATACCCGTCACACTTTGTATTTGCCCGACACGGATAGCAGTATTTCGGTTTTACTATTTTGACTCTATGTTCTTTTAACGCCACATTCCATTAAAGTGCCTCATCTGTTGTCATTTGTCTTCTGGTGTTACATTTAAACACCACATCATAAACGCCACAGCACACGCTTTGGATACATACGTTTGCACTGCATCGCAGAGGGCAGGCAGACGTTTTACCCTGTTTCCTTGTTACTTTTACTGCCCCACTGTTACACGGGAGTCTGCAAATAGGAGTCCTTATCTTGTTTGCAGTTTCCATAGCTGGAAGAAATGAGCGGCGCATCAGAGGTAGCCATGCGTAATAGATAGTCCATCAGCAATATTATTTATGTCCTATAAAAACAGATTTTCGCCGTGTCACCCAGTTTTAACTAACTTCACTGGACGTATTGGATTATACGTCTATGTTTCAACCACCAATGATGACGCATTATGCAGCAAAGCATTTTATCTGATTATATATGTTACACAAAATGAATTTAGTTCTCCTTATAAAGTTATTTTAGCCAAGTAGGTTCGTAGTCCCAGTCAATATCTATGTACTTCCCTTACTGAATAGTACATTCGTTATGTAGGCTGCCTGATTTTTAGTAGCTGTAAAATGTACGCTGCACTGGACGGCTATCTGTCACTGTTGCCTTTACAGTGCCAGTTCTAGCGTAGTCACAAGCACACGTATAAGTTACGTTAGTTCAATAAAATTCAGTTAACAAATATGTTTGCTGTATGTATCTATCTAGACGCCTGAAATTGTGGTTTGTATCACCGAAACCGGTAGCAATTAAATAAAGCAAATACACAGCTGATGGTGTTGCTCTTGTCACACATAAATTAAAACGACTGTTGCCTAACATCCAAAAAAATATTGATGTACAGAAATACTACAGTTAAGCAATTATTGGTATGCATTAATTATCATTTATTATTGTAGACAGTAAGAACAGTAAAATGCGGTCAGAGCGTATATTTTATGGCTCCAGTGTAGCTTTTGTACTGGAACATTTAGTGTTCAAACACCTGTGAAATCCTATGGGACTTAACTGCTAAGGTTATCAGTCCCTAAGCTTACACACTACTTAACCTAAATTATCCTAAGGACAAACACACACACGCATGTCCGAGGGAGGGCTCGAACCTCCGCCAGGACCAGCCGCACAGTCCATGACTGCAGTGCCTCAGACCGCTCGGCTAATCCGGCGCGGCGAACATTTAGTATAAGCGAATTTTTTTATGTTAGGCTCCTAATAAGCCGGCTCATTAGAACAAAAGGAAATTTTTAAACTTGTACCATACGTTCGAGAGCTAATGGCCGAAACTCTTGTACTTAAGAAAAATGCAGTCATTCAGTACAATAGCGGAACTGGCAAATCTCAGATTTCAGAAACATTTCAGCAGAGTGTAAAACGTCTCCCCTAACATCTTGAAGCTTCCAGATCCTTTCCTTTTGGCGCGGAAGCCCCAATAATAACCGTTTATAGACCTAGCTGCCAGTTTGCAAAGTAGATCCCCTTCCGAGGAGTGCTGAAACGAACGGAGCGCGCCAGCTATTCTGGAATTGCGAAGTAATCGCGTTAGGGACACATTCAAATGGGTGGCACTCCACGCAGCAGGCAGCAGAGCCGCAGGCAATTTGTCGACGGCGCCGGCAGCTGCGCCAGATGAGCACAGGGGGACCCAGGTGGGCGCGCGCTGCCTAGTCGGACATCGCCCTGGCGCGTAGCCGGCACGCGTCGCGAAGCGAGCGCCAGACTATCTGTAAACAAGGGTTCGTAGCAAGTGGTTGCGATACCGCTATGCCATACACGTTTTTCGGAGGCTCGACATTCCCTTTAAGAAGACGTTCATTTATTATACATATACACTCCTGGAAATGGAAAAAAGAACACATTGACACCGGTGTGTCAGACCCACCATACTTGCTCCGGACACTGCGAGAGGGCTGTACAAGCAATGATCACACGCACGGCACAGCGGACACACCAGGAACCGCGGTGTTGGCCGTCGAATGGCGCTAGCTGCGCAGCATTTGTGCACCGCCGCCGTCAGTGTCAGCCAGTTTGCCGTGGCATACGGAGCTCCATCGCAGTCTTTAACACTGGTAGCATGCCGCGACAGCGTGGACGTGAACCGTATGTGCAGTTGACGGACTTTGAGCGAGGGCGTATAGTGGGCATGCGGGAGGCCGGGTGGACGTACCGCCGAATTGCTCAACACGTGGGGCGTGAGGTCTCCACAGTACATCGATGTTGTCGCCAGTGGTCGGCGGAAGGTGCACGTGCCCGTCGACCTGGGACCGGACCGCAGCGACGCACGGATGCACGCCAAGACCGTAGGATCCTACGCAGTGCCGTAGGGGACCGCACCGCCACTTCCCAGCAAATTAGGGACACTGTTGCTCCTGGGGTATCGGCGAGGACCATTCGCAACCGTCTCCATGAAGCTGGGCTACGGTCCCGCACACCGTTAGGCCGTCTTCCGCTCACGCCCCAACATCGTGCAGCCCGCCTCCAGTGGTGTCGCGACAGGCGTGAATGGAGGGACGAATGGAGACGTGTCGTCTTCAGCGATGAGAGTCGCTTCTGCCTTGGTGCCAATGATGGTCGTATGCGTGTTTGGCGCCGTGCAGGTGAGCGCCACAATCAGGACTGCATACGACCGAGGCACACAGGGCCAACACCCGGCATCATGGTGTGGGGAGCGATCTCCTACACTGGCCGTACACCACTGGTGATCGTCGAGGGGACACTGAATAGTGCACGGTACATCCAAACCGTCATCGAACCCATCGTTCTACCATTCCTAGACCGGCAAGGGAACTTGCTGTTCCAACAGGACAATGCACGTCCGCATGTATCCCGTGCCACCCAACGTGCTCCAGAAGGTGTAAGTCAACTACCCTGGCCAGCAAGATTTCCGGATCTGTCCCGCATTGAGCATGTTTGGGACTGGATGAAGCGTCGTCTCACGCGGTCTGCACGTCCAGCACGAACGTTGGTCCAACTGAGGCACCAGGTGGAAATGGCATGGCAAGCCGTTCCACAGGACTACATCCAGCATCTCTACGATCGTCTCCATGGGAGAATAGCAGCCTGCATTGCTGCGAAAGGTGGATATACACTGTACTAGTGCCGACATTGTGCATGCTCTGTTGCCTGTGTCTATGTACCTGTGGTTCTGTCAGTGTGATCATGTGATGTATCTGACCCCAGGAATGTGTCAATAAAGTTTCCCCTTCCTGGGACAATGAATTCACGGTGTTCTTATTTCAATTTCCAGGAGTGTATATATACACCACTGGCCATTAAAATTGCTACACCACGAAGATGACGTGCTACAGAAGCGAAATTTAACCGACAGGAGGAAGATGCTGTGATATGCAAATGATTAGCTTTTCAGAGCATTCACACGAGGTTGGCGCCGGTAGCATCACCTACAACATGCTGACATGAGGAAAGTTTCCAACCGATTTCTCATACACAAACAGCAGTTGACCGGCGTTGCCTGGTGAAACGTTGTTGTGATGCCTCGTGTAAGGAGGACAAATGCGTACCATCACGTTTCCGACTTTGATTGTAGCCTATCGCGATTGCGGTTTATCGTATCGCGACATTGATGCTCGCGTTGGTCGAGATCCAATGACTGTTAGCAAATTATGGAATCGGTGGGTTCAGGAGGGTAATACGGAACGCCGTGCTGGATCCCAACGGCCTCGTATCACTAGCAGTCGAGATGACAGCCTCTTGTCCGCATGGCTGTAATGGATCGTGCAGCCACGTCTCGATCCCTGAGTCAACAGATGGGGACGTTTGCAAGACACAATCATCCGCACGAACAGTTCGATGACGTTTGCAGCAACATGGACTATCAGCTCGGAGACCATGGCTGCGGTAACCCAAGACGCTGCATCACAGACAGAAGCGCCTGCAATGGTGTACTCAACGACGAACCTGGGTGCACGAATGGCAAAACGTCATTTTTTTGGATGAATCCAGGCTCTGTTTACAGCATAATGATGGTTGCATCCGTGTTTGGCGACATCGCGGTGAACGCACATTGGAAGCGTGTATTCGTCATTGCCACACTGGCGTATCACCCGGCGTGATGGTATGGGGTGCCATTGGTTACACGCCTCGGTCACTTTTTGTTCGCATTGACGGCACTTTGAACAGTGGACGTTACATTTCCGATGTTTTACGACCTGTGGCTCTACCCTTCATTCGATCCCTGCGAAACCCTACATTTCAGCACGAAAATGCACGAACAACTGGCTCGTCACAATACGCCAGTCACTGCTCTTGATGAACTGTGGTATCGTGTTGAAGCTGCATGGGCAGCTGTACCTGTACACGCCATCCAAGCTCTGTTTGACTCAATGCCCAGCCGTTATTACGGCCAGAGGTGGTTGTTCTGGGTACTGATGTCTCGGGATCTATGCACCCAAATTGCGTGAAAATGTAATCACATATCGGTTCTACTATAATATATTTGTCCAATAAATACCCGTTTATCATCTGCATTTCTTCTTTGTAGAGCAATTGTAATGGCCAGTAGTGTAGTTCTTTATTATAAAATCATAACTAGTTTAAGTCTACAGTGGCCATCTTCAGATTAGGTACAATATGGTTCAAATGGCTCTGAGCACTATGGGACTTAACATCTGAGGTCATCAGTCCCCTAGAACTTAGAACTACTTAAACCTAACTAACCTAAGGACATCACACACATCCATGCCCGAGGCAGGATTCGAACCTGCGACCGTAGCGGTCGCGCGGTTCCGGACTGTAGCGCCTAGAACCGCTCGGCCACCCCGGCCGGCGTTCAGATTAGGTGTACGATACCTATGGGCGACGTTTGGTGAACAAACGTTCATTCATTATTCACCAAATATGACCCGTAGGTATCATACACATCATCTGATGCTGACCGTTGTAGACCGAAACCGGTAATGATTGCGTTAGAACGAAATGATCGTGTCAAAAATAGAAGAATCTTTACAATACAGGTTCATTTATCTAAAAGTCCAATTATCTTTCTACAAACA
The DNA here is from genome assembly GCF_021461395.2 of Schistocerca americana. Taxonomy (NCBI): domain Eukaryota; kingdom Metazoa; phylum Arthropoda; class Insecta; order Orthoptera; family Acrididae; genus Schistocerca; species Schistocerca americana. The sequence goes on from NC_060125.1 coordinate 294,639,975, forward strand.
TATTTTATGCCTTCTGGATAAAAACTACAGTTCAAAACTAAATTAAATGACCACTTTTTCGAAATTCCGTAATTGTCACACATTGTGACGTACAAGTTTAAAATTTCGCTCCAAGTTGTATACGACCATCCTCTCTAATGGTGTAAATGCGTGACGTCTTGCTACGTCACCCTCGGATACAGGTACGAGGGCTGTTCGGAAAATGAAGTCCGATCGGCTACAAAATGTAACTCAGTGTGGAAATCAAAAATATTTCATTTGCAACAGTTAGCTACACCTTCCTGCTATTTCTCTGCTTGGTCACCTCTCCGGCTTAGACAACTGTCGTAGCGTTGTACCAACTTCCCATTATCCTCGTCGTAGAAGGCAGCCGTCTGTTCTTTCCGTTAATTCTCTACGCTGGTCTACAGCACGTTGTCTTTGCATAAATGCTATCTTTATAGCCAGCAGTTCATGTGAGCGGATGTGAAACCCAGGGGCAGCCAATGACGGACTGTATTGTGGGCAATTAAACACTTCTCATCGAGAACGCTGCAGGAGCGTCTTCATTGTCCATGCAGAGAGCGGCCGAGAGTTGTCACGAAAAGGGAAACGCATGACTGCTACTTATGTGGGGTGCATAGCATTAGGCGAAATCTCTGACCAAGCGTTCATGCTTGGCGGGAGGCTATTGTTCTAGGTATCTTTACCTGTTCACTGTGCGGTCAGAACAGAAAAGAGTAACATGACGCGATCAGCGGGCGGGGTACTAGAGGCACTGCCCAACACATCCGTGCAAAGCTTCAACGGATTTCTAATGTGGTTTCCATTTCGCTCCCGATCGAATCTTACTTTCCGAACAGCCCTCGTATTATACCGATTCTGAAACTAATTTATGTTTTATCTGATTCAATTATTTAATCTCACTGTATTTAGCGTTATTTTGATTGTCTTCACAAGAGGTCCGATTCGGGAAACTATTCCTCAAACTCATTACATGTAAAGTTTTTGAACATACTTTATTTTCGTGATAACGTTTACTTATATTTTCACGGGGTACAATGAATGTTGCATAACACTATAAAGTAAATATTACATGGTTTTAAAAATCAATAATGAAATGGGAGTTCGGTGTTGGGCGCTTTCTTCTATTAGGTACAGTAATCTGTACGTGATTCTTACCATCTATTCGTGTACGTCATTTGAGAACAGAGGCAGGTTTCGAAACCATGAAACAGATGCAGCACACACAGTGAGAATAATTAGAAGGCAGCATATTTAGGAGAAAGTATTCAGCAGAAAGCATATAAAAGCCCCAGGCTCAGGCTGGTTTCATTCATGCCCTTTAAAGCACTCTCCGAGGCCTTAACGTGTCGTTTTTGAGCGTCAGTGTGTCTGAAATGTTTGCCTCGGCCATCCATAAGAAAACTGCGTGATTTCAGCGCTGGGTGTCGGGGTCCTGACTCCATCGGAGATGCTTCATAAGAAGGGGTGAAACGTGGGTAAAAGGGTGTGTGGCGTCTTTCCCATAGTGTGATACGTCCACAGTGGGGTTGGCCAGAATTGTGGTGAAGTTTTTTTTTTTTTTTTTTTTTTTCATGTGCCGACACGTTTCTGTTTGAAGCGTAACCGAGGCTGATGGTGACGGAGCAGGGCGCCACGAATTTTCACCATTATAGTGGCCGGTTGCAGGCAACTTTGAGCCACATTTCGAACTTACGCGGTGCACTGCGGAACAATGATGGGGTTTCGACAAAGTGACCGTTTCATCGTGGTGTATAGTGTACAGAAATGATAGAAAGTTTTCGTTATCATGTTGCTACAGAGTAATGCGATGTATTCATGTACAGATCGACTAAGTAATGAAGAGGCACTGAGTTTATATTTTTTGCCACAATTTAATTAAAAGACGGGGTAGGCTGAAGAGAAACTTCCTAAGCCATCAAATAATAGTTATGTGCTAATGGTACCTTGCGAGGTGAGGCGCTGCCTCTATTCTACCTTTCGCCTCTGGCACTGTCCATCAGTGACGCTCACTTACTTGTTCTTCACTAGACTACAGACGTACCAGTTGAGAAATTTAAATTATTGCGTATTCTACAAACGTTCAGACGCTTTCTGCTGAATTCTTTCTGCTGAATATTTTCTGCTAAATATGGTGCCTACTAATTGTTCTCACCACTTACCGTGCTGCATCTGTTTCGTAGTTGCGAAACCCGACGCTGTTCTCAAATTACTTAGACGAATAGTTGATATGCGGGTAAGATACTGTACGCAACAGAAGAAAGCGTCCAATACGGGACTCCCATTTTGTTTCTTATCTTTAAAATCATGTAATATTTACTTTATATGTTATGCACCACACATCGTACCCTGTGAAAATATAATTAAAGGGATTCAAGATTTTAAACATAGCTGCAACAGCAACTGTTGAAATTCTTCACGATAAAGTATGACAGCCAAAACAGTTGCAGGATAAAATTTTATTAAAATTCTTGACCAAGGTTTCGGTACATATAAATATACCTTCATCAGAAGTAAAAACTCCTGAACAGGAAGACACTTTCATTAGAACAGCCTTAGCATCGGAAGTGATTTTTTTTTCTTTATTGTAATTTTAACACCTGAACAATCAGGTAGGCTGGCAGCGGCAAGCTACGCCGCTCTTCAGCCATAGTGGTGACAATAACAGTACAAGAACGGAGAATTAAAATGAACAGAGTGATGGGCAAAAAATAGTGGTTACAGATACACAAAAAACACGGAGCCGTTCACACGCGACGATAACGAAACTGAAAACACGTTGACACGGTGCACATAACACTGATGAATCCAATGGCACAAGTGAGCGTAGAAGCGGGACGGCAGACACTAAAAAAAACGACGTCACACACACGAGACACAGATAGCGATGATCTCCGGCGTGCATATGCGAGTCTGGGGACCTGCCAAGAGGGAAAGAAGGGTGAGGGCGGGTGAAGAGGGTGGAGAGGGGAGAACATAGATGCCAATGGCTGAGGAGATGGGAGGAGGAGTAAAAGGCCCGGGGGAGGAGTGGGGAGAAGGGAAGGAGGGATGGAGGGTGCCCAAAGGAACAGATACAGTAAGAGGGAGGGAGGATCAAAGTTGGTAGGAGGGGTAGCTGGAGGGGAGGAGGACATCATCAGGGAGGGGGAGCTGGCGGAAGCCACCTTGGGAGAGGGTAAGGAGGGTGGAGAGATGGAGACCGGGTGGGATGTGGGAATACAGACGCGGCAGCGGGCGGGGGTGGGAGAGGATCGGGGAGACGAGTGGGTGAGGAGGATCGAGTTTACAGGAGGTGTACAGGATCTGTATCCTTTCAAGGAAAAGGTGGGGGAAGGGGATGAGATCGTACAGGATCCGCAAAGGGGAGGGGAGACGTATGCGATAGGCGAGGCGGAGGGCATGGCGTTCAAGGATTTGGAGGGATTTGTAAAAAGTAGGGGGGGGGTGGAGATCCAAGCCGGATGGGCATAACAAAGGATAGGGCAGATGAGGGATTTATAGGTGTGGAGAATGGTGGAGGGGTCCAGACCCCACGTACAGCCAGAGAGGAGCTTGAGGAGACTGAGTCGGGAGCGTGCCTTGGCTTGGATTGTCCGGAGGTGGGGAGTCCAGGAGAGCGACGGTCGAGGGTGACGCCAAGGTACTTAAGGGTCGGAGTGAGGGCGATAGGACGGCCACAGATGGTGAGATAGAAATCAAGGAGGCTGATGGAAGGGGTGGTTTTGCCTACAATGATCGCCTGGGTTTTGGAGGGATTGACCTTGAGCAACCACTGGTTGCACCAAGCGGTGAACCGGTCAAGATGGGATTGGAGAAGATGTTGGGAGTGCTGGAGGGTGGGGGCAAGGGCAAGGAAGGCGGTGTCATCGGCAAACTGGAGAAGGTGGACGGGGGCTGACGGTGGCGGCATGTCCGCCGTGTGCAAAAGGTACAGAAGGGGGGAGAGGACGTAGCCTTGGGGCACTCCGGCGGAGGGGGAAAAGGTGTAGGAATCTGTGTTATGGATGGTGACATAGGAAGGACGGCGGGAGAGAAAGGAGCCGATCAGACGGATGTAGTTAATGGGAAGGGCGAAGGTTTGGAGCTTGAAGAGAAGACCGGAATGCCACACACGGTCATAAGCACGTTCGAGGTCCAGGGAGAGGAAGATTGTGGAGTGACGGGAATTAAGCTGTTCGGAAATGAGATGAGTGAGGTGAAGGAGAAGGTCGTCGGAAGAGAAGGACGGCCGAAAGCCACACTGGGTAACGGGAAGGAGGCGGTGCTGGCGGAGTGAGGATAGATTCCAGGACGTTGCTGAAGACCGAGGTAAGGCTGATGGGACGGTAGGAGGAGACGGCGGACGGCGGTTTGCCAGGTTTAAGGAGCATGAGGATACGGGAGGTTTTCCACAGGTCAGAGTAGTAACCGGTGGACAGGACTACATTGTAGAGCCTGGCCAGGGTGGAGAGGAAAGAGACAGGAGCTTCACGAAGGTGACGGTAGGTGACACTATCATGACCAGGAGCGGTGTTGCGTTTTGTGCTGAGTGTATCAATGAGATCCTGTGTAGTGATAGGGGCATTGAATTCCTGTGTGCAAGTACTGGAAACCAGGAGCGAGGGGAGGGACAGAGGTGTTAGTTCGATCGCGGATATCCGGGAAGAGGGAGTAATCGAACTGGGGATCATCGGGGATGGAAAATACATTGGAGAGGTAGGAGGCAAAGTGATTGGCCTTACTAAGGGTGTCAGGGAAAGGGTGGTCATCATGGAGAAGAGGATAATAGGGGGAGGGTTTAGTTCCGGTAAGGCGACGGAAGGCCGACAGAACTTGGACAAGTTGATTGGTAGGGTAGCATTTAAACGGGTGTATGTCTGTCGCCAGTCCCGGCGTTTCTTAGCCGCGAGCAAATTATGAATGTGTCGCTGGAGTTGCCGGTGGCGTCGTAGTGTGTCCGGGTCACGCGTGCGGAGGAAGGCACGGTAGAGACGATGGGATTCACGGAGGAGGAGGACGGCCTGAGGGGGTAAGGTAGGATGGTGGGGGTGGACGGCGACAGTAGGGACGTGGGCCTCCACGGCCGCAGACAAGGTCTGCTGGAGAAAGGAGGCGGCACGGGTTACATCGTCAGGGTGGTGGTAGGTGAAGGGGTGGCTATCGACCTGGGTGGAAAGGGTATCCCGGTAGGCATTCCAGTTGGCACGGGAATAGTCATGGACGTACTTAGGGGGAGGATCATGACGAAGGTCGGGGCGGGGGCGACGACCATCTGAAATGGTGAGGAGGACAGGGAGATGGCCGCTACCAATAGGCTCCAGGACATCCACCGTTATGTGGCCAACGAGGTTGGGGGAGGAGAGGATAACATCAGGAATGGAGTTGGATTCGGGACAGGTGTGCTGGGGGATGGGGATGAGGTCGCCTTGAAGGGAGGAGAGGAACCGATGCCACCGCCGTAACTGGGCAGCGGAACGACTATGGATGTTGAGGTCGGCGGCGAACACGTAGGAGGAGAAGGTACGGTCGATGTGGGAGAGGAAGTCGAAGGGAATAGGGGCGTTGGGGCGGACATAGATGGTGGCGCAGGTGACAGTAAGGTCGGGGAAGAAGAGACTAAGGATCAGGTGTTCGGTGGGGTCGGGAAGGAGAGGTTGGAGCCGAACGGGGATCTGGTGGTGGTGACCAATGGCAACTCCGCCACGCGCAATTGGGAGGGGATTATCGGAGCCATTGGAAGTGAGAAACACAAAAGCTTAAGTAACAGTGAAATTATCAGAGTAATACAGTCAAAAAATCTTTTAGTTACTTACTAAAATTACATCAACCAATGAAGATTAATAAAACAATTGTGCCAAAGGCGTCGTCAATAATTAAGACATCTTCTCCATTTGTACAATATGACTATGGGCACAGGGTCAATGCGAACAGTTTAGCACCAGTACATCGCCTATGAACTATCGAGACAAGAGTGTGAAAGCACTAGGGCAGGTGGTTTCGCCGTGAGAGGGCACTTGTGGTATGTGCCAGACACTCGCGCATATTAAAATCCATGAAAACCTACATAAGCGCATCAAAAATTATTAAAAGTTGTGTTAATTCAAACTTTCTGTCTTAATACATAAAACACATCAGACCTGTGTCCTAGTGTCAAACAGATGAAGCCTGTGCTATGGAACATATCTAACGCGAGAGGGCACTAGTGTAATGCGCGAGAATCTCGCGTAACGTAGGCGGTGAAATACATACTAGTGAAAACAACCAAAACGTTATAATAAAACGAAACCATCTGTCGTTGTGAATAAAAACATACTAGTCAACTAACCACACGTACACATCGAAAATCACAAACAGCAAACATCAAAAATACGTAAAATCCCAACAAGACAGGAAAAGCGCATTTCACCGGCATCAACAAGCAAGAAAACTAACTTCTAGTCAGCCAGACTATATTACATTAAGGCAAGGAGGGGTTTGAAACTGTCTAAAAAATTTTTGTTTCTAAGCTGCACCTGTTCATTAAGAACAAAACCATCTTTTAGAGACAGATGCTTGAAAATCTCTAATTCTTCGAGCAAGTCCAGTTTGTAACCCTTGTTCACTTCATGAAGCAACTCTACGTCGTCCAGTTCACGTGGCGTATGCTGTAAGAGCCATAGAAGTTCGGCAAACGTGGAATTATGTACGTTTTCCCCATTTTTACCTAGCATGTGTTCATTATACCTTACTTTAATGGCCGGCCGGAGTGGCCGAGCGGTTAAAGGCGCTACAGTCTGGAACCGCACGACCGCTACGGTCGCAGGTTCGAATCCCGCCTCGGGCATGGATGTGTGTTATGTCCTTAGGTTAGTTAGGTTTAAGTAGTTCTAAGTTCTAGGGGACTTATGACCACAGCAGTTGAGTCCCATAGTGCTCAGAGCCATTTTGAACCTTACTTTAATAGGTCTACCTGTCTGTCCATGTAATAGTTTGGGCAGTCGTTACAAGTAATTTTATATACACCGGATTTAGTGCCGAGTTCTTCCCGTGCTCCAATAGTGTGAATTACTCTTTGTTTCAGGCTATTATTTACGGAAAAGGCAACTCTGTCACCGTATTGTTTCTGTAAAAGTCTTCTTATCTTATATGAAACGTTCCCCAAAAGTGGAACAGAAATAAAGTTATTACCCTCATTCTTTTTCGCCCTGTTATCTCCTGAAGTTGAACATTTTACAGCTGTTTTTTTCTTAACAATTTGGTCAATTAATTTGGGGTCGTATCCATTGTTAGAAACCATTGATTTTAATAAAGATATTTCTTTTTCTAAACTATTCTGTTCTAAAGGTGTGCTCACAGCATGATGAACTGCAGAATGAAAGAAGGTGATTTTGTGAGTTTGAGGATGACAAGAATCTACTGGGATAGTATTATCAGAAAAAGTTTCTTTGCGAAAAATGTCGAAGCTAATAGCGTTACCAGATAACTTAAGTTTCAAGTCAAGGAAATGGAGTTCTCTCTCATTGTTTTGTATCTCTTTTGTGAATTTGTTTTATTAATCTCCATTGGATGATGTAATTTTAGTAAGTAACTAAAAGATTTTGTGCCTGTATTACTCTGGTAATTTCACTATTACTTAAGCTTTTGTGTTTCTCAGTTCCGATGCTAAGGCTATTCTAATGAAAGTGTCTTCCTATTCAGGCTTTTTTACTTCTGATGAAGGTATATTTATATGTACCGAAACCTTGATCAAGAATTTAATAAAATTTTTATCCTGCAACTGTTTTGGCTGTCATCCTTTATCGTGATTAAAGGGATTATTACGAAAATAAATTATGTTCAAAAACTTAACGTTTATCATCTTTGAAAAATAGTTTCCAGAATCGTACCCATTGTGATGACAGTCAAAATGACGCTAAAGAGAATGAGAAAATATAAACTAGTTTCAGTGTAGGTATAATAGCTGTATAACATCTTCCAGGTGGTTATATAATTTGTCTTTCTTTGCTGAAACGAAGACACCTCCTACTGTATAGTCCTGTAGGCATGATTTCTGGGAGTTTGGTTTTTTGGTACTCAGCAAAAAGACTAATTCACTTTGCCCAGAAAATTCTTCTTTTGAAGGGTGTCTATCATTATTTGTCTCTGCCAATTGTATGGCCATTTTTCACAAGCTAGGAATAAGACTTCTATAGCAAGATAATATTAAACCAGTTCTTCTAAGAGATCTTTACCCAAAATTGCAGAAATCCCTGTACTCCTCTTTGCTGCTTCCTCTGATGTCCAGTTCCTCATTTTGAGCTACCACATAAGTGTAGCTTTTGGAACGTTACACTGTTTATTGTCTTCCCTCCATCTCATCTTTTTTCTGAATGCGTCACTAGCTTTACTCATTTTAGACAAACTCCGCTTTCTTTGATCAATCTTCCCCATTATCCTATTTGAATGTGCAAGAGGGTAAGAGTCTACTAATTCAGGTAGACTTTAAACGTGAAAAAGTAGGGCTTCTATTCAAGCAACTGAAGAGGGTCCAGTATATGCGACTATAGCCTACATGTTGTTAACCCAATAAAATTTTAACCGAACATCTAACTGAAACGGTTTCATAATAAGCATTAAGCTTAAACCTTACTGTCCAAGAACACATATAAGACGAAAGACTTAGCTGCTAATATCTGGGAGAAATAACGAGAAATGTAGCACAATGTAAAAACTTTTTCCATTGCCAATTACGTAACGGCGAATTGGTAAGTAACAACTAAAGCGAGCGATTTTTGTATTCCGTTACAGTGTGGTAAAAGTCGGAACTACAATTACACTCGGTCCCTCTAGATTTCAGGTGAACGCAGAGAGAATAGACACGAGGGTCCAGTTTAGTGCACCTTCCTCTACACACATTTACTAGCTGAGAAACCCAGCATTTTTCGGGTATTTATTTTGCCAATTTTCTATTGGAAAGGAAAACAAAGACTGGCCGGTGTTAGTAGTGTTATGTAGCGGACGCTGAGCGCAGCTGCTTCCCGTGTCTATTGCGCGATTTTGTAAGCGTGTCTGAGGCAACGCCTCTTCATAGCTCTAACGACGACAATCGTTTTCATCTACAGGTGTTTGTGCTTCGCAGTTGAAAGCTGCCAGAAACGCCGCCACGTGTCGGGGATTACCTTAAGTTGATTCGACAACAGATGTCACTTAATAGCACAGAATAAATGTATTAAAAGTTCATGCGTGATACGGTACTTTTTTACGCATGTGAATTTACACCGTCATGTGTCATGCAGTGATATATTTGTGTAGGTACATTCAGTGACATTTGTGGATATTGCCTGAAAATCGTGTTGCGAATATAGTAGCAAAGAGAAATAAATTTATACGTCATGAACAATGGGACAGTTTTTCACTCACAGCAATGTTTATGACGTCACAACCCCTGAACTATGTGTGGTACCATGATATTACTTTGTACGTACATTAAGTGGCGTGTTTGGATACTGACTGAAAGATAGAGTTAGCACCAAAGAAATAATAAATTTAAACACCATGCACAATGAGGCAGTTTTTCACGCATCCCAGTGTTTATGACGTCGTATCTCCTGAACTACAGTGGGTAGGTTGCTTTTACTGTGTACCAAATTTGGTTGATATTAATCGAGTGGTTTAGGAGGAGATGTGGAACACACACACATTATATATGGGTCAGAGTCTTCAGGCCGTCTCTTACTTCTAACCACATATTTTACGTTACATATATTTACATAAAATACGATAAGTCTAAGGGAAAAAAGTGACGTTAAGTCGTAGACAGAGGAACAAAGAAAGAACTGAAACTGTGATAAGATGCGAGCACCAGTTTTTGAGTTTAACAGAGAGAAAAATTTGTCAATTACGTTAACTTTTGGGGAAAAATATGAAGGCAACAGAACGAAGGGTTTCAGCTTCTATTTAAAAGCAACGCGGTATTGTATTGTATGCAGAGAACATATGAACCATGTTACACAGGTGGACGGTAATAACAGAGAAGGATCGTGGGAATTTTGCTTCTTCTTTTTGTGAATGGACACATCAAGGTATTAGGTAAGAATGACCACTTGTTTCGATTATGATGGAATGACAGATGTTTCATCTCTGATGCAAAGTACTGTGGTGCTTGCGCACTGAGCAGCACATGAAGTAAATTGTGTGTGATAGTCGCCTAGCGTGTCTGGCCGCAAGCAATCTAAACAGGCTTACAAAGCAGTGACACGTCCATACAGACGAATGTTGCAGATGCAACGCACACGTATTTTCGTGGTTAATTCCAACTGTCTCGTGTTTTCAGTACTCGTACCGTATCGGATTACATCTCAATAGTGGAGGATCCGTATAACGGCAGATCAAAAGCTTACGCTTCAAATCCTATGGAAATATATCCCGAAACTTTTAGAGGTCATAGAGGCTTGCCGAAGTCTTCCGGGACATTGAAAGCAGTATATACTCTGTCCAGCTGAGATGGTCGTCCATAGTTACACCCAAGATCTTTGCTGTTTTCTGGCAGGGTATTGGAATACTACTGAAAAGAATGGGAGGCAATTATTCCCGGGAATCTGACCTTGTTAATTTTCCGATGGGATACTAGGATAATTGCGAACTGTTTCGCATTCAGCTTAAGTACCAGGTTTTCCGAGAATGTTACCGCTGACGACAGATCATCATTCGTATGAATGATCACAGTAGTAATATCGTCTAGTCTGGCACTTGGTTACAACTGGAGGTCATCGGCATAGAAATGAGGACAGAACCGACGAGATATCTTTGACTTACGAGGAAAACAAAAGTGGGTCCATCATTGACCAGTGTGGTATTCTTGAGAGAAAATACTTCCAGAACGAATTTTCATTCGCACAGACAACAGATCACTGTCTGTTTTTTCAAGATAACACTTATTATTCATCGAACCCTGCACTGCTTGCTGCTCGATATCAACGATGAGGTACTGCTCAGAATCATCGTCATCGCACCATTAAATCTCTAGTACATCCGCTACCTGTCGTAAGCCCTGCTCGACTGACTCTCAAATCAGTAACGTAATAACTTCGAATTGTTTTTCGTACGTCTTCAAAAAATGTTCAAATGTGTGTGAAATCTTATGGGACTTAACTGCTAAGGTCATCAGTCCCTAAGCTTACACACTGCTTAACCTGAAGTATTCTAAGGACAAACACACACACCCATGCCCGAGGGAGGACTCGAACCTCCGGCGGGATCAGCCGCACAGTCCATGACTGCAGCGCCTAAGACCGCCCGGCTAATCCCGCACGGCGTACGTCTTCGTAAACTCTCATGGGGAATACGTTTTACAAATTGCAATGCCCACTTGTAACTGCAAAATTGTATTTGGTATATATTTATGTAGTACTGTGGCGTCTTGTTATTAATATTGGGACTTATACTGAGATTTGCATTCTTAACTTTGAACTGGTTTAAATGTAATTATATTCATTTAATTATCGGTTCAGTCTCTGTGCACACTACAGTGTTATTACCAGCGCATGCTTCTCTCATTGTAATTTCACACACAGGTCACTTGTCGCTTTAGCGGCTACTGTCCAGCAAAACACCGGAATGGGTATCTTGTCGGAAATGCGACTATTAAATGGGTCACTTGTTGTACAGATGAAGGTTTGACCCAATGCAAACTCTTTTAATGTAAATGATCAGACACGAAAGTGTTAGTTCTGACTGGAACGACATAATCTGTGAGTATCTCTGTTGGTCGATCATGGAGTTGGGATATCGGTTGGTTAAATAATTATCAATGTCAATTAAATTCATCAACAGCTGTGTAACTTAGGATGTTATTTTATTTTATTTTGAAGGCTACCAGTTTCGGCATTTACCTATGCCATCTTCAGGCCCAATATGCATCTCTCAAAATAAACGAAAATGTGATATAGAGCTATAAATCTCTGGATGTCGTGAATTGAATCGTTACACTAGCGCTTCATTCGAAGACCTTATAGCAACTCTATCAAGTCTTCGAATGAAGCACTAGTGTAATGATTGAATTCACGACATCCAGAGATTTATGGCTCGATACGACATTTTCATTTATTTGGAGAGATGCATACGGGGCCTGAAGATGGCATGGTGAAATGCTCAGACTGGTAGCCTTCAAAATAAAATAAAATGACAACTTAAGTTACACGGCTGTTGGTAAATTTCACTGACATTGACGATTAATTTGTGAGTGGTTGCAGAGGGAGAATCATGCTCTAGAGAATGTAGTGTGCGGTACTTATGTGGTTGTGGTACAATAAAGTCCCAGACCCACAGCACCATAGCACAACGCTTGAGATACCGAAACAAGATGATCACCTCACTGATAAAATGAAGTATTTTGCGGTAGTTTGTTACCCGCGTTTTGTAGCGGTGTGAGCCAAGTCAAGAGCTCCTTGCCATATCTGTGAGGTTTGTGTAACCAAATAAGTTAACATTTCGTCATCTACCTGTTTCGGTACACCAGCACATCCATCGATCAGTGACAGCTTTACTCTAAGCTAACACCATTGTGTTAGGGGGTGTACCTGACGCCTTGGGTGTCTGCTCAACAACAAGCCCGCTCTGCCGCATATAAATCCTGGCTGCCCAGTCAGACTGGAGCATCGAATTGGCGAGTCATCGAATCAGCGTACGCTGTAGTCTGAGCTTTCACCATGAGGCCGCCATCAGTCAGCCATCAGTCAGCCTGGAGGGCCCATTGGCAGCGCCAATGGGTCGAGGATAGGCCCTTCCAGCCGCCGGTCCACGAGATGCCTTCCATAAACTGAGGCAGTGCAGCCCACCTTGCAATTACCTCGCCAGGAGGCCGCACAGACTCACGAAGCCGCCCGCCATTGAGCCGAGTTGCTGGCTATGTATCCACACAACGTGCTTTGTGGACCGCGAGTTAAATGACCACCACCTACCATCCAACTGACATGGGCGTAAGTATTCTGTAATGAACTATTGAGAAATAAATAAAGGATTCAACTGTCTTCGAGCTGTCTTTGACTTGCACTGCCCACCAACCCCCAGCAGAGAACGCTGGCAACCACTACATTTGGTGTTGGTACTGGTGTAGGCTAGAATGTATGTCCAATGTCCACATCGAAGAGGAGCAACGATAATAGCATCAGTTCAGAAGCGGAGAGACAACTAACTGCCGATTTTAAGCATTGCATGGTCTTATATAGTTATTTATTTCCTTTCATTTTTTACACTTTTTATTATTTTAGGTTCAGTTTTGCTTATGGCAGTGGTGAACAAAATGGAATCAGGTGAAAGATGTCAACTCAGAAGCAACTGAACGCTTGATTGAGCTGATTGGTCACACGCAAGCTATCAAAATAGGATTGCGTAGGGAACTTAGATCCGGTCTCGGAAACGGACATACATACGGGAGAGCTGTGTGCTGATCAAATGCCCCTCCATATCCGCATCCATTGACGCCTATGGGCCACCGTTTGGCCTTCATGGCCTGTTCGAGAGGAGTTTTTTTAATTTTAGGGAACTTAGAAACCAACGAGAGGAAAGAAGAGGACAGTGCCCTCCGTCTACATACTTATCTGTCCTACTATTAACGCCTCCTTAGTAACCCATTTGTCGGGTTTTTTACTCTTGTACGGGGTGGAGTGATGAGCAATTATAAGTATGTCTCAGTTGAGGTTAACGCAAGAGCATATGTGATGTGGTATGAGAAACTGCCGAATGTTCTTTCCTTCCAGGATATGCAGCTGGGACGCCATGGGATTAAAAACATATCTCGGCATTATCGTGAGCAACTTAGTAGTACAGGGTGACCCAAAATGATATAAGCACTTTCAAGTCATTTGTTATGGGGTAATGAGGTAAGGATTATTTGATTATATATATTGAAACAGCTACTTAAGTAGATTTCTTGTCACAGTAATCTTCAGCACACCATCGGAGAAAGGCATTTTGTCACAGTTCACGTTGCAGTTGAACTTTCGACTGCTCTTGCACAACGATGTATATCAGTTCTTGGATGCTGACCTGCTACGAGGGTGGATCACTTGTGCATCAGCCGGAAATCTTCAGTTCTTGACATGGCCAATATGTTCTCTGGACCTGACACCATGTGGTTTTTACATGTGAGGTTACTGTACTTACGTCTCCCCTACCCCACACCATCGCTGACTTACAAGAACGTATCAGTACAGCTGTAACTGACATCTGTATGGACACTTTGGGGTGAGTGTGGGTCGAATTTGAAAATACGCTGGATATGTGACTAACAGACAACACATTGAATTTTTGTAAACACGGCACAGAAAACTTCCTGAGTTATATACATAATCGTATATTGTCTAGCAAACATTTTTACAGTCACTCGAAAAATCCTGTATAAGTCAGAGTCAAAGCTGCCCGTGGAAAGTTTTGTTGACCGATTTAGGAACTTGAAGATTAATATTTATGAGCTGAGAGATGACAACACCAACAATCCATTTTCCCAGAGGTAGAGCGGAGTGCTAGACGTCTTTTTGCGGCGTTTGTCAGCTAAAATGTCCCGTAAAGGATCCATGATGAGTTGCAGGAAGTGTATGGCAACAAAGCACATCATCGGAAAGTCACCCATCGTTGACAAAGAGTGTGTAGTTTTGAACAGTGAATATGTAAAGAAGGACTAGCTCCGCGTGTAAAGGTCACAACTAGATTTTTTCGGGGGTAATTATAACTTTATCACTACCCTTGTAGAAGGCATGCGAAGATACAACCTTCATTGCTGTTTTGCAGTGTAACGATTTCTCGTTACAAAAGTCGCATTATCGTTTAATATTTCATATAGAAAAAGCTCGTAAAATTACTTTCTAATGTTTAATACGCCCTACTGCTCTCTCAGAAGAGCATAAATATAAACCAATATAGAACGTGCACTCCTGGAAATGGAAAAAAGAACACATTGACACCGGTGTGTCAGACCCACCATACTTGCTCCGGACACTGCGAGAGGGCTGTACAAGCAATGATCACACGCACGGCACAGCGGACACACTAGGAACCGCGGTGTTGGCCGTCGAATGGCGCTAGCTGCGCAGCATTTGTGCACCGCCGCCGTCAGTGTCAGCCAGTTTGCCGTGGCATACGGAGCTCCATCGCAGTCTTTAAACACTGGTAGCATGCCGCGACAGTGTGGACGTGCACCGTATGTGCAGTTGACGGACTTTGAGCGAGGGCGTATAGTGGGCATGCGGGAGGCCGGGTGGACGTACCGCCGAATTGCTCAACACGTGGGGCGTGAGGTCTCCACAGTATATCGATGTTGTCGCCAGTGGTCGGCGGAAGGTGCGCGTGCCCGTCGACCTGGGACCGGACCGCAGCGACGCACGGATGCACGCCAAGACCGTAGGATCCTACGCAGTGCCGTAGGGGACCGCACCGCCACTTCCCAGCAAATTAGGGACACTGTTGCTCCTGGGGTATCGGCGAGGACCATTCGCAACCGTCTCCATGAAGCTGGGCTACGGTCCCGCACACCATTAGGCCGTCTTCCGCTCACGCCCCAACATCGTGCAGCCCGCCTCCAGTGGTGTCGCGACAGGCGTGAATGGAGGGACGAATGGAGACGTGTCGTCTTCAGCGATGAGAGTCGCTTCTGCCTTAGTCGTATGCGTGTTTGGCGCCGTGCAGGTGAGCGCCACAATCAGGACTGCATACGACCGAGGCACACAGGGCCAACACCCGGCATCATGGTGTGGGGAGCGATCTCCTACACTGGCCGTACACCACTGGTGATCGTCGAGGGGACACTGAATAGTCATCGAACCCATCGTTCTACCATTCCTAGACCGGCAAGGGAACTTGCTGTTCCAACAGGACAATGCACGTCCGCATGTATCCCGTGCCACCCAACGTGCTCTAGAAGGTGTAAGGCAACTACCCTGGCCAGCAAGATCTCCGGATCTGTCCCCCATTGAGCATGTTTGGGACTGGATGAAGCGTCGTCTCACGCGGTCTGCACGTCCAGCACGAACGCTGGTCCAACTGAGGCGCCAGGTGGAAATGGCATGGCAAGCCGTTCCACAGGACTACATCCAGCATCTCTACGATCGTCTCCATGGGAGAATAGCAGCCTGCATTGCTGCGAAAGGTGGATATACACTGTACTAGTGCCGACATTGTGCATGCTCTGTTGCCTGTGTCTATGTGCCTGTGGTTCTGTCAGTGTGATCATGTGATGTATCTGACCCCAGGAATGTGTCAATAAAGTTTCCCCTTCCTGGGACAATGAATTCACGGTGTTCTTATTTCAATTTCTAGGAGTGTATAATGGAACGACTGAATTTTGTGTTTGGTAAGGTGCACTGATTTACAGTGTGTAAAGACTGTAACATACTCTGTGTGATCACCACATATACACTTTCGAATCAAAAGTACGCAGACACCTATTATATGGGGGGCGTTCACCCTTCGCCTTTAAGACAGCTTGAACTCTGCCGAGGACACTTTCAGTGAAGTGTCTGAATGCCTGTGTACGAATGGGTGTCCACTCATCCTCGAGGCCGGAAACCAGAGAAGGTAGTGTTGATGGATGTGGGGGTCTGGGGCAAATTGGACATTTTGACTCATCCTTTCGATGTCTCATTTGGTTTAGGTTGGGACTATGGGCAGGTTAGTTCATTTTAGAATGTTACTTCAAACAAACCATTGCCTCACAGTTACTGCCTTACGACTGGGTGCATTGTCATGCTGATACAAGATGGAGCGCGGTAAACTGCTTTTTTAGAATTCACGTTGTGGTGGCACTGTTGTTCGAATAGAGGGGAGACTGGTCGTGGTTCATAGTGACCGACGGTAGGTTTGTATTTAATTGTTTTTCGGTTGCGATAGTGCAGTGGGCTCGTGCGGAGCTCTCATTTTGTGTTGAAGTGTACTTCTCGAATCCCCTCTCGATCACTGCAGTACAGCGTGCTTTTCGTTTGCGATTTGCGAACGTGTTCCTGGGAGGCAATCAATTTTGAATTTGGTAAATGCATTCACAAAAACAGGGGATGTGTCATGTGTGTCACCTGAGAAAAGCAACTCCACAAAATGTCGAACGAGTTAGAGCAGCAGTAATGCAATCTCCGAAACTCTCAACTCAGAAACTCGCACTTGCTCTTGACATTTCAAGTCGTTCTCTCTACCGGATTCTTTACAATGAACTGAACTTTCACCCGTATAAATGTGTGTGGTCCATCATTTGTCAGTACCGGATTATGTATCACGAAGAACATCTTGTCAAGCCATGCTTGCAACCATATCCCGTGACGCAAATGTGTTCTTTTCCAAGAAGACACATTTTCTCCTCAGTGGGTGTGTCAACAAACAGAATATGCGATACTGGAGCCACAAGTACCCCAGGCAAATTCACCAGAGATGCCTGCCCTCTGATCGCGTCTCTGCGTGTTGCGCCTTATCACGAGCACGCATCATTGGCCCTTAGTGTTTTCAGGAAAATCGTCGTGCTGTAACTGTGAATTCGGATAGTTACTTAATTATGCTGCAAGAGGTTTTCCGGACGGGTTTGCAGGCAATGGGATACCTGATTTCAACAAGACGGTGCCGCTGCACACACAGCGGGATTACCATGAACTTTTTTAGGTAAAAGTTTCCTGGCAGGATTACCTCTCGGATGGGGGATCTCAACTGGCCCGCCCAATCACTGGACTTAGTCCCAAGCAATATTTTTTCACTGTCGTTACCTGAAGTCAAAGATGTACTGCAACCGACCCAACACCCTGGGAGGCCTACAGAACAATATTGAGGCTGAAACTGCAAGAATACCAAAAGACGTGCTTGAAAGAGGGCAAGCGAATTTCAGAAACCGACTGCGGCAGTGTGTGGATTGCGAAGATAGACATTTGCCAGATATACTGTTTAATCTATGTAATTAGAAACTTCTATTATTGTCCAATATGAGAAAAATAAAAATGTAATTTTCTAAGTGTTCATTTTTTTTTTATTTCATTCCCAAATCAGCACTTTACCACGCTCTACCCTGTACAAACAGCCATCGTCTCCAGACTCTTCCTCTACTGCACGCAGCACACAGTGCTTCAAAATGTGGTTACATCCTTCAATATTTAGCGTTTTTCTTAAGCGCAGTAAGTTGACAACACTTTAACTATAACACCATACAACAATGGGTTATCGATCTTTCGCTTTAATGCCATTGTTATACCATTGCATAAAAAAGGGGATAAGTCTGATGTCAACAACTACCGCCCAATCTCTCTTCTGACTGCCTTCTCCAAAATTCTTGAAAATGTAATGTATTGTAGAGTAGCTTCACACCTTTGTAAAAATAAAGTTTTAACAAAATGTCAGTTTGGTTTCCAGAAGGGTTTTTCAACGGAAAATGCTATAAATACTTTGACTAATGAAATATTAAATGCTCTGAGTAACTGGAAGTCACCCGTAGGGATTTTTTGTGATCTATCAAAGGCTTTTGATTGTGTAAATCATGAAGTACTTTTAGATAAGCTCAAGTACTGTGGTATGAATGAGACAGTATTCAAATGGTTTAAATCATATCTAACGGGAAGAGTGCAGAAAGTTGAAATAAACAGTTCACATAATATGCAAAAAACTGGTGATTTCTCAAACTGGGGAACAATCAAGAGTGGGATGCCGTAAGGTTCGGTCTTGAGTCCTCTGCTGTTCTTAATATATTAATGACTTGCCAATCTATATTCACGAAGATGCAAAGCTGGTACTTTTTGCCGATGATACAGGTATAGCTATCACACCCAACAGACAAGTATTAACTGGTGAAATTGTAAACGATGTTTTTCAGAAAATCATTAAGTGGTTCTCTGCAAATGGGCTCTCACTAAACTTTAACAAAACACAGTATATACATTTCCACACGGTAAATGGGATGACCCCATTAATAAATATAGACTTCGATCAGAAATCGGTAGCTAAGGTAGAATATTCAAAATTTCTAGGTGTATGCATTGATGAGGGGTTGAATTGGAAAAAACACACTGTGGATCTGCTGAAACGTTTGAGTTCAGCTACTTATGCTATTAGGGTCATTGCAAATTTTGGTGATATACATCTGAGTAAATTAGCTTACCACGCCTATTTTCATTCTCTGCTTTCGTATGGCATCATATTCTGGGGTAACTCATCATTGAGTAAAAGTGAGTTCATTGCACAAAAGCGTGTAATCAGAATAATTGCTGGAGCTCAACCAAGATCATCCTGCAGACACTTATTTAAAGAGCTAGAAATCTTCACTGTAGCCTCACAATATATATATTCAGTTATGAAATTTGTTATTAACAATCCGAACGAATTCAAAAGGAATAGCGTACATGGCTACAACACTAGGAGAAAGGATGATCTTCACTACTCAAGGTTAAATCTAACTTTGGCTCAGAAGGGGGTAAATTATGCTGCCACGAAAGTCTTTGGTCACTTACCCAATAGCATCAATAGTCTGACAGATAGACATATAGCATTTAAAAGGAAATTAAAGAATTTCTTAATGGCAACTCCTACTCACTAGATGAATTTTTGGATATAGTAAGTGGGTAATTCCCCAACCTACCAAAAAAAAAAAAAAATTAATTGAGTGTCATGTAATATTTTGTCTAATGTATTATCTTGTGTAGACACCTTTTATTAACCTGACACGTTCCGTATCATTACGAAGGGTCGTATTCATGATCTATGGAACAAGTACTAATATAATCTAATCTAATCTGTATGATTAGGATTGCATACATTTTTCCTGTAATGTTTATGCTGTGATTATTTTTATTAGCGTTATTTAATTCAGTGAGCTGTATGTTAATACATTAATGATAAATGTTTAAAGTATTGTATGTAGACGCACTGGAATACTCACGGGTGTAGCATTGTTCGTAAGAGTGTCGATCGGTAGCGCCTGCACTCTAAGTAGTTGTTGAAGAGGCAACCACTGTATTGTGTTACTAGATTTCTTCTGGTTCAGACGTAAAATGTATTATAGTGAAAGTGAGCTGAGATTTGCGTGTACTTATAATCATGCTGAAATGTTCATCGTTATACTGCAATGAGAAGATTTTGGATGGACAGGCAGAATTTGATATTATGTGTACACAGTACAAAACTTCAAGAGATTAAATGGCAACAAAATGTACTGTGAGCCCAATAGTGTATGTTGTAAATCGACGCCACGAAGAGCCTGTACCATTTGTTGCTAGATAATGTTATGTACCGAAGCAGTTAAGAGGATTCAGCACAAATAAGGTCCAACCAGTTTATTGTACAAGTTTGTGCAGGCATTTAGAACTGATAGTCGTCAAATTATAGTTCTTCTATGTGATAGTGATTGTTATGTTTCAATCCGAACATTTTCCGTGATAGGATCCTTTCTTTCCTTAAGTGAAATTCCAAGTTGTATTAAGAGGCAGAAACTTATTCAAAAGAGTGAACGATAATCTAATAACTCTTTTTGTGATCAGTTTGAAACAGTCGCAACTTTGACAGTGCTTTATGGTAACTGCTCACAATTGAACAACAGTCAAATAGCACAGTGTGATCTATGTTTTCTGAAACCAAGGTAATGAGCTTAATTTCTTGAAAAGACTATTCAAAAATTATTTTACGAAAGTAACTGGTCATGCTCAGATTAAATGATTTTAACAGTCATCAATCGCCAGTACTATCACGTTTCTGGAGATAGCTTTCAGGCTTTTTTGTTAAACATTACTTCTTAAATAGAAAGGGCATTACGTTTCAACTGTCAAAACGTGGAGGTTAATTTTTGATTTTACATTATTTCTTACTGATTAACGAAATTAACGTCTTAAACATTGCAGTGAGAGTTACGCTTCAGTTATTGCTAAAATCACTACACCCGAAAATATATTTAGGTATTACAAATACAAACATATTCTCATACGGATATATCGACGACAGCAACATTAAGCATTAAAGTGAGCAATGTCAAAATATTCTGCTTCTAACTCCGCATTTGCTAATGAGAATCTAATGGGCAGCACGAATGCTTTGAGCAGCTATTTTAACAGCCAGCAAAGAAACCTTCATTTCGATGTAGCATTTCCATTTCATAGCTGCGTCAGCGTATTGCGAGAAGCTGAGTGGTGCCGTATGCTAATAACAAAACGAGGTGACTTACGCTGCTATTGTCATTTCAGTATTTTAAATTAAATAGAGTTGATCGTGCAGAAATATGGCTACCGTAAGTTTGTTTCAGTTAACTGTGCATATTAATGAGCAGGAAATCAGAACAACAAACTACTGAAATTTGAAATCGACCATGGAATAATATTTCAATTAACCGAGACGTCGTTTATCGACATTAGTAGAAAAGTGGGCTAGTGACGAATCGGTTATAACGCCCACTACGTTACTACAGGATAATTTTACTTCGGATCAGATACCTTATTCCATATTATAGAGATCCTTAGGAACAGGTGTCAGACAAAGTTTAGTACCGGAGTGGGAGTGTTATATAACTAGCAAATGTGGCGGTACGTCACACAAATTGACAGTTTAGAAAAGAAAAGGGTTTTTGCTCGTGTGACTTGTGAACTATAAATTATTTGAAGACTGCGTAATTGTGTGTGATGTATAATAAATACTAAAAAGTGTAATTATTACTACCAAAGATCACAGACAGCGATGTTATTAACAAAGAACATTTTTTGTCTATAATCTCTGTGTAATTAATATGAATATGACCAGAGACTATTGTTTTATTGAACTCACTCTCCTTTTTTGTTTCGGCTGTCGGAAGGCCGCCATTGTATTGCAGTCTGGTACTTAATGTATGTTTGGCCGTAATTTAGCAAAATATACTTATAATTATTATGCAAAAGTGTGTATTATTGATTTAGTGGGCACCTCTCATGATAGTAATCATTAATTAACAAATTTATTTTCAGAACTTGGTGTTGCAGGGAGCTCATCTCCCCTAGCAGCATTTAGTCGGCCATTACGCTGACATTATTTTATAATTAGAAATTCGTGTCATAATATTAAATGTAAATGTGAAACAGTTCTCTATTTTGATCTTCCAATAGTTTCAGAGTTAACAGAGTAAAAATAGATTTCATTTATTAATAATTCTCATTGAGTTCAGTAATTTTTAAGTTTGGCCGCTTAACGACAAATGAGGTTATCTCCAGTTTTTTCTTGCAAATAACGAATAATAAATAATGAAAAATATTCCATTCAACGAGCATAACAATATCTCAGTTACTTTATGGAGTTTGGTACATAATAACCAGTAGCCCCCTGAGAACCAAACTGACTATTACAGGTTGCGTAAAAGCACGCACATTTTCTTTTCAAAATAGCAGCGCCCCCTTGAACTATCTATTAGAAGGCAGTGAGTCGCGCGTTGTGTTTAAAATATTATTCCGTACCTAATTCGGACTAGCCGAGGTCCGTACGTATTATCGTGATATTGGGTTATTTCAAAGTCTCATCCTACCCACAATATTCAACAAAGTAAATGTTATTGCAGTATTTAATAGATATTTATTTTTATTAACTACCGCGATAAGTAAAAGAACCTAAAACTGCCCGTGTACCGCGATACAAAAATCCCCCCATACCGTATCACCACCTCGTCTGTAGTTGACTTTTAGCACCAAATATGACTGCAGGTAATGTTCTCCAGGCATTCCTACTCACTCCAAATCGGTCGTTTTTAGTCATCCAAAGTCCAGTGGCTTCCTCTTTACATCACCTCAAGCGTCGCTTAACATTGACCACAGAAATAGGTGGCTTCTGAGGAGCTGCTGGACCACTGTATCCCGTTCTTTATGACTCCCTAGGCACAGCCGTTGCACCAGCTGGCCAGCTGGTAGAGCGAGTAATTCCTACTGTTGGTTTCAGTCGGTTTTTTACAACTGCTCCCCACAATGCTCGATGGTTTCTGTCGCCAGAACTTGATGCCTCCCTGGTCTTGGTTTAGCTATGGTTGCTCCTCCACATTTTCACTTCACAATCACTGAGAGTCGACTTGGGCAACTCTGTAAGGGCTGTATCGCCTCTGGTTTGTTACTCAGGCGACGTCCAATGAGTAGTCCATGTTCAAGATCACCCAGCTCTCTTGATCGACTCATTCAGCTGTTGCTCCATCTCTACTGACAACACAATATTGAACACTGCTAGGTCTGCGTCTCGTTATATCTAGTGGTCAATTCCGCATTGCATGGGGGTATTCGGATATTTCTGATAGTAGTGCACTCACTTCTACACGCTGGTGGCTGATGGCACTGGCAGAGGAGGTTTACCTGGAAACTTACATTGCACTTACCAGCAGTGTACTAGGGGTATTTTAATGTCACACCACGTATGGTGGAATCCCGCTGCTTTATAAAGTGTAGCCATCTTACCATTCCATTACAACACAGACCATTAGGAAAACATATGGTGCCATACATTAGAAAGATACCGATCGCCAAATTTTATAATTGTTAATAATATTTTATGTACCCTTACAAATGAGAAGAAGTTATTGTTGCTCGACTTTAAATTGAGTCTGATTCTGGAACGATATTTGTTTTGATACGAGGGTAATCCCAAACATGAACATTCAAAAATTGATATGCTAAACAAACCTATAGTATTCCCTAAGTTCATAAATGCGACGTAAGCATTATCAAATAACAATGCCTTATGCAATTTCATTTCTTCCGCTCCTTTCAGATATTCTTATTTATAAGTTAGAGAATAAATCTCTTTGGTGCACACAAACAACTTTGCAAAAAATATTCTCCTTTCCTTCAGGTATGTTGATGATATATTCATTTTTTATCTGGGTAATTATGACGAAGTTGAGGTTTAGCACAAGCATTTAATAGCAGGCATGAAAAAAACCAATTTACAGTAGAGTGTTCGTAAATTTACTTAAATCTGCATATTTCGAGGATGAGTTCAAAACTAAATACAGACATTTATCATAATCCACCTACAACATATCTAATTATTGAGGCTGACTCCTGTCACTCAGCTGCACTTAAACGAATGCATTCTTCTTCAGTGTTCTATCAGGTGGCGAACATATGACCAGATAGTGTTACAGTTAAAAAGGAAATTAATAGGATACTACAAGTTGGTTTTGATAACCGCATAAGATGTCAGACAAATAACACACCTTACATTGAATTCCTGAGACAATTCTGGTTAAATCGATATGTCACACTAGATAGTTACATGAAAAGTACGAATTTTCTTGATGTGCAGATCGAATAAACAAGCTGTCATTTCGTGAATATAGACCACTAACACTCACACTAGTAATACAATGCAAGTAATTTCCCAGACCAGACCTACGATATGCAGTTCTGAGGGAAGGAGAATTTTACGACGGCAACACCCGTCCCGTGTAGTGCGGAACCTTCACTGAGGGACAGCTGGTGGACGCAATGAGATACCGGAGCCACTGTGCAGACCATCAGCAAAAGCTGCCTTGTCCCTGCTTTTAACCACAACCCTTCAGAAAGCCTTCCTACAGGAACATGGCTGGAGATGGCAGATAAAAGTCTGGAGAAATCCAACTCAAAATATTTGTGACTCACAGTGTCCACTTGCGTAAAAACCCAAGTGGGAAGAAGCTGTTTATCTCAGTATTACGTAGCAAAAGTTAAACTCTGCCCTACAAAAGAAACGATGCCTGTGACAGGCTACAGAAACTCTACTTGGTGGAGTTATAACAAGTACAAACACTCTGATTGGCTAGGAAGAAAGTTCGTAGCCACCAGCTTTGATATAGGCAAATATCAGACACAGAAATTCGCTCTTTCTGTTGCAGCAAATTGTCAAGTATTTGAGCAAGGCGACTCGCGCCGCGCTGAGACGATTGCGAGAGTAATTATGTGTATTTGTTCACAGGCTCGTCTTACCTCTTAAGGAGTTAAACTGTAAAGTCTCCTAGTACGGAGAATTGCACTGAGCACTGACAGTTAACACTTGCGAGCGATTTAAGGGCACGATGTACGTGCTATTCCAGACAAATAGCGTGTACCGTGCCAGTTAACTAGGGAACAACTAAGAGTCTCGATAGTAAATGTGTCAGACTGGTGTTTAAAAATCTAGAGAGATTTAGAATAGATTCTCGGGTTCACAGCTCGCGCCGACAGCAGCCACTGCCGCCGACGACGAAAAGTAGACACGCACGCTCGCGCTACGCCAAAAAGTGATGTTCATTTGACACTCAGAACTGCGGTCGTCTCCGTCTCTCCTATTTTTTTTCTTTTTGTACATTCCACCATGACCTATAGGTAAACATATTTATGATTGTAGGGCTTAATTGGTTCAAATGGCTCTGAGCACTATGGGACTTAACAGCTGTGGTCATCAGTCCCCTAGAACTTAGAACTACATAAACCTAACTAACCTAAGGACATCACACACATCCATGCCCGAGGCAGGATTCGAACCTGCGACCGTAGCAGTCGCACGGTTCCAGACTGCGCGCCTAGAACCGCGAGACCACCGAGGCCGGCCTAGGGCTTAATTGAAGCAGAAACGTGAGATATCCGATTTAACGAAAAGATCTGATCAGCCACTTTAGAGTGCTTTATACTCTGAAGTTATTGAATTTTTTTAATTGTGTACTTCTTTTTGATTGCTCGTTACCGACCCCCATCCATTGACTGGTTATTTTAATTGTAAAATTTTAGCTTAATTGATATCTCTGCCTCCATTTGTAATTAACTTGTTTGTATTTTATCGACCCCTCACACATGGTCATCAACTATCTTACTATTAAAGAACCTTAGAACAGTTAGGAATTTCGCTTGACAGTTGTGAACACCCAGTATCGATCTTTTACCATCCTGTACGTATTAAAATTATGATTAATATGCAATAAAGTCATATTTAGAGTCAAATATAAACCTGAATAATGAAAATCTAAGATTTTCATTTTTTCTGACATATATTACGCCTGAACCCGTACACTAATTTCTCTTAGCGGTAACTCTGCGTGGTGAGATTGTGTCTTCGTACGGTGCAGGCCGGAGGTTCAACGCAAATTCCTAAAACACTCACTGAGAGTCTTTGTGCATGTGTGCAGGAAGATAGAGCAGAAGCACTCCCACACTTATTAGAACCGGTTTGCAGAAAAAAACAGTTCGAGGTTTGAGTAAAAAGATTTTATAACGAAGTAGAGAAGCAGCTCACATTTGCATATCATATTTTGGCCGTCGGTGCGACAAAATTGCTAAGGCCTATAGGGAGGCTAAAGTGCAGATTGGATTCTGTACAAAGAAGAAACTTGTATTTTTTCTGCGCCATAACTTGGATGAAAATTAAATAAATACAGTCATTCAGGTGTCTACAGGATTAGGTCGTGTCCTGTGATAATGTTTACATATGCCAAACGGAGAGTGATTTTAAAACCAGATTCAGAGAGAATAATTGTGCAAGTAATTATAGTACTCTGGGCTATCGTTTGAGGGAAAATGGCCACAGGCTACGTCATGTTGAGAGTGGTTTAAATCTTCTTCATTTCCAACCCAAAGACAGGTATTTCTACATTTTAGAGGACCTTGAAATTTATGCTTATCGTCGTACTAACGCAAACAATGTAATCAATGAACAAGTAACAAGTGGAAGACAAGATTTTTTTGACGTGCAGCTAACTTAATTTCTCTTTTATATTTTTCATTAGTACAAAGGTACTATATTCCTTTTTATTTGTTACGTACGCATAATCTAAAATAAAGTAAGTTACTTTGTAACTACGATTTTATGCCTAAGTTTAACCTCTTTACTTTAATTTTTTATTTTTTACTATTTGTCTGAAATAACATTGACTTTGCCTACATGCTGGGTTGAAATACACACCCCTTTAAATTTGTATAAGCATCTGTTCTGATTGTAAAATAAATGTTATTAAAAGTACTGCTGTACTATACTGTACTGCCGTGCTACATCGTCACCACTCACGCGCCGTCTAGCGTAAGCGAGGTTACTTATGCAAAGTTGAGAGCCGCTTTATTCATGCTTCTGCTAGATGTCTAAATCTCATATCAGTATTTCTGTCCTTATGTGAATATAGTATGATCAAATTTTCTAAATCGAAAGACTTTCCTCACAGCGTTGTACTCATATTCCACCATTCCACTGTGCTACGTACATCCCTAAAAAAAAAGTTCCATATTTGGTTTCATACCGTTGTGCATGTATAAATACGTTTCTGCATGTTGTAACAGAGCATTAAGTGGAAGGGCACGGGTGAGGAGGTGGGGTAATACAACAGTTCTCAGTATAATTTTATTGTAACTAACCATCCAGTAAAACCCACTGGTACTCTTAAAACCAAACTTCTGAAATCAACACGAACTAATTCATACAAAAAAAATTTGCCAAAACTTTACAATGAAACGTTTAATTTAATATAATGTGGTATCTTAGCCCAGAGAAACTTTACAGATTGTTCTAATGGCTCTGAGCACTGTGGGACTTAACATCTGAGGTCATCAGTTCCCTAGAACATAGAACCACTTAAACCTAAGTAACCTAAGGACATCACACACATCCATGCCCAAGGCAGGATTCGAACCTGGGACCGTAGCGGTCGCGCGGTTCCAGACTGAAGCGCCTAGAACCGCTCAGCCACACCGGCCGGCGCGAAACTTTATAACCAGAAGCGAATATAACACATGCGTTCATTCTATCAAAATTACTGCAGTTCCTCATTCGTCTATCTTTGCTCAATGCAAATAGTTACAAAAGAAAACAACTATCAGAATTTGCCTCTCGAAGATACACGAAAATAACCGTCTGAATACAGTACATATGAGTAGTATAACAAGTTTTCGGACTCGCCCTCCCTCAGAGTTCTCTTAGTTAAATATACACCACAGCTGAGCCACATAGAACACGCCTGGTATTCAGACACCTGGGAGACGACCATTCCAATCACCGCAGCACACAATAACTGAAAAAGGTTAATGATCGGTACAATTCACGGTATGCCCGATACCGACCAAAGGCATCTTCTGTCCGGAACACGTCGTGTAGCAGGTTGACGCAGTCCGGGGCTCCGCTCTTCCGTCTCGCTCCCTGGTTGCAGCCGTTCTCCACGTAGCTGCCTCCGACCATCCCTCAGACAGTCGGCAGAGGGCGACACCTGAGTGGTCACGCCACACTGTAGTACCGGCGCGCGGCATTCAAAGGCCCCGGACACGTGGCAATGATACCATCGGTACAATGTGTTTGCATTTGTAACGTAAAAATGTGTTATTAATTTAGCTGGTCATCTGATGATGTGCCACGCTTAAAACAAGTTATGAAAATAAAGGAGTTCCATTGACATCTAGTGTCCATCTCTCAAGACCTACCAGGTTTTTTTAAAAACTATAATAAAATATGGCTTTCAGCCAGGTAATCTAAGCCGCATTCGAGTCTGATAGCTGTGGTACGCATGTCCCTTCGACGTGATTACATTTGTGCTCAGCCCGTTCTCAATGGATTACTGTGGGGCCTTGCCCACTCGTCGCTAATAGGGTGCCTACGGGATGCAGCGTTCTAGGAATACAGTACAACAATTTCAAACAAATAACATTAGTAGTTTTATTTCTAGAAAAGGAAATTGACAATACTTAACTTGACTATAGCAAATGTCGCTAGCAAGAGTCGTCATAAAAACAATACAGTTTTTGCTGTACACAGAGTCCAAGGAAACACTTGATACTGACTGCGTGCACTAATCACGTTGCAGACTCGGGCCGATCTTCTGCGGCCGAGACTAGCAGGAGCTGAGTATATATGCAGCTGTTGCAGTGGCCGCTTACCGCGCGGCCAGTCGTGCGGCTCTACTACATACGTATACAACATTGTTTCTAAATAATATGCAATCAATTTGCGTTACAGAATTTCAAATAATAACTGTTAACAGTAAAATGCCAAAAACATACATTAATAATCTGAAATGATCGTCAAAAATGTGATAAACTGTGAAAATTATGAAGTACTGTATTAAAAGTATTATAAGTTATCCTGCTAGAAGATGCCGTCGCCGTGAAAGACATGAAGCATGAATGGACGCAGGTGTTCTGCACAAATGTTCAGATAATCTACTGCTACACCATGTGACCAAAAGTATCCGGACACCGCCAAAAAAACCTTTTTCGTATTAGGTGCATTTTGCTGCTAGGTACTCCATCCATGTCAGCGACCTCAGTAGTCATTAGACATCATGAGAGACCAGAATGGAGCGATCCACGGAACTCACGTTCTTCGAACGTGGTCAGGTGATTGGGTGTCACTTGTGTCGTACGTCTGTATGAGAAATTTCCACACTCCCAAACATGCCTAGGTCCACTGTTTCCGATGTGATAGTGGAGCGGAAACATGGAGAGACACGTACAGCACAAAAACGTACAGGCTGACCTCGTTTGTTGACTGACAGAGACCGCTGACAGTTGAAGAGGGTCGTAATGTGTAATAGGCAGACATCTATCCAGACCATCACACGGAATTCCAAGCTGAACCTGAATTCACTGTAAGTACTATGACAATTAGGCGGGAGGTGAGAAAGCTTGGATTTCATGGTCGAGCGGCATAAGCCACACATCACGCCGGTAAATACCAAACGATGCCTCGCTTGGTGTAAGGAGCGTAAACATTGGATGATTGAACAGTGGGAAAACTTTGTGTGCAGTGACGAATCACATTACACAATCCGATGGCAGGGTGTGGGTATGGCGAATGCTGGGTGAACGTCATCTGCCAGCGTGTGTAGTGCCAACAGTAAAATTCGGAGGTGGTGGTGTCATGGTGTGGGCGTGGTTTTCATGGAGAGGGCTTGCTCCTCTTGTTGTTTTGCGTGGCACTGTCAAAGCACAGGTCTACATTGATGTTTTAAGCACCTTCTGACTTCCCACTGTTGAAGAGAAAATCGGGGATGGCGATTGTATCTTTCAACACGATCGAGCACCTGTTCATAATGCACGGCCTGTGGCGGAGTGGCTACACGACAATAAAATCCTTGTAATGGACTCGCCTGCGCAGAGTGCTGACCTGAATTCTATAGAAAACCTTCGGGATGTTTTGGAATGCCGACTTCATGCCACGACTCACCGACTTACATCGATACGTCTCTTCAGTGCAGCAC
The DNA here is from genome assembly GCF_021461395.2 of Schistocerca americana. Taxonomy (NCBI): domain Eukaryota; kingdom Metazoa; phylum Arthropoda; class Insecta; order Orthoptera; family Acrididae; genus Schistocerca; species Schistocerca americana. Next base: position 294,670,045 of record NC_060125.1, read on the forward strand.
TCCGTGGAGAATGGGCTGCCATTCCCCAAGAAACCTTACAGCACCTGACTGAGCGTATGCCTGTGAAAGTGGTGGCTGTCATCAAGGCTAAATGTGGGCCAATAACATATTGAGTTCTAGCATTACCGATGGAGACCGCCACGAACTTGTAAGTCATTTACAGTCAGGTGCTTGGATTCTTTTGATCACATAGCGTATCAAGGTGCCTTGGACACAGATCCCTTTGAAGCTCAGTTGAATATTCACTGTAGCATTAATACGTCTGGATGACGGTGTATCCAGACACGACCATCGACATGGTGTAGTAGGAAGTGCGTCTAACCACGTGCCACATTTTCAATTCTTTCATTAGGTGTGCCACAGATCTCTGCCTGTCCTGCTTTGCAGAACCTCCGAGTTCCAAAGCTTGTGATGAGGAGTGGATGTCCAACACATTGAAGCTTTTGTTGCACTGAGTTCATTTTTGTAGGGAAACTCCGTGATCTAAGAGTGTTTTCGCCTGACTGATAATGATCTCTTGTAATGAGGAACTGCTTTCACAATCTCCAGTGATGCAGTCAACCAATACTGTGTTTGCGCGTCAGTCAATGGACCAGGTTGTGGAGAAGAAGTACTAACTGATTCTGTTGTGTTCTGGTAGTGTGGCAGTACTCTTTCTGTTGTATCTGATGACGCAAATTCCTCCTCACCAAATGCATTTGCATTAAGCGGAAAAATACCCGTGTTTTTTAAATCCAAATAGGACATTTTTGCATTTCTGCTGTTCTAGTACATGCAAGTGCGAACAACTGAGCCATTTGCTAGTGGGTTGCCACTCTTTCCGAATGATTGCTAAGCCATGTCTTAATTTCCTGACCTATAATATTGTCGTGTGACTAGGGCCTCCCGTCGGGTAGACCGTTCGCCTGGTGCAAGTCTTTCCATTTGACGCCATTTCGGCGACTTGCGCGTCGATGGGGATGAAATGACGACGATTTGACGATTAGGACAACACAACACCCAGTCCCTGAGCGGAGAAAATCTCCGGTCCAGCCGGGAACCGAACCCGGGCCCTTAGGATTGACAGTCTGTCGCGCTGACCACACTCTTTTTTTTTTTTTTTTTTTTTTTTTTGCCACTCAGTTACCTGGGGCGGACATTTCCTGATCTTATAAAGCCCTTAACAGCCCCAGCCCAACTGGAAACATACATATTAAGTAACTGACGATTCGTCAGATTGTTAGTGACAGAAAGAATCTAAAATTTGGCGCAAAGTAATTGAAAATTCTGTATGTAATTATCAAATAGCAGTCATTAAAACGTTTGCACAAAAGTAGCGTGCCGTTAAAAGCATATTCTTCTTACATCACATTAATAAGTTATATGTAACGAAATAATGGGGTAATATCAGGTAGTGCAGGTTTCACCCAATTGCTTCTAAACGGGTTTACCCCAACTGTACATTATACATACACAAAAAGATGTTTTGCATCTCTTTGGTTCCGAGAGTTTCGGAACCTGTACAGAACATTGGAATAGATATCAACTTAGTGGTCCAGATTGCCGTACTCACCGGTACCTCTAATACACAGTAGCACGCCTCTTGCATTGATGCATGCCTGTATTCGTCGTGGCATACTATCCGCAACTTCATCAAGGCCTGTTGGTCCAGATTGTCCCACTCCTCGACGACGATTCGGTGTAGATCCCTCAGAGTAGTTGGTGGGTCACGTCGTCCATAAACAACCATTTTCTGTCTATCCCAGGCATATCCGATAGGGTTCATGTCTGGAGAACATGCTGGCAACTCTAGTCGAGCGATGTCGTTATACTGAAGGAAGTCATTCGCAAGATGTACAAGATGGAGGTGCGAATTGTCGTACTTGAAGACGAATGCCTCATCAATATGCTGCCGATATGGTTGCACTATCTGTCGGAGGATGGCATTCACGTATCGTACAGCCGTTACGGCGCCTTCCATGACCACCAGCGGCGTACGTCGAGCCCTCATAATGACACCCCAAAACATCAGAGAACCTCCACTTTTCTGCCCTCGCTGGACAATGTGTCTAAGGCGTTCAGCTTGACGGGTTGCCTCCAAACACGTCTCCGACGATTGTCTGGTTGAAGGCATATGCGACACTCATCAGTGAAGAGAACGTGATGGCAATCCTCAGCGGTCCATTCGGCATGTTGTTGGGTGCATCTGTACCGCGCTGCATGGTGTCGTGGTTGCAAAGACGTCGGGAGTGAAGTTGCGCTTCATACAGACTATTGCGCACAGTTTGAGTCGTAACACGACGTCCTGTGGCTGCACGAAAAGCATTATTCAACATGGTGGCGTTGCTGTCAGGTTCCTCGAAGCCATAATCTGTAGGTAGCGGTCATCCACTGTTGTAGTAGTCCTTGGGCGGCCTGAGCGAGGAATGTCATCGACAGTTTCTGTCTCTCTGTATCTCCTCCAACTCCGAACAACATCAGTTTGGTTCACTCCGAGATGCCTGGACACTTCCCCTGTTGAGAGGCCTTCTTGGAACAAAGAAACAACGCGGACGCGATCTAACCCCGGTATTGAGTGTCTAGGCATGGTTGAACTACAGACAACACGAGCCGTGTACCTCCCTCCTACTATAAGGACTGGAGCTAATCGGCTGTCGGACCCCCTCTGTCTAATAGGCGCTGCTTATGCGTGGTTGTTTACATTTTTTGGCAGGTTTGGTGACATCTCTGAACAGTCTAAGGGACTTTGTCTGTAATACAATATCCACAGTCAACGTCTATCTTCAGGAATTCTGGGAACCGTGGCGATGCAAAACTTTTTTTATGAGTTCCTTCTGCATGTGAAAGAAGGTGAAGAATCGTTTAATATGGCACATATTCACAAAGCCTATTAAAAGTACTATTCGTCGTACCACTAGTTTCAACTTGTAATGTATAAGTTCCATATTTAACACAAAATACGACAAAGTAAGATACACAACCACAAAATTCTAAAAAATTGTATTGCTCATCAACAACGCGTTTGACGCCACCAAACTTCATGGCGGCACTGAAGCATCCGGCAGTTCTCATGGTCTAACTGTCATAAACCAATGCTACCAACTGATAAAGAAAAAGAGCGTTCAGCGTTCCCGTCTTCCCGCTCCTCCTCCCCCCCCCCTCCCGGTCCCACCATATCCTATTACGCCCCAACTGTCTAAGCAGTTAATAGCGCAGCATGAGAAATGTATTATTTCTAATCTCTTGATACACAGTACGTGCACACTCACCCTTTTCTAAAATCATCATCAAATTATATGCCCTCATTTGAAAATGCCTCTGATCACTACTGTTTTAGAAGCAAATTTAGGTCCGAGTTTCTTACTCCTGTGAGTTATTACTCTACCTTATCCACGTACACACGTTAATGTAGGTAGAGAAAAATGGAAAACCTGTTATCTTTGTCTTCCATTTGTTCTATGGCCTATTTTATTTTTAGTGCTATAAATAACTATTTTCAGTTCTTCAAGCAAATCAAACCTATTTCCCTTCATTCAGTGAGATATATTTTTCAGTCTCTTGTGACTTCATTGAATGAGTAGTCTGTTGCCTACACGTACCTAGCAGCTATTAAGACGTCGTATAAAAGTGCCTTTATTGCTCATTTTATTTGACAGTGAAGCCCTCCAGGTTTATCCGAAGTGTTTTGTATCATAACAAAAACTCTGTGATTAGTACACACACGATCTTTCAAATTTACCCTCACATAATACCTCAGGGTGAAAAGCTACTTCAACACTGTATGGCTCAAAGACAGTTGTCATCATTTGCGAAATGTTCCCGTTACGTGATAAAGCGTCCACCTCCAAGGTGTCAAAAGACCGCTTTCTTTCCACCTCGTATTGTGTGTTAGTTGGTTAAGCGTATTTGCTTTCAACCCATTAATTGCTGAAGACATAAAAAAAGCTTAGCTCTATCTGCTTACTGTCAATACTCTTGAGTACATTGACTGCTATATAGAATATCATAAAAGGAGACGTCGTCAGTTTCCGACAAACATTAAATACTGGAACACGCTGTCTTTTCTTTTGGCGTCCAAATCGAGGAAGAGTATACTGCCATTGTTTTCGTTTCGCACTTCTACATTAGACATTTCTGCGAAAAGCGTTTTTTGTTAGCCTGCTGGTCGTTTGCTGCTCCCACCGTTTCAACCAACAGAGAGAAGGGCAATCAGTTTAACTACTTCCTGAACGGCCTATGAAAGCATCATTAAAAGAGGTCACATTTAGAAACTTTAAACACTTGAAATAGGAAATTTTTGTTTTGAAGGATCAGAGCAGTCGAATTGTTTCTCTTTGAGGATCAAGGTGTATTTTGGAATTAACTGAGTTACAGCATGACCAAGGTGTATTTATTACTTATTCTCTAAGAATAAGTAATGGAAAACAGGCTAGGGTGTGAAATGGCCATTTTTATTTTTTCTTTAGCTCCTTTTGTTTCCTCCTACACAATATACAGCACATTACTGCCCTTATCTGCAGGTAAATAACTGTTCGCTCCTCTCGTACTGTACTTTAATAGTAACTAGTTGAGTACCCAGAATTGCTGAGATACGTATTTACTGAAGTTCTTCTAGTCCATCTCCAATTCTCCCCTCCCATCTCCTCGTCCCGTCATTGTCCATCCTCCGCGCCCCCCACCTCTCTCTCTCTCACTCTCTCTCTCTCTCTCTCTCTCTCTCTCTCTCTCTCTGTCACTGTCTCTCTCTGTCCACCTCCTCCACCCCCCCACCCCCCCCCCCCAATGTCTGTCCATCTTCTCCTGCCACTCTCTGCGATGACAACTGGTTCTCCCCCAACTCTATCCATCTGCTCCTCCTGCTGTGTCCATCTTCTCCTTCTCCCCCCTGTATCGTCTAAATCCATTCCCTCCTCAGCCCCTATATCTCTCTGCCCATCTTCTCCTTCCCCTCTCTGTGTCCATCTCCTTCTCTCCAATTTCTCTCTACTCATCGCTCCTCATGTTGCCCATCTCCTCGTACCCCTATTCTACCCATCTCCTCCTCTTTCCTTTCTCTATCCTAATTCTTCTCTCTACCCATCTCCTCTTTCTTTCTCTCTCCATCGCTTCCTATCATCTCTGCCTGTCCACTCATCCTCTTCCCTTTCTCTGTCCATTTCATCCTCCATTTTCCCCATCCATGACTGTTTCTTCCCTATCTGTGTCCATCTCCTCTGTCTGCATTTCTGTCTGTCCATCTCCTCATCTCCCTTCTCTCTCCACGTTATTACTCCCACGCCTAAATAAGGTTACTGGTTCTTACCCTTACAGTATTTCTTTCCAGAGAGTGAGTAATATGTGTACCAAGTTTGGTTGAAATTGATTCAGGGGTTTAGGAGGAGCATTTTACTCCCTGCTTTGGTCACTTATACACATGCCACATATATTTCACATGTATTCAAAATACTTCAACATATTTTTACACATATTTCACCTGCATCAATGGCGAATTTCGCCCTATGGTTTCGTTTTCACGCAGCTATCTCGTATAATGATATAATTTTGTAGGGACATTCAGTAGTATATGTAGATAGCGTCTGCAAAATGTTTTCTGCATAGTGTTAGTAGTAAAGAAGTACTTAATTAAAACGTCATGCATAATGTGGCAGTTTTTCACGTTTTACGACGCCCTATCTCCTGAAACATGTCTTGTACAGTGATATATTTTTGCATGTACATTCAGTGACACCTTTGAATGATGTCTACAAATTATGCTGCGGGTAGATTAAGTGATAAAACAGTAATAAATTAATAGCAAAAATGTAGTAGGCGATAAAAATTTTTCCTTTCATCATTTTGTGAGAGGAAGGAGGGGACGATGTCAGCTAGAAAAAGCCTCTTAAAAATTTGGAATCGTCTGTAAAGCTTGTTGCAAGTCGGTAAGTTCTCTCATTCTCAAATACTGGAGGAATATCGTCTGGGTATAAGCACGTCGTGAGATACGCTTCTTTTTTGCCACTCCTTTTAGAGGTAGGTGGTTCTTATCCTGACAGTAGTTCTTTCCAAACAGTGAGTGATATCATTCATATACCAAGTCTGGTTAAAATAGATCGGTGGTTTAGGAGGAGACGCGGAGTATACATACTTTTATAATATGTATGGCTTGTTGAGAATCTATTAAACAATATGTTTATTTTCTCTCTTTGTACGATGTTGAGGACGATTTGTATCTTCAGCCTTGCCTCAACAAATGTAAGTGTGAATTCTGTCTCAGTAGAACCCTCTTAGAAAGAGGAAAACTACCACGAAAAAAAGAAAGAAAAAGTGAGTTTATGAAGTGAAAAATAATATATTTGGAGACCCTTTTTGCTTCGCATCAGATTAAACCTTGGTTTTTTTCTCTTTAAACTTTAATCGGTTAAATCCATTGATTTACAGCATTGCAGCCTGTTGTGTCATTTTACCCTTCTCTCTTCTGAACACCTCTGCACCTAGTGGCCACCTCATTTCAGGAACAGCATCGAGCTGTCATCGTCGTTCTGATTACGCTTAATAGCTCAAATTTCAGGCCAGTGTCAGGTGGGCGAATGTGTCGGAGCGGACACGAAAAGCCTACCGATACGGTCACAATCGGTTATCTGAAACGACCCACGCATCGAGCACCACCATCAGCTCTCGGCACGCTGTATAATGGCCATCGCCATGATTTCGCCCGCCGATGGCTTTCCTACAGTATTAACAGAACGACGCATGTGGAGAGCGGCAAACGATAGCGAACGATAACTGTCCACGCATAATCCTACTATTACCGCCTTTCGCCATCGTACGGAGCACAGAGTACAACAGACACTGTGATCCCTACAGCATAACAGCTGCACCAGAAGCCACTTCTTTAAGCACTTAATACTGTTTCCTGATGTGAAGGCAAACGCGATGCTTGTATTTTTAATCTTTTTAAAACTAAGACGTTACAGAGTCACTATCATCAATTACATTTTTTGTCATTATTGTCGACAAATATCCAGGAACCGTGGATCTAGCGGTAACACTAATCCAATGTCCTGGGTCCCTTAGGTTTTCAATAAAAAATCATCAATAATTGAAGCCAAACACTTGGGAAATATGCATTCATTCTGCCAACGGCATTAGCAAAAGAGGGCAGAGGAGCGGATAGAGTTTCAGAGCACGCTCCTGCTCTTCGCGTGGCTGCTGAGAAATCAACATCGGTCAATAGCATGCGGATACTGAAAGCAATAGAAATCACTGGTCTATACAAACACATTTAACTTAACTCAAAAACAGTTATGATGCCCTCAATACTGGCAAAAGTTTAAAGGTTTGTTTCAATTACGGACTGCCTAGGAGGAGATGATCACGTGAAAGAGACAGAAAAACCAATGAAAGGATAACATTCTTTGTGTGGGAATATGGAACAGAAGTCTGGGTGTACCAGGTAAACTAACAAATCTCAAAATGGAGATGAAAAGGCTAAATCATGATGTAATAGAGATCAGTACATTGAAATGAAAAGTAGATTGCATTTGCGCATACGAAATCATACAGCAGGAATAATAATTGTGATGAACAGGCAAAGAGTGAGGTAATGTGAACTTGAGTGATAAAATTATTTTCATCATATCTAAACAAAACCAATGTCAACAACCGTGGCTCAAGTATATTTGCAGAAGTTACAGGCAAAAGACTGTTTGGTTGTATAAGGGAGAATGGAACGAGTAGCTCAGGATCTAAAAGGAGAAATACGACTAACAAGAATGTAGGATTGAAACATTATGGATGAGGCTGAAACGGATACCGGACATATGGGAGTTGTCTCGAAAGTAGGAATGAGGGAGGAGTAATATTCCTTTCGGTCTGTAGCAAATTTCAGCTTTTAGTAGCAAATACAATGTTCAAAAATCTTAAGACGAGGACATATACGTGGAAAATGCCAGTGGTCACAGGAAGAAATGGCTCTGAGCACTATGGGACTCAACTGCTGAGGTCATTAGTCCCCTACAACTTAGAACTAGTTAAACCTAACGAACCTAAGGACATCACAAACATCCATGCCCGAGGCAGGATTGGAACCGGCGACCGTAGCGGTCTTGCGGTTCCAGACTGCAGCGCCTTTAACCGCACGGCCATTTCGGCCGGCAGGTCACAGGAAGGACACCAGCTGAATTACATTACGACGAGAGATTCCCAAGTCAGATATTGTATTGTAAGGCAGAGCAGACTGAGGGTCAATGACTGAGCAGACTGAGGCTCAATTTAGTAATGATGAAGAGTAGCCTGAAGATTAAGAGTATCGTCATGAATAATCAATGTACAAAGAAGTGGAATATTGCAATAATGAGTAATGATAATGAACGTTCAAAGGTCACAGCGGCTGTAGGAAATGCGAATGTGAGTACCATAGCAGGAATTTCACCTGAGAAGTTAACGAGATAAACACAGGTGAAAAAAAAGTAATACTGAAGAAACTGCAGATAAGAAATACTTAAATTGATCGACGAAAGATTAAAATGTAAAGAGGTCCAGGGAAAGAAAGGAATCCGGCAAAATCAGACATGTAAAAATATGAAGTGCAAGGAAGCAACAGCGAAATAGCTTCAGCTAAAACGTGAAGTAGTCGAAAAGAAAGTGGTCGTCAGAGAGACAGAACGAGCAAATAGAAAATTCAAAATAACTTTCACAGAATTTAAAATCCAAGGCCTTTACATTAAGAGTCCCAAAGGAATTCCACTGTTGAACACATAGCAGATGGGTGGTAAGGTTACATTGAGAGAGCCTCTGTCATTAGTGTGTTACTGTCTGCTAAAATTATATAAAAAGTAATAACTGTTCTTTTGAAGGACGTCGGAAACCCAGTATTAAGGTTGATGTGGCTTTAGTATACTTACGATCAATCAAGGCAGAAGGGACAGATAACATTCCTGTGGGCTGCGGGGAGTTGCCGCGCAGTTAGAGGCGCCATGTCACGGATTGCGGGGCCCCTCCCGCCGGAGGTTCGAGTCCTCCGTCGGGCATGGGTGTTTGTGTTGTTCTTATCATAAGTTAGTTTAAGTAGCGTGTAAGTCTAGGGGCCGATTACCTTAGGAACTCACACACATTAGAACATTTTGAACATTCCTGTGTAATTGCCGGCCGGTGTGGCCGTGCGGTTAAAGGCGCTTCAGTCTGGAACCGCGTGACCGCTACGGTCGCAGGTTCGAATCCTGCCTCGTGCATGGATGTGTGTGATGTCTTTAGGTTAGTTAGGTTTAATTAGTTCTAAGTTCTAGGCGACTGATGACTTCAGCAGTTAAGTCGCATAATGCTCAGAGCCAGCCTGTGTAATTCTTAAAATCTCTCGGCAGTGCGTGGCAACCAAGCGATTATTCACGTTAGAGTTTATAATCTGTGAGACTGGAGACGTACCATGGAACTTTCGGAAGAATATCATCCACACGATCTCCCAGAGAGAAAAATCAGAGAAGTTCGTGAACTATAGCAGAATCAGCTTCGCAGATCATGTATTGAAGTTGCTGACCGGAAAGGAAAGGAAAAGTGACAGCAAGTCTTACGATACTTTTAGCCGTAGAAGAAAGACTTAAGAAAATGAAGGACACTTCCATAAAATTTTTCGATCAGTAAAACGTTTCCGATAGCTTATAGGTACGCAGATTGCTAGAAATCTCGGAAAGGAAACGATGGATAATTTACAATATGTACAAAAACCAAGAGGGATCGATAAGAACGAGAGAAGTTCTCATATTATAAATATCGTAAGGTAGGCATCAAGTATTTCTCTTCTACTATGCAGGCTGTATAGCTACGACACAAAGAATGAAACGTACAGAGGTGGGATTAATGTTCAGGCTGAAAAGATGTCAATGATAGAGCTTTCTGCTGACATTTCTCTTCAAAGATTGGTTCCAAAGATGATTCCCGCTCCAGTAGGTATTTATCTAAAAACACTTGAAGTATGTACTTTTATGTAGTGAAATTCCCTTCACTTTAATACGTTGTGATTAATTACTTTGTTATGTGTTAGTACCGTATCTTTTTCCGTTTCTGTCCCTTGCATGTCTCATCACTGTAAACATGTGTTCCTCACGTAGCATCTCGTCTGCAACATGAAATTTTCCCTTCGACTTTCAGTAACTTCTGTTATATCAAGCTGCGAAATTGTGACAGTGGTGTGTTAACTAGCTACCCTTAACAGAGTACATGACGTGTTGGTTAAACTTTAATAAATGACAGAATGCACTTTATTGAAGATCAAATGATAATTTCAGTAACAACAGGCACTCATAAAATTTTTATGTTTCAGTCACTTTTGAAATAAAAACTCCCTGCTGGTGGGGAAATTATCGCCGAAACCAGACTGGATATAACAAACACAATCGCAGTATTAGCTAAAGACTGTCTAACGAACCCCACATTATTTGTCGGAAATGCGAACAGGAGATAAGCTAAACTGTACAATGACATTTTTAAAAGCATTTGGAAAATTAATTTAGGCTTCAATAATTGACAAATTACGGAGCACGATAGTACACTATATTACACTTCAGTAAGTCGTCTGTACGTCTAGGCTGTGCTATGCTTGGATAGTGTACTTCAGTTAGATGAACTGCCTAATCGCAATAGATCACTTTCGTCTCACGACTACACTAGGTAATTTCAAAACCCCGCGAGCTATGAGAAGCTAAATTAATACCACAAAAATGAATTACTACCTTTTAACGAAGTGCAACGCAAAAATTTTAAAATAAATTTATTAACTGGTTTATTATGCATAACTGTGTAGCAGCTCTGGGAGCAGCAATCAATCTCGCAGAAACGACGAAAATAAACTGTTAATTAAAAATGTAATTACACAGGCACTCTCTCAATCCTGTCAGCTCAATACACGCCGTCAGTCATACAATAAACTGCGTAATTAAGTCCGATTAGATGTTGTGACGAATTACATGGGTGGCCGTTTTAAACAGCATGTCGTGATGAACGTTAAAGAAAAAATTGCGAAAAGGTGATACCGTGTTCTCAATCTTTTTTTACTACGCCTTGAAAACCGTGCCTGAAGCATCGAATTCATATCTTGGTCCAGGCGTAATTGAACCTGGAGAAGATGATATGGACACCAAGATTACACTACTTAACTGAGGCGATTAGTGCCAAACATGTTAGTTTTAATAAAAGGCCCACAAATACAATAAAAGTGAAGGTCACACGGTTCAATAACGTAGAAAGGCATTGACACACTGTACAGGGTGACAATTATTCAACTATAAGAAATAAAATCGTCATAACTTCTGAACAGTTTGCGTTAGGACGTTCAAACTGCACGGTTGGCCGCGGGGTGTGATGGGAATTAGGAACCAGTGGCACACTAACATAAAGGTCTGCCTGGTGTGGGTAGGGGGGGGGGGGAGGGGGAAGGAGAGGAGGGGCAAGATAAATTTCCTGGACATTAGCTTAAAGATGGGAGACAGTAACTATAAAAAATTTACTGAAAAGATTCCTTCACTGACACTTTCATCCCGGCTTTCTCCCAACATCCTACAAAGTACAGACTTGCAGCATTCCATCACATGATCCATCGTCTCCTTACTGTCCCTGTGTGGCAAGAATACTTTGATCAGGAACTTAACATAATAGAAGAAATAGCCATAAATAATGAATTTGACCCCAACACCATTGATGAAATTTTAGGTAAAAAGATGAAGAAGCAAGCCAGGTTCCTACTGTACCCAATGAAAAACAAACAAACAGGAAAAGAAATGGTGCAGATTACCTTTTATAGGGAAAACATCTAATAGCGTGAGTAACATCTTGAAGGCAAAGGGTTTCTCAGTGTCTTTCTATGTCTCTCAGACATTAGGTGGCTTCTAGTTCAATGCAAAAGACAAACAATCAGCTATCACAAAAAGTGGGGTTTATAAAATCGCATGTCGTGAGTGTCAGTCTTGCTATATGGGGCAGACAGGGAGGTCAATTCGTACCAGGCTTAAGTAACACCACAGAAGCTGGGGAATGAGGAAGCCTGATTCCGCCTTTGCAGAACATTGCATGAACAATAATCACAAATACATAATAGATGCACAAGACCTACACACAGAGCAAAAGGGGCCCAAACTCGACCAATTAGAAATTTTAAAAATTAAAAAACAGATGTGTTATCCCACATCTATTATTAAACGAGTGTACCCTCTAATTGGACTGCTGAAGATGACACAATGGCTGGGACTAAGCACTCGGCAGTCAGCAATCAGCACTCAGCAATCAGACATTTGTTAAGAAGGGTGGAGTATTTATGTTGGCGCTTCCGTGCACCCTGTGGCAGGGGGGATTGCTATGAAATCATGTGTTCTGGTTTTCCCTTGCTATCAACAACTTTCTCAGCTTCAGCTTTCAGAGGCTCTTTTCTGTCGGTTTGGCATCTAACTACTTACTGTCACTAGTATGACGGAATCTATCAGCTTCCATGATGTCATTACGCTTCGCCTGTGGACTTGGGCACTTGGTCATTCCCCCTCGCTGTGATAGTTTCCATGTTTGCCAAAACTCGCTCAGCATTTCCCCCTAGCTGACAGTCTGCTGGTCACTGACACAGGTGGTTCGCATTCTGGTAGCTGCTGAAGTACAACTTGGACGAATTTTTAGTGTCCGCTGGGGATACTGTCCTGGGGCGTGACATATACCCATTCCTTGAGAAAATTTGTCTAGAATTTTTCAGTCTGGACTACCAATAATAACACGTTCCTACATATTTTGCACCAGTAGTTACACATCATACAACCATAGTTATTCATTACCATACAGCTAATTTACATGATTTTACATGGTTGATATATCGAAGCAATAACTTAGGTTTTTTTTCCAGAAGTTATTTCGTACACACTAAAACAATTATTCATATACTTGTTTGTAGGTTTATCTATTAGCTTACACGTAATTCTCTTATTATGTCTGAGCTGTATTTACGAACCAGTCAGTGGGTATTTGGTGCATCGGTAAATCTGAGCGGTGTTGTGACTTTCATTTAAAACAAAAGTAGGTTACACAAATCGCAATCAAACCGCTACAGCGCTAGCAGATGTCATGACACTATGATGATGTCTATCGCGGTATTCCTGTATGTGCTGAAACATTTCTTCTGTTGTAATTCTCCATTTTTGCATTCCTTCTACACTCATGATCATAAATTAAGGATAACTGCAGAATGTGGTGCCACACAACGTGGCACTACACAAAACTGGCGCTAATAGCACAGGCGCAAAGGGAACATAGATCTGTAAGTCCACGGTATTGGTGATAAGTTGAGAAAACCGTACCGAAACACACGTTCTACAAAACGCCACTGTTTCCTTTGCATGTACCCCGACATCAATATGGGATATGGTCACCACGCACACATACACAGGCCTCACAACGGGTTGGCATACTCTGGATCAGGTGGTCGAACAGCTGCTGGGGTATAGCCTCCCATTCTTGACCCAGTGCCTGTCGGAACTCCTAAAGTGTCCTAAGGGTTTGAAGACGTGCAGCGATACGCCGACCGAGAGCATTCCAGACGTGGGGTTTAGGTCTGGAGAACAGGCAGGCCACTCCACTCGCCTGATATCTTCTGTTTCAAGGTACTCCTCCACGATGGCAGCTCAGTGGGGCCGTGCGTTATCATCCATCAGGAGAAAGGTGGGACCCACAGCACCTCTGAAAAGGCAGATATACTGGTGCAAAATGACGTCCCGATACACCTGACTGTGACAGATCCTCTGTCAAAGACATGCATAATCCCACCCCACACCATCCAACCACGACCTCCATACAGGTCCCTTTCAAGGACATTAAGAGATTTGTATCTGGTTCTGGTTCACGCTAGATGAAAACCCGGCAAGAATCACTTTTCAAACTATACCTGGATTCGTCTGTGAACCTAACCTGGGACCACTGTTCCAATGACCATGTACTGTGTTCTTGACATTAGGCTTTATGGGCTCTACTGTGACCAGGGGTCAGTGGAATGCACCTTGCAGGTCTCCAGGTGAATAAACCATGTCCGTTCAGTCGTCTGTAGACTGTGTGTCTGGAGACAACTGTTACAGTGGCTGCGGTAAGGTCCCGAGCAAGGTTACCTGCAGTACCCTGTGGCCGTCTGCGGGCACTAATGGTGAGATATTGGTCTTCTTGTGGTGTTGTACTCTGTGGACCTCCCGTACTGTAGCGCCTGGACACGTTTCCTGTCTGCTTGAATCGTTGCCATAATCTTGAGATCACACTTTGTAGCACACGGAGGGCACGTGCTACGACCTGCTGTGTTTGACCAGCCTCCAGTCGATCTACTATTCTACCCCTCATAACGTCATCAATATGTGTTCTTTGAGCCATTTTCAACACACGGTCACCGTTAGCACGTCTCAAAACGTCGCTGACCCACACACCAACGGATAGAGTGGACAGTGACACACCTCCAGGAAGACAGAGTTCAGCACCCCTTGTCAAGTCTTCCATTGCTGGTCAGGCCAGTTCAGTCACAGACTTCGAGGGCATCAGTACTGAGTAATATGAAGATGATAGTTATCCTGCATTCTCCAAGTAGTAACAATGTGTAAAAGTAATTGCATGTAGGAGCCACAAGAATTACATCAAGCCCCTAATAATGAGAAGTTATGTTTCTTTCCTTTTTAGAAATAAAATGTTCTATTAATCAGCAAGTTCTATGTACAGATCATTTTGGATTCCTGTCACTGGCCGTTGCAAATTCCCTGCTTCCTCATTTGTGTTGCTGCTGACTCCCACAGCAGCTAACACAACAAACACTTCAGCAACTGTACTCGTTTTTTCTTCAGGAATTGCAACTGTTACTGTATGACGTGAGGAATGGTCAATTATAATCAATATGCACATTTATTTCCTACTGGTATTTTATTAAATGGACTCAAAATGTCCATCCCAAGTATTTCATATGATTTAGATGGTCTTGGTAGATGTTGTAATGCAATCAGCTCATTGCACACAAGGTACACAGTTCCTGACATACTGCATGACATCTTGTTTTCTAGTCCTCCACCAAAATTTTTCAGCAATTTGTCCATTAGTTGCCCTTTGCCCACCATTAACTGACAACATTTGATCATGTGCTTGTGGGAAGACCAGAAAACTACAGGTACTACTACTCATAATCTGCACTTCTTTCCTCTGCACAGCAAGTCAACATGTGTCACGAGCTGAGGTAGTGATTTGAAAGATTGACAGTCAGCATCAGCAGCTTAGCCTTTTGCCATTCTGCAACACTCCAGCCCAGTGTTTGTAGAACTGGAATTTTTCTGCTCAAACTGTCGGCAACAGCATGCCTTTTCCCTGGCTTCTGTATTACCTTGTAACAAAATTCACTCAGATGGAGTACCCACCTTCTTGATCTGCTGCAAGAGTCCTTCAACCCTAATAACAATTTGAGAACAACGTAATCCCTCACTATCTTAAACTTTTGAATGTAAGAATAACAGTAAAAGGATGTAACACCACTCTGTTTTCTTCAGGATATATACACTAGAGGACGCACTTTACCATCTATATTCTGTCCTAGGACAACCCCCAGAGCTGTATTATTTGCATAAAAAAATTCTTTTGTCAAATCCACGAATATCAAAACTGAGTTAGTGCTCACTTTAAAGTATAGAATGCAGTCTTACATATGGTAGACCATTCAAATTCTGCTCATTTTCGTAACAAATGGCTCAAAGGTCTGGCCATTTCACTAGAGTCTTTTATGAACTGATGATAATAATTACAGAAACCGATAAAACTTTGCAAATGCTTAACTGTCTTCTGTGGCGAAATATTCTGAACTGCTGAGACCAAACGAGGATCTGTCCTCACATTTTCAATGCTAATTATATTGCCCAGATAATTTACTTCTGTTGATACAAAACGACATTTATCGATGCTTAGCATTAGTCGTGCTGTTCTCAGTCTTTTAAATATCTCCTACAACCATTGTACAATCTCTTCCATGTTCTTTGTAAACATTATCATGTAATCCAGATATATCAAACGTTGTTTTGGGTTCGGTCTCCTAAGTGCTCTATTCAATAATCTCTTAAAGGTGTCAGGTGCATTCTTGAGTTGGCTGGCATTCGTCATTATTCGAAATGACCTCCTGGAACAGAAAACGCTATCTGTGGTTGGTCCGCTGGCGCTATTTCTGTTTAATGATACCCCCTCTTTAAATACATTATGGAGAAATAGTTACATTGGCCACTGATCTCCAAATTACTCTCACTCAGGAGTCTCGCTCCATGTCCACCAGAAGTACTCGCCAGCTCACAGGGCTCACCTCTCAGCTCTGGAGACAGGAGGTGGCAGCATCGAAGTCTGCTACAGAAATGGGATGAGCAGCAGCAGTGGCTCCCCCCCACCCCCACCTCGCCCCCGTCTCGAAGGTGGATGATAGACAGCAACTAGATCACACAGGTCAAGCCTTCAGCATGCCGACAGGGTGATGGTGGCCTCTGTCACCCGTCAGTGTTGCCTCAGAAGTTCGCAGTGCAGCTGGTAGCAACAGCGTCCTTCCAGCCCGACTCATGGTTCCATAGACGATCGAAGTCAGATAGGCGTCCTTGGGTCGACCTCCAACTAGATAGCTGCAGCTGACACAAGAGCTGAGACTACACACTGGACAATCGGCACTCGTCAGACACTTTTTAAGAGGAGTTGGCGCTTCCCATGCGCTCTGCAGCAGTGGGGATGACTGTGACATGTGTCCTGGTTTTCCCTCACTGTCTCTCTCCTAGTGACTTCAGATTTCGTCTTCACCTTTTAGAGGCTCTTTTCTACTGACAGCTAAATACTTATTGTTGCGTTCTACTTAGCTTTCTTTACGTCACTCTGCTTTGTCACTAGTACGACGGTATCTGTCAGCTTCCATGATGACATTATGCTTCACATGCAGACTTTGGCTCTCGTTCACACTCCTATGCTCCAATAGCTTCCGTTTTTACCACAACTCGTTCAGCATTTCCCCCTATCTGGCAGTCTACTGGTCACTGACACAGGTGGTACGCCTTACATTAGCTGCCAAGATAGAGTTGGGCGAATTTTTAGTGTAGGAATAATCCCACATGTAACTTTGTGTGGGTCATGCTGCCTCAGCGGGACATTGGCGATTCTCTCCAGATAGCATGTAAAGGGTCGACCATCACTGCCGCTCACTGTTCACCAGAAGCCAAAGCTCCAGCCATGATAAGAATCCCACTGGTATGAGAGAGAGATAACGCTACTGGAGAGAGAGAGGTGGAAAATAGTTGCTCTCTGTCATTCTGCCAATTATATATGAGAATGCCAATGGTCAAGTTAACACTCCTGGTGCAATAAGACCAACAGGCCAGTTACTGTCGCCGGGTGAAGAAACCAGCAGAGCTGTATAGAGATTTTATAAATCGCCCTAATGAAATGAAATGAGCATATGACATGGTTGGCCGGGAGGCCCCTACTCGAGGAAGTTTGGCCAGAGATGAGGATGAAATACTGATGAGGACAACGCAACACCAAGTCCCCGAGTGGAGAAAATCTCCAACCCGGCCGGGAATCGAACCCAGGACCACTTCCATGGGAGGCGAGCACATTACCACCCAGCTAAGTAGGAATAGCCCTGATATTTTCTTATGACATGTCTTTATCTTATTCCCAAGAATATTTCCCCTCATCAATCATCATTAAAATCTTTACAAGTGGGAAACTGTCCATTCATTCATAATTCTCCCATAGTGTTACACTCATTTCACAACTACGACATTAGTGGGTTTCTGTGATCTCCACATGGAGTTGGCACCACATGCTACATGTTATTCACATACAGGGAAAGAAAAAGCCCGTTACTGATCTTCTACACCAACACTTGAAACAGTAGTGAACATAAAATACTTAGAAGTAACTGACCTAAAAACGTGGAAGCAGGTGCCAGGCTGAGGGAATTGTAATTCATACTTGAACGATGTGGTTTCCAAAGAAAAGAAAAAAGAAATATGTTACTACTGATAAAATCGTGCTGAGTGTGTGTTTCTGGCTGACCTGCGAATCAGCAACATCATGTGGATGCTAGGATTGTATACTCTATTCAAATAAGCAATAGAAAAATCTAAGAGAATAGAGCACATATTTCTTGAAATACGTATGAGAAATTAGGACATGTGCAATAGACTATTGAGGATTACACCATCAGTGCGTGAGAGTGGAGTAGAAGCGAAATCGTTAATGTTGCTAACATGTATCCTTCACCGTGCACTGTACCGCAGGGAATTTGTTTGGCTGTTTTAGGTTTGCAGGTGATTCACTTGTCTATAAGAAGACTGCAGAGAATGGTAGGAATACCTTCAGAGGATCCGTCATTGTTGGTGTAGGTGACCTGAACGTAGAAATGCTCTACAGTTCCTCTTCCCCCCCCCCCCCCTCCCCCCCAAACCTATTGACGTTGGGTCCACCTCTGGACACTTGCCCCTTATTAATTCGGGTGAAGCAGCTGCCAGATGCTATCCCAGACGTAATGTGGCTGGATCTCCCTCCAGACATAAACTCGGACCGAACGTGGGAGGATGCACTGTTGGTTGCCACCTTGGAGTCTGCACGCACACAAAATATTGTACTTACGCTTACAGACTTATGACGTGTCAGAGTCGCATATAGACGTATCAGGGGTCTCATCTTACTCCAACTCCACATGCCCCAAGCCATTACAGAGCCTCCACCAGCTTGAACAGTCCCCTGCTGACATACAGGGTCCGTGGATTCGCGAAGTTGTCTCCATATCTGTACACGTCCATCCGCTTCTTACAATGTGAAACGAGACTTGTCCTACCAGGCAACATGTTTCCTGTCATCAACAGTTCAATGTTGGTGTTGACGGGCCCAAGCGAGCCGTAAAGCTTTGTGTCGTGCAGTCATCAAGGGTACACGAGTGGGCCTTCGGTTCCGAAAGCCCATATCTGGATGATATTTCGTTGAATGGTTGGCACGCTGACACTTGTTGATGGCCCAGCATTGAAATCTGCAGAAATTTGCGTAGCGATTGCACGTCTGTCACGTTGAACGATTCTCTTCAGTCGGTGTTGGTCCCCTCCTTTAGGACCTTTTGCCAACCTCAGCGATATCATATATTTGGTGTTTTACCGGATTCCTGATATTCACGGCACACTCGTGAAATAATCCTAAGGGAAAACCCCACTTCATCGCTACCTCGAAGATGCTGACCCATTGCTCGTGTGCCTACTATAACACCACGTTCAAACTCACTTAAATCTTGATAACCTTCCACTGTAGCAGCAGTAACCGGTCTAAAAAGTGTGCCAGACACTTTTTGTCTTATATAGGCATTGCCAACCGCAGCGCCGAATTCCTCCTGTTTACATACCTCTGTATTTGAATACGTATGCCAGTATCGGTTTCTTTGGATTTCCGTCTAGTATCCATCAGTTTACAGTACAGTTCAGAATTGAAAGTTGCTTGCCAAGATCAATGAGACACGCATTGTGGCCACAGCATATTCGGTGTGTTTGACGTATATGAGACGCAGACTCTCTACCAGCAAATCCCTAAACCACAAGTTGCAGACCTTCAAGACTGCTCAGTTCTGGAGTCCCACCATAGGTTCGCGCGTACGGATGACCACACATCAACAAGCCCACTCCCAACTTTTGGCCCAGTGGCCGATAAACCGCCTCTGTCCTCGTCAAGCTCCCGCAACTCCGTAAGTGGTCTACGGTGAAACGCTGACAGATCGAATAGCGCCCAGTGTGGCGGTAAACTTATGCGAGAATTCTTCTGTTGCTCGTATCTCAGTTTCTTTAAGGTTCTATGATGATGATGATGAAGACCCATGCTTCTTCACAGAGTGTCGTGGAGTGATGCGGGAGACCCGCACCGCCGTACTAGGCAAGGTCCTAATGGAGGTGGTTTGCCGTTGCCTTCCACCGTAATGGAGATGAATGAAGATGATGAATTCGACACAACACACCCAGTGATCTAGAGGCAGGTGAAAATCTCCGACCCCATCGGGAATCGAACCCGGGACCCCGCGCTCGGGAAGCGTGAACTGTACCGCGAGATCACGAGCGCGGACTTAAGGTTCTACAGATGTAATAAAATATGATAGGTCCTATAGTTTACAAAAATAATTTACCTCCTGCAGCATTCGGAAACCTGAAGATAGTTGGAGAAGCACCATCTTTCAGCCTTCTGCAATTTACTTAGCTCACCCGAAACGTTCCGATTACAGAAAAAGGGATTTCTGTTTCGGAAGTTGACTCCTGACAGCACGCAACCATTATTCTGAAAGCTCTGGTTTTGAAAAAGGGAAACCTGCAAATAAATACACATTCGTTACATAAGTATCATGTTGTACACACTTTCATCAGGCAAGTGCATTAACATACAGAACCTAAAAATATCCACATACATGTGAAAGATAGTAATGGTTCTTTTCTCGAATTTATTTGTGCAATTAAATACTGCACAGCTCTTCGCCATTTTTTGAAATCTGTTTTAGCAGGACAGAGCGGATCAGGTTGTGGAAAGAGGCCACGATAAGTTACTCTTAGTTACTCAAGAACACATAACTTTATTCCTCGAAAACCAATGCACAGTTTTCTCTTTAAAACAAGGATCCATTCACGGCTGAGGGCCCAGTTAACTTCTCAGTAATAATGGTTAAATATTTCCTTTTAAAACACAAGGATTTAGAGAAACGGCTGAAGGCCTTACTTAAATAAAGTTTAAATATCTTCTTGGCTAAAGGCCCAAATCATATTTCAGATCAGCAAAGGAAATTGTTAGAAGGCAAGCATTTACAAATTTCGGCTAAAAGCCGTATTAATGAAAATTTAAATTAATTCCTCGGCTGAAAGCCCAATAATATTTCAACATAATAAAAGGGAACCTTTAAAGACAAGCATTTACACACTACAACAGAAAACCATCTTAAGTAAACCTGAAATATCTAGATGGCTGAAGGCCCAAACAATTATTCAAAATAGTGAAAGAGAAATCTTAAGACAAGCATTTACACAGTACGGCTGAAGGCCAATTTAAGATTTCAAGATAATTAAAGAGAAACCTTACAGACAGGAATTTACACATTATGGGTATGGGGTGAAAGCCACAGATTTTAAAACAAACGTGGCTGGAGGCCTAAATACAGAGCAAACAAGAATTTTAAATAAAACATGGCTGAAGGCCTAATCTTAAAATATTTCACGTAAGGTTCAGCTGAAGGCCATATACTGAACACAGAACAGACAAAATTAATACACAGCTGAAAGCCTGTCACAGTAAACCACAAACAGCAGAACAGTGGTGCTCAGAAGTGTTCCAAGGGTCGGCTTAGGGAGGAAACTCTAACAACAGTTTAGGCGAGACAGGCAGCCAGGCATAACACTAAATAATCAGGTGGCATCAAACGACCTACGGACGGCTGAAGAACCAACCAACAACCAAATCACTTCCCTTCCACCCGATCAATGGGATGACAACCAAAAATATCAGCGAGGATGAGGAATTCAGCAGGACTATGTCTTAATAATTGGCATCTAAACACAGTCAAGGCACAATAACCACTCAAAGAAAAGGGGAGAACAACATCAAGCTGTCGAACTACACACTGTGCCGGACAGCATCAACACGGTGAGGCACACTGCCAGAAAACTACGCTAACGACCAGGGCAGGTAACCGGAACATTAACGGCCACAAGGCAGAAGATAAGATACTGCTGGTGCATTTCACTAATAAATTACAATCATTTCAAAAGGTAAACATCATACAGGAAGATGGCTGCAAAATTTTCCTGACTCCAGAACACCATCACGTTGCTGCTTGCAGGAACAGCCCATGTAGGAACAACCAGTAATCAACGAAGAGATGTCACAGCGGTTGAGGTTTCACAACAGGTTCACTGATTACTCAACTCCAATATGCAGGTTCGGTGGACGACGAACTTTACAGCTCTCGCAACTAGTGCCACACAACTCCGACTATGTGTGCACGCCGCCAGTGGTCCCGGCCTGACCTCCCACCACGGAGACTACCTCGCTGCTCCAATGCAACCGACCAGTACACAGGCAGCATTCATCTGCTCAGCAGAAATCACAGAAGCTACACACAGTTCCACGTAAATTCCACATAAAAACTTGCACCAAAACCTCTGACAATCCTAAAACCAATCACCGTGGAACAACAAGGAGAAATGACAAGTCTCACACACACAGAGAGTTTCCATAAGAGGTCGGCGACCAATACACGTCATGCAATGAGACCACCAACCGAACGACCAACCAAGGTCGTCCCCACTCAGGTTATGAGTGTCGGCAACGGTTGAGTGAGTCTTCGCTGTCTGGAGCTCACTGCAGCTCCAACCGACTCAACTCCATGTCCGTTCGGAACTCGGAGACACGGCGACCTGGGCACACTGTCTCAGACCCACCCATGCAGAGGTAATTCTTGCCCATTGGCCGCGACATCTCTGCAGAAGGAAGAAACCGACCCACTTCCGGGAAGATGACCAACTGACGAGGCCCAGAAACGGTCAAAAGACCAAATACACGTCTGCAAATGAGACGACCAACCGAACGACCAACCAGCAGGCGTTCCCGCTCCAATCTCCTTCCGTCGGACAGTTCATGTGTGTGGCCAGTGGTCGGAAAGTACTGGCTGTCCGCGCCCTACTAGCGCTCCGTCCCTGACTAAACTCCTGACAGACGACGACCCGGAAATACTAACGGTCGTTCCAGAGATAGTACGACAGTGCACTTATCGATAAGCGCTGCTGCTGCCACTCATAGGCAAGCAAACCATTAGTGACGCCAGTAAATCGAATTAAAAGAAAAACGAGGCGACAGAACCACAAAAACAAGATGACGAGTAATAAACGGCATGACCGCGAGCCGCGCACGGCTCATTTTTCTTCACGCAAACTTGAATGTGTAGACAATAGAATAACGGTTTCCAAATACTGTATAATTATGTGCCCCGATAAAGATATAGTGCTGAGCCTTTGTCTTCACAAGCCATAATAAACTTTTTGTCACCAGATTCTTACCACTATAATGGCGTCCAGCCGAAGATTCAAAATATCTTGCGACTGCAGCGTCCCGTGGGAGTCTAGTTACTCTTACAAGGCCTTTGGTCCTCTTGACTACGCTCACTCCCCACAGCACACTCCACGCGGACAGAGAAATACTCTCCTACGAGAGAGAAAAGCCACACTCGTTAGTGGTACCAACGTACAAGAGTAAGTCGAAATAATGCCACACGCGGCACAGTAGTTACGCAAGAATGAAGACACTCGCAAAGGATAGAGTAGCGTGAAGAAGTGCATCAAACTAGCCGTAAGGCTGAAGGTTATGATAACGCAATGTACTTGAATCATGCAGGATGTCCAGAATCAATGAAGACAACATTATGCAGATAGTAGATATAAGGAGATGAGTATGCGACAATCGCTATTGTTGCGATCGGTCTTCGTTATACTGTTAGTTAAGCTAGGGTTCCACCTCTCTAGGCACTGTAACTTTGCATGTTTTTTTTTGTGGTGGCGTTCCAACAAAAATCCTGTCAGCTCCCATGCCCGTTTGGTTCGTCACTTCTAATTTTTCGATACACTTAAACCTACTTTCACTTTTCTACACTGGCGCTTTCTTCTTGGCAGCCATTATACATACATCAAAGAAAGTGTTGATCACCTCGGTTCCGAGATTTCCGGAACCTGTACAGAAAATAGGAATAGAGATCAACATAACCATCATTTCCGCCCTTTTTATTGCTCACGAAAACCACACACTGCATGTTGTACCACCATACAGCGAGAACTTCAGATATGGTAGTCCAGATTGCTGTACACACCATACCTCTAATACCCAGTAGCACGTCCTCTTGCATTGATGCATGCCTGTATTCGTCGAGGCATACTATCCGCAACTTCATCAAGGCACTGACGTCCAGATTGTCCCACTCCTCAACGGCGATCCGGCGTAGATCCCTCAGAGTGGTTGGTGGGTCACGTCGCCAATAAACAGCGCTTTTCAATCTATCGCAGGGATGGTCGATAGGATTCGTGTCTGTAGAACAGGCGGGCCACTCTTGTCGAGCGATGTCGTTATCCCGAAGGAAGCCATTTACATGATGTGCACGATGGGGCCGAGAATTGTTGTCCATGAAGACGAATGCCACGCCAATATGCTGCCGATATGGTTGCACTGTCGGTCGGAGGATAGCATTCACGTATCGTACAGCGGTTACGGCGCCACCCATGACCACCAGCGGCGTACGTAGGCCCCACATAATGCCACCCCAAAACAGAAGGGAACCCCCACCTTGCTGCACTCGCTGGACAGCGTGTCTAAGGCATTCAGCCTGACCGGGTTGCCTCCAAACACGTCTCCGACGATTGTCTGGTTGAAGGCATATGCGACACTCATCATTGAAGGGAACGTGATGGCAATCCTCAGCGGTCCATTCGGCATGTTGGTGGGCCCATCTGTACCGCGCTGCATGGTGTCGTGGTTGCAAAGATGGACTTCACCATGGATGTCGGGATTGAAGTTGCTCATCATACAGCCTATTGCGCACAGTTTGAGTCGTAACACGACGTCCTGTGGCTGCACGAAAAGCATTTTTCAACATGGTGGCGTTGCTGTCAGGCTTCCTCCGAGCCATAATCCGTAGGTAGCGGTCATCCACTGCAGTAGCAGTCCTTGGGCGGCCTGAGCGAGGCATGTCATCGACAGTTCCTGTCTCTCTGTATCTCCTCCATGTCCGAACAACATCACTTCACTCCGAGACACCTGTACACTTCCCTTTCTGATAGCCCTTCCTGGAACAAAGAAACACTCCCGACGCGGTCTAACCGCGGTATTGACTGTCTAGGCTTGGTTTAACTGCAGACAACATGAGCCGTGACCTCCTTCCTGGTGGAAGGACTGGAGCTAATCAGCTGTCGAACCCCCTCTGTCTAACAGGCGCTGCTCATGCATGGTTGTTTACATTTTTGGGCAGGTTTAGTGACATCTCTAAACAGTCAAAAGGACTTTGTCTGTGATACAATATCCACAGTCAACGTGAACCGGGGTGAAGCAAAACTTTTTTCGATGTGTGTAGTATGTTGGCTTATCACAACTGTCTACCTTTTATCGCCCACATGGTCCTTGTTGACACGTGCTTTTAAACGCTATCTGATTGTTCCTGGCCGCGGGTGACTTCTTGGTCGGCGATCTGTAATGTTTTTAATGGTGCATAGCGTATTATACTTCGTGGACTGCTTGTAAACTAGCTACTTTGCTACTGTGCATTTATTTCACAATCTTGGGACAGTTGCTATGTTTTTGTAATACTTATTCTCTTTCAATGGCCAATAAATTCCGCATGGCTCAAGCTCCATGCGTTGGTACGATGATTAGGATAATAGTATTAATTTTTTTTTGCTGTTACATTTATGTATAAGAAAGCTTCCCACTGCAAACTTTGTATTTAGAAAGTAAGATGTGAATCAAGTGTTTAAGCTCAAGGTAGTATACGAAAAGTGGTGTTCTAGAAATCTTTCCTAGACATATGTTGAGGAAAGGACTACTATACATTGCCATAGAAGTTATGTGATTAAGAATTAGGTGCAGTTTTGCGAGTGATATTATGCTGCTTAGCTGTTGCAGAATTTTGCAACTTTATTTCAGGGCAGTTAAAGAGAGTATGACTATTGGCACGGGCCAATCCAAACAGAAATTTGTATGTGTGTTTTCGTAGGATAATGACTACAGTATTCACTTTGATGTTGCGCCATTCTTCATTCTTTGTATGAATTTTGAAGTTTTAATCGACACTAACCAGCCACTTTTTATACAATTTGTTGACAAACTCATACGATAGCGATATGCACATACACAGATGGCTGTAGTATCGCTTACGCAAGGACCGGCAGGGCACTGGCGGAGCTGTCATTTGTGCTCAGGTAATTCATGTGAAAAGGTTTTCGACGTCATTGTGGCCGCGCGTCGGGAATTAAAAGTCTTTGAACGCGGGATGGTAGCTGCAACTAGATACAGGGAACATCTCGTTTCCGAAAACGTTTCGGAATTCAATGTTCCGAGATCCACAGTGCTAAGAGCGTGACGAGAACATCAAATTTCAGACATTACCTCTCACCACGGACAACGCAGCGCCCGACGACATCCAATAATGACCGAGAGGAGCGGCGTTTGCGTTAAGTTGTCAGTGTTAACAGACAAGCAACACTGTGTGAAATAATCACAGAAATTATGTGGTACGTGCGATGAACGTGTCCGTTAGGACAGTGGGGCAAAATCTGACGTTAATGGGCTAAGGCAGCAAACGACTGACGTGGGTGTCTTTGCTGACAGCCTCTCTTGGGCTGGATTGTACCCTAGCTGACTGGAAAACGGTAGCTTGGTCAGCTGGTAGGAGATGACAGTAAGTTTGGTCTGTGGTGCAGACCCCACGAAGCCATGGACACAGGTTGTCAACAATGCACTGCGCAAGCTGGTGCTGCCTCCATAAGAGTGTGGGCTATGTTTACTGAAATGGACTGGTCCTCTGGTCCAACTGAACCGATTATTGGCTGGAAATAGCTATGTTCGGCTACTTGGAGACTATTTGCGGACATTCATGGATTTAATGCTGTCAATAAACAATGCCCCATGTCACTGGGCCACAATTGTTCGCTACTGGTTTGAAGAATAATCTGGACAATTCGAGCGAATGATTTGGTGACCCAGATCTCCCGACATGAATCCCTTCGAACATTTACGGGACATAATCGAGAGGACAGTTCGTGCACAAAATCCTGCACGAGCAACACTTCTCCAATTATGGACAGCTATAGAGGCTAGAGTCAGTATGGCTCAATAATTCTGCAGGGGACTTCCAACGATATGTTGAGTCCATGCCATGTCGTGTTGCGGCACTATGTAGGGCAAATGATGTCCGACAGGATATTACAATATTAAAAAGTACCCTATGACTTTTGTCACCTCAGTGAATATGCATTTTGTCTCCCCAGGTATGTGGACCCAAGTTGACACAGTGATATTTTATCAGATGATCCGGTTAGTTTGCATTTCAATCATTCCAGTTGAACTACAGTATTAGTTAAACCTGATCTAGATGTAGGATTTAATTGTGTACTTCCTTTAAGATTCATTCGCGCTCATTGTCCTCCATAAAGTCCTGCAGGTGAGGATGAATGTTTTCCTCTTGTGCATAACGATTACGCAGCTAATCTTAACATTGTGTATTTTGTTTACCTTGTGGACCGTCCCTCCTTGTGTTGACAGTCCAATCAACAATGAAATTAGTTTATGCTTATTGAGTCTTCTGCCCCTTTCTACGAGGGTCATTTCAAAAGTTCTGCACATCGTAACATAGAACTGAAGAAGACAATTTATTTTACAAAATGCCAATACAAGACTTCAGTACAATCTCCATTCTTGCATATGAGCTGTCAGATTACTGGGGTCGCTTCACTGGAAGTTTCATCTTTTGTATCAAAACGTTTTGCACGGAGCTGTTCCTTTAATTTGGGAAACTAGTCAAGGGATTGTATGATGCCTGGGAAAGTATTTCCAATCCCTATTTGCCGAGCGTTTCTCTCGCTAGTAGGGCAACATGCGGTCTTGCCTTATAGTATAAAATGAGGACACCACCTACAAGCATTTCAGTCCTTCTTTGAATAATTTCTAGGCCAAAACATCTTGCAGAAATAGTCTTTTCAGACGTCCCCTGGGCCACTCTGTATGTAGCAATGACTCCATTCATGTCACACACGAAGATGTCATCAGCTTCACCTTTGATCTTGGTGGTGGAATTTTTTCAGGCTGGATACTTGGAACTTTTCCATTGAAACTTCAGTTCTGGCTCAAAATCTCGTACCCAGGTTTCATCAGGTGCAATAGTCCTTTTCAATAATTGTTTTCCTTCTGTTCGGTGACGTTGAAGCAATTCCTTTGCGGCTCTTTTACGACCTGTTTTCTGCCTTTCTCTCAGATCATGTGGAACCCATCGGGTAGCAACTTTTCTCATCTTTAACTTTCCAGTAACTGTACGGTAAACTGAAGCGATAGACATTCTAACCTAATATACAATGTCTTCACATGTTTTTCGTTCACCCTCTCATTAACAATAACCTGAGGGGCGTAGTCTACTGCAGCTGATGGCCTTCCATTTCTTGGGATGTTCACAGCGCTTACTGACATTCACAGAAACTAGCAGACCACCATGGTACCGTAGTAAGAGCCACTACACAAATTCTACACATTTCTCTCAAAGCGTTTTACATTTCTGTTGGGTCCTTTCCAAGTAGGAATTCAATTTTCATGTAGGAACGCTGATCACGTATAATCCGACCAGACTCGGTCTCAGCTTCCATTTTGAAACTCAATTACTCACGACACAGCCAAGCGAACCTCCGGACGCATATACCCTACGTGATCAAAAGTATCCGGACACCTGGCTGAAAATGACTTACAAGTTCGTGGCACCCTCCATCGTTAATCCTGGAATTCAGTATGCTGTTGGGCCAGCCTTAGCCTTGATGACAACTTCCATTCAAGCAGGCATACGTTCAGTCAGGTGCTGGAAGGTTTCGTGGAAAATGGCAGCCAATTTTCCACGGAGAAATACACTGAGGAGAGGTATCGATGTCGGTCGGTGAGGCCTGGCACAAAGTCGACATTCCAAAACATCCCAAAGGTATTCTATAGGATTCAGGTCAGGACTCTGAACAGCCTAGTCCATTACAGGGATGTTATTGTGTGTAACCAATCCGCCACAGGCCGAGCATTATGAACAGGTGCTCGATTGTGTTGGAAGGTGCAGTCGCCATCTCCGAATTGCTCTTCAACAGTGGAAAGCAAGAAGGTGCTTAAAACATCAATGTAGACCTGTGCTGTGATAGTGCCACGCAAAAAAACAATGGGTGCAAGCCCCCTTCGTGAAAAACACGACCACACCATATCACCACCGCCTTCTAATTTTACTGTTGGCACTACACACTCTGGCAGATGACGTTCACCGGGAATTCGCCATACCCACACCCTGCCATCGCATCGCCACACTGTGTACCATGATTCGTCACTCCAAACAATGTTTTTCCATTGTTCAATCGTCCAATGTTTACGGTCCTTACACCAAGCGAGGCGTCGTTTGGCATTTACTGGCGTGATGTCCTGATGCTGTTTGGAATTCTGTGTGTTGGCCTGGATAGATGTCTGCCTATTGCACATTACGACCCTCTTCAGCTGTCGGCGGTCTCTGTCAGTCAACAGATGAGGTCAGCCTGTACGTTTTTGTACTGTGCGTGTCCCTTCACATTTCCACTTCACTATCACATCGGAAACAGTGGACCTAGGGATGTTCAGGAATGTGGAACTCTCGCGTACAGACGTACGACACAAGTGACACCGAATCACCTGACCACGTTCGAAGTCCTTGAGTTCCTAGGAGCGCCCCATTCTGCTCTCTCAAGATGTCTAATGACTACTGAGGTCGCTGATATGGAGTACCTGGCAGTAGGAGACAGCACACTGCACCTAATATGAAAAACGTATGTCTGGGGGTGTCAGGATACTTTTTATCACATAGCGTACGACCGTCGCGCCTAAAGTCTCGCTCACAACTTACAGGAATTTCAGCTTTATCACTCCACCGTAACGTACGCGCATATACAGGGTGCATGACTTTTGAAATGATTCTTGAATTATCCGTCTATTGCAGATTGACCTAGAGGGTAATACCTACTTATTTTATTTCTAAGACTTCATTTTATTGTTGCTGCACCTAAACAATACCGTCCACATTACTTTCTTTACATTATAACGCATGGAACTATCTGTTTTCATTACAAGTTAACTTCATTTATTCTATGAGCTAATTATCTATATTTTATTGTAACAGAAAATGATATATTTCAATGTTAGCACTATCCTCTGACATGGATTTGTTTAGGTCTATACGTTTGCACTCTTTTAGGCTACGACGGAGCACATTTACGTGTTCAGTATTTACGTGTTAAGTACGGTTATGGGACATAAGTGTGTTCCATAAGAAATTAGAGAGCTACATATGATTAAAGAAGTTTTGATGTTTACACATAAAACGCATTACTTGAATTACTATTAATTTGCGAATGCGTTGATAGTGTGTAGACCTGTATTTTTAAAATGGCTAATGGAGACTTTTCCTTTCTAATAATTGCCTAGATATCATAGTCATCCTGTATTTTTAACACATTTCAAAGTAAATTAAAACTATTATTGGCTGGAGAGAAGGTGGGGAATGGAGGGGAGACATGATGACATAATGGGTGATCATGCATTGCGCAGGCAAAAGCCTTGCCGCAGTGGGTACATCGGTTTCCGTCAGCACATTGAAGTTAAGCGCTGTCGGGCGTGACCGGAACTTGGATGGGTGACCATCCAGGCCGCCGTGCGCTGTTGCCATATTTGGGGGTGCAGTCAGCCTCGTAATGCCAATTGAGGAGCTACTCGACCGAATAGTAGCGGCTCCAGTCAAAGAAAACCATCTTAACGACCGGGAGAGCGGTCTGCTGACGACACGCCCCTCTAATTCGCATCCTCAACTGAAGATGACACGGCGTTGGGATGGTCCCTATGGGCCACTTGTGGCCTGAAGACGGAGTTCATGCATTGCAAAAACGATGACCTTTCATTACATACCACCTGCCATGTATTTTCCTGCTTATGAAACACCGCGATATTGTTTGCTGTGCAATATTAATACGACAAAAAGTATTAATAGTTTCTTAGAATATTAAAGTTTATATTGGGACGCCAAACATCAATATATTGTATGCCACATCGTGTTGTGGTGACTGCTTGTTTACCAGACACAATCTTTTCCGGTCTTATGGCAGCTATAGAAGTGATTTAGACACGGCTAAATCGCATCTGAAGACCACTTCAAGCTCACAGAAATAAATTACTGCGCTTCGTACCACTACGCTATATCCGAAACATAATGGCAACAGTTATAGGTATATACATCAAGTAAATATCTTTTTACGGCTTGAACCATATTAACTGCTACTCATCTCGACGAATTATTACCGTCAGGACGATATTTTCTTGATTCATGGGCAGCACAGCGGCTACAAGTTTCCAGTAACCACAGAAGGAAGTTTTAACGACGCAGCGCCCACTCGCTAAGAGTTATTTCGGCAATCCGCTATAAAATTTGCAATCACATTTGTGTTTACATCCGTATTTTCGACGGAAACAGGAGGAATAGTTTCAGCAGCAGTTGCACATCTTTTTCAGCTCTGTGTCATACTATTAAACTGACAGTAAAAAGCTTGTCTTCATTAGGTAATACGTATGCTCATTTATCGGATACCTACACCCTTATCTGTTGCTTAAACTCCTTAACACGAGTGAATGATACACTGAATTTATTTCCGCTGTTTAATTAAATACTGCTGCCGAGAATGTTCGCATAGATTAAACGCAAGTAGATTACTTGCGAGTCTGTTTCTATAGTACATAACAAAACTAAATCATAAAAATCGTGTCAGTACAGCGCCATTTCTTTTTATTTCTTATCTGCTTCGTTATAAGGAGGATGACGTAGTACACTACTTCAGTAATGTTTGTTGGCAGGTGCCTATTCCATGTACCTGTGCATAACATGTAGTCGCTGTGCCGTTTCTCTGTTCTTCCAAAACAAACAAACACCGTCTGAGCAGACCTTGAAGGTCCAGTGGTACCGACCGGGCGCCGTGTCATCCTTAGCCCTAAGGCGTCACTGTATGCGGATACGGATACGAATACGGAGGGGCATGTGGTCAGCACACCGCTCTCCCAGCCGTTGTCAGTTTTCGTGACCGGTGTCGCTACTTCTCAGTCAAGTAGCTCATCAATTGGCCTCACAAAGGCTGAGTGAACCCCGTTTACCAGATCCGGACCGTGATCCATTCACGTGCTAACCAAGCCTGACAGCGCTTAACTTCCGTGATCTGACGGAAAACGGTGTTACCACTGCGGCAAGGCCGTTGGCACTCTCTTCTTCCAGCATTCGTAATATTCACATATGCCCATAACTTTCTGCCCTATACTCCAGAAACAAGGTACATTGTTTTCATTTCAGTGTTTAATGTTTAAGAATTTTCACTCGGAACCAACAGATATACCGGTGTTATTCCCGGCGGTAGAATGATACTGATGTTATTCGAAAGTTATATCGCTACCACACATCGTATTTCAGTCCTTTTAGTTTCGCTTGTAACGTCCATTACACGTTCTCGAGCTTCTGTTCGCTCGCGGCCGATTTTAGAACTTTTAACATTTTTTGTTCGGTCGTTTCTTGTCTGTCTGTTCGGTACAGATTTTGCAGTTGATTTTGAAACTGACTTCCTAATGAGCTGGAGACTTGAAACTTTCAACAAAGCTCCGTAATGGATGACAATGCAATATGATCTCGCTTCACCCCTCTTCCTGCACCACCTGCGAACGTTGAGCTCGATTCTCTCTGAGTTTACCTTCAAGGTCACTTCGTGAAGAAGAGCAATGTGTTGGTTGACTCAGATGAAGAGGAGCAGATATGATCCTGGAATTTACCACATGTCTCTCTAGTAATCTCATCGAATTTTTGAAATTGGCTGAATAATTTGACACACACAAGACTGAAAAGCAGAAAATAATCATTTAAAATAAAAACTTTTAATATAAAATGTACTAAATGCATAAAATAATTTCTCCTAGCCCCGTACGTATTCCTAATCCCATACAGACAGTACTGAATTTCTGTGCTTGTGAATTTTTAATAGCTGTAAAATTACTTGTAGAATTTAAAACAAAACTCGTGGGGCACATACAACACATAAGAGATGCATGAAGAATCTATCTTTTTACTATTATCTATTATGTGCGCCTACGTTTTTCGTTTTCAATTCTACAACTATTTTCATAGCTATTGAAAATTCACTACCACAAATTTTCGGGTCTGTCTATATGGGGTAGGAACCTATGCTGGACTAGGCGAAATTGTTTTACACTTTAATCCATTGGAAGACCGTCATATTAAGAAAGGTTTGTATTTAAATAACTATTATTAACTCGCTGTCTTGTATGTCAACTTGTCTGTTTGATACCAATTATGTAAGTGATTTTAAACTAACTTCCTGATAAGCTAGAGACCTGAAATCTTAAACATAGCTCATAATCCGATGACAATACAATACTAACTCGCTTTCTTGTCTGTTTGTTGGCGAGTGTGTCTGTTGGGAGTACGAACTCCCAGATGAGATATAGACTTGGACCTTTAAATTCATCGCAGAACTGGAGACAACTGGGCCGCCCGGGGTGGCCGAGAGGTTCTAGGCGCTACAGTCTGGAACCGTGCGACCGCTACGGTCGCAGATTCAAATCCAGTCTCGGGCATGGATGTGTGTGATGTCCTTAGGTTAGTTGGGTTTAAGTAGTTCTAAGTTCTAGCGGACTGATGACCCTAGAAGTTAAGTCTCATAGTGCTCAGAGCCATTTGATCCATTTTTTCTGGAGACAACTGAAGAAAGCAGATTTGTTAGCAGTTTGCAGCAATGAAATAATATGTCGGAAATGGATGACAGTTGAAGTTACAAGAATAAAATGATTATATTAATAGTGATTAGAGCACTAGCGACAATCTTAACGGAGAAAGAGTTATGCTACGTTCAAGTATAAACATGGAGCAAGCAGTTATGAATAGTGCAGTCGGAACTGTCATTCAAATTGCTTGACCTTCATTCCGTCGTGATCAGTTGTACGACAGGCAGCAACTTATCAGCATTCCATCTGTTTGTATCGACTCTGGAGGAGAAGCAAGTCAAAATCAGTACCGGCTCTCCCAAACTGTGGAACAATCGAGCAAACTAGCTCCCATTAATACTATGCCTAGCCTTCACGGTCCATGAAAATCATGGATGTACAGTGAACCGTACTGTCGTATACCTCATATCTGCAAAATTTGCTAAAGGACAGACATATGTCGCATTACGTCGTGACAGCTAATTGGATGGATTATGAACAGAGGAACTTGATACAAAAGACAGCCTACAAAAGTTGCATAAAATTAATTTGGCTTCCTCCTTTACTTTATTTTTTTTTTTACGAAAATAACAATTCAAAAAATGTTCAAATGTTTCTGAAATCTTATGGGACTTAACTGCTAAGGTCATCAGTCCCTAAGCTTACGCACTACTTAACCTAAATTATCCTAAGGACAAATACAAACACTCATGCCCGAGGGAGGACTCGAACCTCCGCCGGGACCAGCCGCACAGTCCATGACTGCAGCTCCTTGGACCGCCCGGCTAATCCCGCGCGGCAAAATAACAACTAAGCAGACTGGTATATTATTAGAAGGTACATGGTGACAATTATTGAACTATATAAAATAAAATCGTCATAACTTCTAAGCGGATTGCGTTAGGAAAGTTAAAACTGCACGTTTGGCCGCGGTACATGATGGTAATTACTATGTGCATGCGCACGCGCCTTGTTATCGTCGCCATTTGGACGTGAAAGTGTCACAGTACAGCGTGCCTGAGCTTACAGCGCTTGTGAGGACCTTCTATGCGGGTAATAACAGCCCTACTGCGGCCGAAAGGAAGTTTGCGACCGAGTTCAAACTGAAGATAACAGATTCAAGTGTGCTAACAATAAAGAATATCATTCGCAAGTTTGAGAGAACGGGTAGTGTTCGTGACGACAGCGAGGACGCCTGAAAACATCGACAAGACACGCGCTGTTTTTCAAGGCAGCCCTAGAACATCTATCAGACGAACTGAACAACAGGTGGGAATCAACAATGAGACACTACCACAAATTTTTGTTGAAGACCTGCATCTCTTTCCACACAAAATTCAAACCCATCAGCCACAAGGGCCATGGAATAGCGTTTGTGTTTCGCCATCACTATTGTAAATAGAATTGACGAACAGGACTTTGATGTCAATGCGGTTTGGTTTAGCGACGAAGCCTACTTTCATTTGGGTGGGTTTGTCAATAAGCAAAATTGGCGCATTTGGGGGACCGAGAATCTACATTTCGCGGTCGAGAAGTCTCTTCATCCTCGACGGATGATTGTGTGATATGCAATGTCCAGTCACGGAATATTCGGTGCGATATTCCTTGATGGCTCGGTAAATACCGAATGATAGGTGAAGGTTTTGAAAGATGATTTAATCCCCATTATCCAAAGTGACCCTGATTTCGACAAGATGTGGTTCACGCAAGGCGGAGCTCAACCCCATCGATGCAGGAGCGTGTTTGATGTCCTGGAGGAGCACTCTAGGGACCACATTCTGGCTCTGGGGAACTCAGACGCCACTGGCATGGGCCTCGATTGGCCGCCGTATTCTCCGGATCTGAACACGTGTGACTCCTTTTTGTGGGGCTATATTACAGAGAAGGTGTACCGCAATAAACCCAAATCCATTGCTAAGCCGAGAACAGACATCCCTCAGAAAGGTCATCGACAACATTGATATTCCGACACTTAAGCGGGTCATGCAGAATTTCGCTACTAGTCTGCGTCACATTATCTCCAATTATGGCCGGCATATCGAACATGTCCTAACCTAAATCCAAATATCTGTAGCGATGTTTACGTGTCGAATAAGTGTGTGCACATGTAGTTTGTAACTAATTTACGTTTTTTCATATATATAAATAATTGTCACCTTGTAGGTAAAATACTATTCTGTATTAGATATGATCAGGTGAAAAGACACTGAAATAAATATGAAATTCAGCACATGTCTCTCTCTTACAATCTCATCAAAGAAAAATTTCACACAAACACTATGAAACTGCAGAAAAGAATTACTTAAATCTTTTTAATAAACCAGGTGTTTCAAAATGAATTTCGGAGATTTATAGCTTTCTAGCATTTCTTAATTCAGTTTACAGTTATACATGGTACATAAAATGAGAGAGTAACTCAAACAGTTTTGTTTGTGTAGCTGCGCACTACATTATTCCCGGTGTGTTCCTGTGTGTCCCGATAGAAAGCCCTAGTAGCAAATATGGCAACTAATGAACAGAAAGTTTTTTGGGTTTTACAGTTTTCAAGGACTGAATCTGTTGTTATAATACAACGTGAGTTCCGTATTAAGTCCCACTTTATTGCTCCAAGAGGCGATCAATAAATAAGGCAACACTTTTTTCTTCTCGGCCAATGTAGTTTTAAAAAAACGCGGAATTTGTTGTGGGACATCTGAAACTTCTTTATTTAAATGAGTGTGTCTGTATTTAAATTGCAGAATGAATGAGAAGGTGAAACTTCTGCGTTATTTGATTCTGAAACAGCCGAGTAAAACTGAACGTACTGAGCCTACTTTCTCTTTACTTTTTCTTATCGTGTCAGTATTCTAGCGCAACGCAATCTGACTGCTCAAAAAATTACAAACTGACTTCAAATAATTAATTCAAAAGAATAGCCCTGATTAAAAAGAAATCTTATCAATAACCTATCCATTTCATTAAGCACTTAGCTCACCAAAATATTCATTACGCGAACTACTGCAATACAGCGAACGTCAATACTGCCAGCTAAATAAAAGATTCTAACTACTAAAGCCATAACTACTAATAGGCATTTGTTTAGCGAAGGAAAGATTTTGTTGCAAAGCAAATAATGTATTTTTTACCTTAATAATGTGACATCCAGTTCAAACATGAATATAAATCGTCATTGACATCTAGTACAAAGGTTGAATGCAAGACGGAGCTCGACCCCATCGAAGCAGGAGAGTGTGTGACGTCCTGGAGGAGCACTTTGGAGACAACATTCCGGCTCTGGAGAATAATATCCGATCTCCAAGTGCAACATGTACAGATCGTTAGTCTACGCTAACACTTCAGACCTATACCCTCCATCAATGCCAACTTCTCACATCTAACATCCATCGCTGCTGGCTGTTCGCCTCCAACTACCCAAAAGTACATCCATCACTGCTGGCGACTAACTTCCAACTGTCCAACACTGGCGATTAACTTCCAACAACGAGTCCAAACAGCCAGAGAGTCTCTTACAAAGAAATCGCAGTCAGAGATCCAATGCAAAGCGCTACACGGCGTTGCCAACACAGAAGCAGCCCACTTACACATCTTGCAATATTCTCGCTTCAGTCCCCTTGGTTTCATGAAGTTCCGAAAGGCGGCGGCGCTATAAGTAGCCTTAAAAATAGCGTCTGCAACGGAGGTGCGTTCCAAGCAGAGAGCTGTCATTGAGTTTCTTTTGGCGGAAAACCAGAGCATCGCAGATATTCATAGGCGCTTGCAGGATGTTCACTGTGACTTGACAGTGAATAAAACTACGTACGATGAGTCTTTGGGTGAGGCTTCTGTCATCATCGCAACAAGGTCGCATGAACCTGTGCGATCTCCAGCCGACCGCGCACAGCTGTGCCGCCTGCAGTGTTAGAACGTGAGGACACTCTCATTCGAGGTGATCGATGGATCAGAATAAAACACCTCGCTGCTCAACTGGACGCCTCTGTTGGTAGTGCTGACACATTCGTCCACCAATTGGGGTATTCTAAGATGTGCGCTCACTCAGTTTCTCGCCGCCTAACAGAAGATTATAAAGAGCACATCTGAACGGAACTGGTTGCGCAATGCGAGCTGATTGTGATAATTTTTTGTCGAACATCCCCACAGGCGATATAACATGTGTTTATCACTTCGAACCGGAAGCAAAACGGCAATCCATGGAGTAGAGCAACACCAACTCCCGTCCAAAGAAAATGTTCAAAGCTGCAGTCCTGTAGACTCAGCAATACTCCAAGTCTTCCAAGTAATAATATTGGCATCTGGAAATGCTTCAAGGCCACCATAGTCTGCATGATTACCCCAAACAACAGCCAGTGTCAGCCATGTACTGCCTCCAGACACTGCTTGTACATCACAAGTGAAGTTCAGATGCAGTCCACGAAACACATTGGGAACTCCAATTAATTGCTGTTTATTAAACTGTCCAGCCAAGACATGCAGTCCTGTAGTCTCAGCTATCCTCCACGTCTTCCAGGCCAAAATGTTAGCATCTGGAAATGCTTCAAGGCCACCATAGTCTGCATGATTGCCCCAAACAACAGTCAAGGTAAGCCATGTTGAGCCTGTGTGTTAACGTGCCTCAGCACTGCCTCTGCGACGTCTGGGTTACCATCGTCGCTGGCGGCGCAGTGTACCTGTGTATCGGAGCTTAAAAGCAATTGATATTGACTTGGCTGGACAGTTTAATAAGAGGGGGACTAAAAAGGTGGTTAAGAGAGGAATGAACTCCGCCTGCTTAGGTGGGTGGTAACGTGTTTGCCTCCCATGCACTGGGTCCGGGTTCGATTCCCGGCCGGGTTGGAGATTTTCTCCGCTCGGGGTCTGGGTGTTGTCCTCCTCATCATTTCATACTCATCGACGGCCGCAAGTAGCCATATGTGGCGCTGAATGACTTGCACTTGGCGGCCGAACCTGGATGGAACCTCCCGGCCAACAATGCCATACGATCATTTCATTTCATTTTTTCACAGGAATGAACCGTTTCACCATAATGTTCAATCTATACAGGGAAGAAACAATGACGAAAATAAAAGAAAGGTTCAAGAGTGGGATTAAAATTCAGGGTGAAAGTGTATCAATGAGAAGATTCGCTGATGACTTTGCTATCTTCAGTAAAAGTGAAGAAGAAATACAGAATCGGTTGGATGGAATGATCAGTCTAACGAGTACAGAATACAGACTGAGAGTAAATCGAAGAAATACGAAAGTAATAAGAAGTAGCAGATACGAGAACAGCGAGAAACTTAACATCAGAATTGAGCTCAAAAATCAGAGGACCTAGGCAGCAAAAGAAGCCATGATGGATGGAGAAACATAAAAAGCAAATTATCAGTGGCAGAGAGTGGATTTTTGGCCAAGAGGAGTCTGCTAGAATCAAACACAGCCTTTAATTC
The DNA here is from genome assembly GCF_021461395.2 of Schistocerca americana. Taxonomy (NCBI): domain Eukaryota; kingdom Metazoa; phylum Arthropoda; class Insecta; order Orthoptera; family Acrididae; genus Schistocerca; species Schistocerca americana. The sequence continues at coordinate 294,708,984 of NC_060125.1, forward strand.
GAGGAAGAAATTTCTGAGATTGTACATTTGGAGCACAGCATGGACTGTATGAAAACTGACACAGAAGAGAATCGAAGCAAGTGAGATGTGGTGCTACAGAAGTATGTCGAAAATTATTTGGACTGATTAGGTAACTAATGAGGAGATTCTCCGCAGAACCAGTGAGGAAAGGAATATGTGGTAAAATTGAAAAGAAGGATGGACAGGATGATACGACATAATTTCCGTGGTATGAGATGGAGCTGTAGTGGCTAAGACCTGTAGAGGAAAGCAGAGATTGGAATACCTCCAACAAATAATTGAGAAAGTAGGCTGCAATTGATACTCTGAGATGAATAGGCTGGCACAGGTATTCGTGGAAGGCCACGTCAAACCATTCAGAATACTGATATCTCAAGAAACAAAAATAAAACGAATAGAAAGTGTACAGTCAATGGAAGAGATGAACCAACATCTTACATTAACATAAAAATTATTCCTGGAAGTGTGAACGCGCCTATAAACGTACAACTTGTTCCAACCGGAAGTCACCATCTCAAGCATTATTTAATCAAATTCAGTTACACTCAAACATTTAGGAGAAGAATATAACAAAGGCATTGGGAATACGCCTTGGATTGATGGAAAAGAAAATTACTAAAGCGATAATGCTAAAATTTCCATCCTATGATTGGAAAGCCAACTGGAACAACAGCAGTTGCCGGAATCTGTCATCAAACCAGAAGGTGACATGGTATAAAGCAATTAAAAGGAAAGTTCTGACCAACTCAAGATTTTATAGTGTCCACCTAGGGGATACATACACGTATCTATCTTGTAATTTAATCGATAGTGATGAACACAGATTTGTGTCTAAAAACGTAAGTGAATTTTTGCCAAACTCTATGGCAGAATTAGATAGTATAAAAAGAGCAGATCGTGAAAGTGTAACGTCGGCGGAGAGAAGAAAATAAAAGCAAGGAATATTTTTAACTGTGTATCACTGTACAGCGTAAGAACTTAATCAAAATCAAAAACTATAACAAAAATTTTCACGATTCTTAGAACCTACGATTACGTAAAGAGCACGTGACAAATTGAAAAGGACTTAGAAGATGGAAAATAACTGAACAAAAGTTTCGTTAGAAGAAGTTTTAACAACTATGAGCAAAGGCCAAGAATTATTTATTTTCATTTCAATTCAATAAATATAGGTTGGAGATATTGTTTTCACAGAAGGAAGGCCAATTATAAATTGTTTTTGTACATGTGTAACCTTTTAAAGAAGAAGTAATTTATTTACCCTGTACGCAGATTCAAATTAATTTTAAATTTTATCAGTTTAACTTCCATGTCTGTATGGAGAGACCTAGGCGAAAGAAAATAAAACCGTTTTCGGTTAACATTTTTTAATTAATAAGAAAAAAGAAAAACACTCTTAAATAAAAGAAAGCAAAGGAAAGAAAAGAATCAGTGTTGGAATTCGTGAGGAAAGAAGCCAATGCCGATGAAGACAAAGTTTGGAGAGCGTAAGGTGGGACTGAATGGGAGGAATGTGGCCATAAAAAAGTGATCTGTGTTTCTGACTGTTATGCAGAAGAGCCGGCTTCGATTCCCAGTACCATCACTTATTGTTCCTTGGTGGGAGTGCTGGAATGGGCTATACTCAGCCTTGTGGTGCTGACCTGAGGAGCCGTTTGAGTGAGAAGTAGCGACTCCACTGTCTGGAGAGGGTGGTGCGCGGGTCCCACGCCCTCCATACCACATCCAAATGATGCCAATGGCAAAGGCTTTAACTTTTAGATACAGACGTACATTTACAAAATGACAGATGTCGTTTACAGATCGTACCACTATAATGCTACAATAAAACACTGAAGTGCTCACACAAACATATTCGCTGTATAACAGTGGTTACAGTTGGACTCATGAACAACAGTCTTCGGGTTTACGCTCGTTCTGCGTACCTGTCGTCACGACTTCTGCGACAGCCAGCTAAGGGTTCAGTAGTGGTCTGAGCGATTTACTGTCTTAGACAGTGCGAAGGTCAAACACGATCGTCGCGGGTTATTTAGAGAATTTTTATTCCATTTGCAGTGAAGTGCCATGGCCGATGATGGTGATAAGCGACAAATTTCGCATAAGTTAACGAGAGACATAATTTGCAAGATACACTCTTTTTTCAAGCGCAAAGCTTCTCTGTGTGCGTACTGCTACTGTTTCTTGGAACCAGCAACACGACAATTCCCATTCGTGGTTGATCGGAGCGGACCGCCATCGTTCGTGAATCGGCTTATAAACAAGAAAAGGCGAGAAATCTGGCTGCAACGCTGTTACATCGGTTTTATCTGTACCATAGCCCCGTCAACAAAATGAGACGGTAGCATAACTGTCAACCCTCACGCCTTATTTCATCAGTTCCCACCTTCTGTTCATACATTTCCGATACTCAAAAACCATCGCCAGTTTCCGGACATAGTGACCCAACCACATTGTCCCTCCCCCCGTCTCCCTTCCCTCCCTCTGACCCTTACTACACATACCAAGTGTTTTCATGTTAAAAATGTCCATCGCTTATTTCAGGCTATAGCACTAGTAACAACAGCCAGGTAATCAACACATTACTATGGGGTAATTCATATGCGGTATGGGAAGCGGTTTCCTGGCTTTGGTGCCCCTTCGAGAAAAATACTGTGCTCCGTATTTTCATGCACTCCCTCACCCTCTTTAACAAGACCTTTGCCAGAACGAGGCTGACTCGTATCGGTCGCCATTTTTCATTATTTTTATTCAGAATTTCAGCAGTAGTTGGGATCGATCATGGAACCGATGATGTTTCCTGACTACTTGTCAAAGACGCTACCCCAACGTTACGCTCTGTGGGTCATAAATCAGGGGAATGACCAGGCCAACCAGGGATCTGTACATTAGTTAAGGAGTTTGTGGTGTGAGCTGCAGTATGGCGTCTCGCACTGCCCTTCGGGAAGGGTTTGATAACAGCGTTTGCCTTGCTTCCCACATACAGTCGACTATTCAGCGTCTTTTCAACACTAACCAAATCAGTCGCGTTGTCGTAACCAGTAGTCCCCCACACCATGATCCCAAGAGAAAGAGGTATGAGTCTCGAGAATCTTTGCTTCCAGTGACTTTTCAGCAGGTCGTCAACGGACACAATGGCGCTGATCTGGCGGCCAGAAACAAAAGCGAGACACATCGCTGAAAGCACAGTACACCACTTAAAGATCCAGACGCGCCTGTCTCTACACATCTCAATCCTGTGTTGTCTGTGGCGTGATATCAGCGGCCAGCGACGCATGACAGCTCGAGCTATCAATCCAGCTCTCCGTAATCTGTTCGTGGTGACTCTGTGCCTTTACACTCTGTCCGTGTTGTATCCAGGACTTGGAACACTTCCGCAAGAAACCCACGAGCATGTAGTTCTTCTCCTACATTTAAGAAATTCAACACATATGATTTTAGTTGACCGTTATAAATAAGTAACAAACTTTGCAACTAGTTCTTACAGCAAAGTAACTTAACGGAAAAACCCAAGTACTTGGAATACAAATCTTACTTGTTATACTAGTCTTGGTTGAGGAAACAAACACTGAAAGCTTATCCAGTCAGAGTTCGTTCTACACTAATTTGACCACCAAATGTTTAAGACCTATCTCTCCTTGAGCGGAGCATATTGCAACGGACTAACACGTAAGTTACGATCTGTACGAGTTCACAGTTTCTACAGTCTTACAAAATGAGTCTGACAGACTACTAACAGGCTCCGAGGCCAATAGGCTCGCGAGCACGTTGCCGAGGTTCCTTGACGGCGAAGGCGGCGTGCAGTCGAGGCGGTGTTGGATCCGGAGCAGACTTTTTCTCTTGGCTGGCTGGGTCGTAACTGCCATGATAGACGCGGGCACGATCCGAATACCCGCATGGCGGAGGTACACTTCTTCGTGATTGGGTGTATATTGGCGGATGCAGCAAAAGGTTCGTGCCAAGAGCGATCTCTCCAGCTGATTCACACGCCCTTTGCGCTTTGGTTCTGTCTACTTGATGGCCCTCTGTAAGTCGTGCTGCATATGGCGGAGCCGGAAGCCGTGTATTAGCAGGGGCTGAGTGGGCAACCAGTCCGACGGCTGTGTGTTGCAGTGTCGCTTCAGCGCCTGACCGCTTTAGTGACACGCCAATCCGCGCGTTGTTCGGTTGATTTAGGGGAGAGGAACAAACAGTGAGGTCATCAGTCCCTTAAATTTAGGGAAAGATGGGAAAGGAAGTCGGCCGCACCCTTTCGAATGAATCATCCCGGCATTTTCCTGAAGCAATTTAGGGAAATCACGGAAAACATCAATCAGGATGGCCGGATGCTGTTGTCATCCGTCTATTCGTCAGACTCAGCCGAACAATCCAAAGATATAGTCTTGCTGCAGTCCTTCTGGAAGGATTCCTGCCTCTTCTTCTTTCCAAACTTGTCCTGAATTCGTCTCATCAGCACTCGTTCTGCAATTACTGAAATACCGCAAACTGCATTTCTGATCTTTCGGTATGATGCATCAGTCTCCTTTATACTATTTGACTACTCTCAAAATCTGAAAGATGGGGATAACTGCACGTGCACATCCTCTTGCCATTCTGCGTTGCCCTCTCCACCTTAAAACTTACGGTAATGCTCGACACGCTCAGTAAGTATCATGTAGTCACGCCATTCTTCTTCTATACAACTGATTTTCTTCTCAACTGAAAACACTAAAAATAGATTCACGTAACAATTAAATTTTGGTCAAAATATGCCAAGTACTGCGGTATCAGACTGAAAGCGTTTGCTAGAGGCAGCCATGGTGCAAATTTCCATTTTCGTCAGTGTACGATGATAACCAGAACGTCTAGATGAGAACATGTAAGGCAGCGGGATCTCATGTACTAATGCACGGGTAAATTATGATGAGTAACTTGCGGATTACACACTTCCTCATTTAGAAACTGAAGCACGGAGAAAACATGGAATGGTTTTAATGTAACTTACTAAACGCACACGTTATCGGCGGATATGTAAATTACTAGAGTTGCAAATCTCTGTGACAGGTAGAACGGCCAACAAAATGCGTTAGGCGTTGTTCATGATTATTAATCTCACCAGAACTGGTAGGATGTCTAAGGGGCGTGAACAGTGCCAGATGTTGAGTGATCACTGTGAAGGACACAAAGATGCCGCACAGATGTCTGAGATAGCGTTATCAGCACATGACAATGTGGACTCCATTTAGCCGCCTGGTCGAATCGTCCAGGACCCAGACGTAAAGATCATTAGGATGGGACAGTGGCCTGATGTTTAGCCAGAAACTCTGGTCAGTCAAAGGTCTCGTCGACGTCGTCTGCCTACCGCAAGGGAAGATTACCGTATTTGCACCATGAGCATCGTAATCCCTTTATATCTGTGCTTGCCAATCCAGAAAAGTAAGGAATTCACTGCAGAATTCTGTGTCATCATACGCCATTGGTCGCAGCCCTGACGCAGATGGATGAGGGAAGCCACAAAACAAAAGGCTGTGTTTTCAGTGGGGCAGCAAGGACTGATGATGTTTTAGAGAGGCACAGCTGTGTTACGCCTACGTCGTGGTGTAGAGAACCAGTGTATGACTTCAGGTCATCACTGAAAGTGACTGAGGAAACTTTGATAAAGCAACGGTGTGTCATGGGCATCCTGCGTCCTCGTGTTAACGTTTTTCAGCAGATCAGTGCTAGACCAAACACGGCACGTCTCTCTATAATCTGTCTTCGTCATGTTCAGGTAATCTTGTGACCAGCAAGACCCCAAGATCTGTCACTGCTAGAACTTTTGTGGGAGCATCCGGTATATAAATGATCAGTGCGGGTCAGTTTGCCACAGGAGAGAATACAACGGCTTTATGACAACCTTTCCATCTGAATTAGTGCATGTATCCGGGACAGAGGGGGTGCAACGTCATGCTGATAAGTGGCCTCATATTGCCTAGCTCTTCGTACATTTGATGTGGTTTTTTAATCTCTGAAAGGAAATCACGTTAATTCTCAGTCAGTGAAGCTTCATTTCGTTTACTCCACCACATAATCGTCCTTAACTGTTCTGTCAGCCAGTGTTGCAACAGGTGGCCGTGCCACAGCGAATTGACTCACAGATTGAGTGTTCATCAACAACTGGTGAGATGTGACACAGAAAGCATCACATAACAAGTGTACCTATTCTCACCCCACATCATAGTGAATAGAGATATTCCTTGACGCCAGAATTCCGTCATTAAACAGTCCAAACACAGAAATTTTCTGACATCTCTCACCGTCAAGCTACTCTTCCAGATCTGTGCATTCTTCGGTTTTCTTGTAGCACTATCACCATACTTGAAGCAAGTACTAAGAAATTAATACTAAGAAAATCCAAGAAAAAAGTATGTAATGAACATACAGCAAATACATTACAAATCTACAGAGCGATACAGAAGAAACGAAAGGTCAGTGTAAAGAAAAATGTAGCTATGCCAAGAAAATAGTGAGAGAAGTTCATCAAGTTTCCTGTCACGGAATGGTACCAAACATTGAAAATGATCTGTACGGTAGACAAGAGCTGGCTTATAAACTCCTGAAACAAAATGACAAATAAGAAAAAGATTCCGCGCGATTAAACGTAATAGAGAAAGAAGCTTAGATAAAAGAGCTATTATGGGTGGAAAACATGATAAAACTAAACTAACGAAAATAGACCAGGGCAAAGAACAACAAGATGATGAAATATACCAAGGAGACAATATTACATTGGAGGAGATACTAGAACGATTACAGCATATGAAGAACTTATTAAAAGTGTTAGAACTGAGGCTGTTCCATTTATTAAATTAATTCTGAAAATGGAAGATGAACACTGGCCACAAATTACAGGCACGAATAATTAATAACGGAGTTAAAAGAATATCTGATGCCCTCTTAGTGGTTTCAAGAACGGACGATAGTATAGTGAAGATATTACAATAGTGCGGCACATAATTGAAAAGACACAGCGTAGACGTGGTGAGTGCTGTCTCAAGCAATGCACATGTCCGACACTCAGCGGTCCCACACAAAGCTATATAGTATCGGGTGCAATAAGCTATACATTTTCGGTGTCAGTGGAGGGAAATCTGACGAGCGTTTCATATATGGAGAATGTTGTTCGACCAGTTCTTCTACCTTTCTTACAACAGGACTGTGACATGATGTTCCAATAGGAAATTTGGAAAATGGTGGTAATGTCTTATCAGACCAAACTGCTGAGGTCATCGGTCCCTAAACCTACACACTATTTAATCTAACTTACGCTATGGGCAACACACACACCCATGCCCAAGGGAGGACTCGAACCTCCGACGGGGAGAGCCGCGCAGATCGTGACAAGGCGCCCGAGACCGCGCGGCTACCCTGCGCGGCGTGTTCCAACAGGATAATGCAAGTTCACGCACTACCCATGAAACTCGACGTGCGATGCAAGACATGCACCAGACCTCCAATCGAGCACATGTGGGTCATAAAGGGACGAGAAGCGAATAGTGCAACTCGCCTACCTATAACTTTTACAGAATCTACTCACAACTCTGACAGAGCTATGCGAACAGATCGAGCAGTTATGGAATATAGTATCACAAGACAGTATTCGTCACCTTTATGATCGTCTGATTGCCAGAGCCATTGCTCGCATTGCCGCCCGGGAAGGCTACATTGTGTTCTAACGTGGGTGCTTCAGCGTAGGTCCTTGTCTGATGCCTCAGAACCGCGTGAGCTACTGATCTGCACATGGAATCATTCCACGTTTTCCATACGTTTTGTTTCTACTCGTACAATAAATTTTAAATTAACTGCAAACCTCCCAATGGGTGTTCAAACGTTTTTCCTGCAGTGCATATCCAATACAGCGTCTGTCTTTAATTTACTCAAAAATTTTTATGTATTCCACTGTACATTTAACTAATTATACTAACTCATCTCAATAACGACAGTAAAGAAAATAGACCATGGTGTGTTTAAAGAAAAATCTCGCGTGTTTCACGAGTGAGTCCATCTAAATGCCAGCAGGTTAACCTTTCCAGAACGTCACTCGGTACATCATTGTCGTGGTTGATAGCTAACTGAACACCCCTAATATAATGAAACGTGGAAACTTCTTAGAATAATGTGTCTTCAATAACTTGCACAATATTTTCGATATGAGGAAGCTGAGGCAACATAACCGATGCAGTTGCTATCTCTTGCCCGGGATCGAACAACTACGTCCCTCCAGAGTTTTTAAGAGTAAGCAAGAGACGAGTACCTGTTTTGTGTACAGCTTCTCGCTGAATCTTCGAGGAGCACTTGTCTATGGAGCCTAGGTCTAGCAAGGTGTCATAGGCTACCGTTGGGTCCACAGCACCATCAAATCTGTTTCGCACAATCTAAATGAGTTTTCAAACATGTTTTCGCAGCTAAGAAAACGTAGACAAATAATTTGCATTGTGAGAGCAAAGACTAATAAAGAAATGGATTCACCTTGCACAATACGCTCCAACTAAACCGAAAACCTTTGATCACCCAAAAAACAAAATAGTAAAATTTCCTTGGGGCGAAGATGTACGAACATTGTCGCTTGTCTAGGAAAGGGATGAACATTAAAGGTCAGTGACCAATCTTCATTGCAAACATTCAGCTAGAAATTAATGAACAACTAGATCATTTGACGAAGAAATGGATTCCCTACCCAAGGATCCATGGACTTCTGTTTGATGCGCACAATTGAGGGAATACTTTACCAAACGCTACCTTATCGATAATATTCCTTTCCTTCACAGAAGACATGAAGAATCAGCTCAATAACACGAAAATTAGCGTTGGATGAGGAGACCATTAGCCGAAATAAATTCCCGTTATCAACAGATGAAAGGAATAATTTTAGCATCCTTAAATAAATTGTAAAGAAGGTGCAAAAATTACTGTAGTAAAAGTGGATTACAGCGTCAAGTAAACTGCATTTTCGAACGAGTGATGTAATGGACAGTACCGCCCACCACTAATTCCCGCCGTATTCATAAAACAGAAGAGAGGTAAAAAACGCAACTAGATTTTAAACAACGCTATCCTGTGCAGTTCCAATAGCAGCGCCGTAACATCGACGTTGCAGAAGCCAAAAACTCTCAACATTTGAATAACAGACGGGCTACGATAACTGTTCTATTGTCTATCACTGTTACCCAGTGCAGAATACAAATTTCTGGCTGACTACCTACAGGCGCCGTAGCGTCAATTATGGCCAGTGGGGATATCCAAACGCAGTGTCGAATCCCACTGACGTAAACCGTTAACTAAACCTCTAATAAAGTTACTTTGCGATCGACAGATTGCTACGGCGTTGGGTGTGTGTGTAGTTGGTGGCGAGTGAGGGGGAGGGGGGGAGGGGGATGGGGGAGGGTACGCTGTGTTACCAGTGTGCAGCTAGCCATAAATGACAGGGCTCCGAATATAGTTACAAAACCTAACGACCCCACAGCGAACATGTGACTCCCATCAAAGAACTGCTGCTCGCTATCCAACAGCTGTTACCATTCGTTTATTTGAAATCTCATTCAAAAAGTAAATTCAGTCGAAGCATAACCTTGCAACCAACAAAACACGGGTAATTTATCTCTACGTAATTTACGACCAAAAAAATTCTGAATTGTCAACAAAATAAAGAGATAAAAAGAGACATGTAGGCCGTACGCATGATTTTGATTATGGAGGCCTTGAAGGTTTCCCTGCTGCTAACATATTGGCTTGGAAGACTTGGAGTATAGCAGAGACTACACGATTACTTGCTGAATTTCCCTACGGTACGCTTCTTCCAGATATATGTATATAGTGAAAAAATTCCCTCGGTCTTCCAGCTGTGTGAATCATTTAAAAACGCACGAGCCGGTGACCGAGTGCTCCCTGGTCAGTGGCCGAGAGGCACTTTGCTGAAATCTCCTGTGTTTTTAACCATCAGACACGTGACATGGCTGGATGCTCGAGAGAATTTTTTCGAGATCTCTCTTGTAAAATAAAATAACGCAATGCAGTGTCAATATTGAATTGACTTACCCCCAACGTCTGACCAATTTTGTTACCAGGTTGGGCATTAATTGCGCTGCTGGATATTAAAATTGCGACATCATGAGGGCAGCAGGCATCAAACGTGAAACTAGTATGAAATTTAATAAATGATTGAATATGTCAATGTTTAGCAATTCAGCACAACCGTATGAATACCAACTAGATACAAGGTTGTTCCGCGATAATGTTACAAACTTTCAGGGATGATGGAGAGGGGTAAATGTGTCAATGCGAGGTAAGAGACGGTGGTCCGGAAACAACTGCGTCGAAAGTTATTCGTGAAAATCGTTCTGATACATGTGACAGTGGAATACATGTACCAGTACTGTTATTGCTAAGTTTGCAGGGTAGACAACTCTCAGAGGTAGTAGTATGGAACAAAACAAGTAAAAAGAACTTGTAAACATACCTCAAGAGCTAAGAGCACTTGATCACCTTTGATTCTGTGAAACACATCTCTTCTGATGCAAGTGCTTTGGTTCACATAACTTTGGAGGAGGTAGCATGGAGAAAAACAAGGAAAAAACTGCCAGTAAATTTGGACTCTAAAATGCATACCTCAAGAGATGTGAGCTCTTACTCATCTTCGCTGCAGTGAAATACATGTCATCTACTAAAAAACCGCCCATTACTCTTAAGGTGCACATTTTAGAGCCCAAGTTTACTAGACATTTCTCCCTTGGTTCGGTCCATAATACCTCGTCCAAAAATATGGAAACCAAAAAGTCTGCAGTAGAAGAAATGTATTTCAGAGCACCATAGAGGAACAGTTGTTCATAGCTCTTAAGGTATGCATTCTTAGAGCCCATGTTTAGCAGACGTTTCGCTTCGAATGGTCGCACCTGTCATATCCTTGAATACTGACCATTCCTCCAAAGGCACCCTGTATAGTTGTCAACACCTTACTGTTAATCAAATTACTAATTGGTGCACGTTATGTCTGCTTGCTTGGGGATTGTGTTTTCCTGTGATCTGTACTTACCACCACCTCTGGAAGTTGTCTACCCTACAGTCTTAGCAAGAATAGTACCGGTACACGTATTCGACAGTTAGAGGTATCAGAACGATTTTCACTTATAACTTTCGACTCAGTAGTTACCTTACCAGGGTCCCTTAGATCATATCGACGCACTTATCCTTCTCCACCACCTCTGAAAATTTGTAACATCATCATTGAATCACTCCGTACAATGATAAACTGTTCTTTGGGTTTCTCATTCACAGATCGCAGTTGAATGTTGATTGGTTGCGAGACGATCGTGTTATGGCTCGTGTGAGGAGGAGAAACTTCTACCAGCACGTATCAGAAATCTATAAAGTGAGGATTGTGCGCTATCTAGACTGCGGTTCGTCGATCCGTGACTTTACTGCTCGCGTCGATCGGGATCCCACAGCTGTCAAGCGAAAATGTAATCCAAAGTGTGAACGGCCTCACACGATTAGCAGACCAGAAGACAGGCACACCCGCTCGGCCATGCAGGACTGTACACCAGCGTCAAGTACGTTGAATCAGCGATTGTTTGCAGCAAGACAAGCAGTCATACGGACAGTGAGAGAATACCTGGAGCGCCAGTGCCTGTCAGCATGATGGTCATCGTTGCGGTTTCGCTGAAGCAACAACAGAGAGAGAGGCGCCGACAGTGATGCGTCCACCGACAATATTGGACACGCTGGCACCGCTGCGTCTCTCCAGTTATGTGCTGATTCTGCGTACATCGTTACGCTGGATCTATCCTTTTGTGGAGATTTTGAGGAAAAGGAGTGTTGCTACACTACGTTTTTCATCGCTGTACATGCCTAGGACCTGGCGTGGTGACACTGGGTACCCAACATTATCACGTCTATTGCTCATAGTCGGTAATATGGACAGACGGTTCTTTCTGGGGTTTAAGGCCAGTGATTGTGTCCCACATTTGAGGTCTCCGTGACATCTTTCAACAAAATATTGGAAGACAGTATGTTCCCCATTCTGTCCTAACCCACGATACGTTGTGTGTTAAGCTGTTTCCTTTACCAGCACGTCCTACATATCTATCACCTATTCAAAACACGTCTTATTCAACCCTCCTGGCAGATTAAAACTATGTGCCACACCGAGACTGGAACTCGAGACCTTTGTCTTCTACTGGCAAGTGCTCTTCCGAACACAGCTTGGATGACGGACACAGGTGCAGCATTCTTGTTTACTTCATCTCAGTACCAAGGTCACTGATTGTAGTGCCTGACACGTGTTGGCGTTGTGATGTCTCAACATCCAATAACCAGGCGGAAGTTTGGAAGGTAGGAGATGAGGTACTGGCAGAAGTAATGCTGTAAGGATGGGTCAAGTGAGTCATGCTTGGTTAGCTCATAACCAAGATGGCAGTGAGATGAAGTAAAGAGGAATGATGTACCTGTGCCCATCATCCAAGCTGTGCTCAGCTCGGTCGCCACCTGGGCTGCTGCCAGAGCTGATGCGTTGGCACATGTCCATGGCTGACAGGGATTGGAGACGAGTCAGTCATTTGCAAACCCGACAGAAACTGTCAATGAATGCAGGTCCATTTAAACCAGTTTGCTAGAGTACACTGAGAGGCGAAATGAATGCGGTGAACATTTGGAAACCGCTAAGTAGTTGAGTGGTCAGCGTAGATGGCTGCTTTATGAAGAACGCGGGTTTGATCCCCGGTACTATCAAGGATTTTTCCTTCATGGGAGGATTGGTACAGGGTTTACTCAGTCTCGTGATACCAACTGTGTAGCTACTTGACCGAGTAGTAGCGGTTACACGATATGGAAAGTCTTGCAAAACGCCCCAGATAGAGGTGTTCTGACCTTAAAGCTCTGGATGAAGTCGTTACCCACATCCTTTTTTTCTTTATTGAAGCGGTGCGGAATCTGCACCAGTTTTTAAACAGAAATTCGTCATTCCAATAGAAGGAGTTGTCCAGGAGAAATGATTTCAAATTAGATTTAAAACCTGCTTCGCTGTCAGGCATTTCATGTTTTTGTCAAAATTATGTAACGTTTCCGTTGCTGCATACTGAACTCCTTTCTGAGCTTCTGACAGCTTTAACAACGGGTAATGAAGGTCATCCCCCCCCAGTGATGTAGGTAGGTATGGACATCACTTTTGTTGTCAAATTGTGATCTGTCACGATCATCGGCGATCAGATGGCGATTAGGAGGCAGTCCTGAGTGCCCTCTGGTTTCACTCTTCATGCAGTAACTACGCTGGGCTTAGAGTTAAACAGTGTTTGCACGACAGTGTGTCGGTGGTGTGCCGTTGCTTTCAGCAGTGGACTGTGTAGCATTCAAGCACTCAAGCAACACGTTAAGATCGATGCATTGTATGAGCAGCGCTTCAGTTACAGCTGCAAAACTAGAGATCTAGAGACTTATAATAAAATTAATTTAAGGAAATACAGGGAAATTCCGTCGTATTTCTTACATCTAAGTGAAAGAATCTTTTCACCGTAGATCTGATCTCTGTAAGTCCATAGAAGTTTGAAATGTTCATTCGGCTTGCAACAACTGCAATGTTTTGTATCTAACAGTACCGTAATTCTGTTATAACAAGTTTACTTTCATAACATATCCATTGCAAAAAAAAAAATAATCACATTTGACAATTAACATCCCTGTAATGGTCTTTCACGAAATCATTTTACTTTTGTGTGGACTTTTTACCATGGTAGATGTCCGGTACAAAACGATATGTGTTAGAACTGTATCTGATGGCGGAAGCTGCCTTCCTTGCCTTTCGTCGCCCCGCTCCGGTCGTCATGCTCATTCCCCTCACGGCTTACAGACAGTAGAGAAAGTTATTTATAACGTGGCTGTACTGTACTGTCTGGCAGCAACAACTTTGTCCTTTTTCTCGTCGGTATTTGTCGGTAGATCCCGGAAGTCATTGTCTTGGAACTAGTGTCAACCGGTGTTAGCTAACAGTAGATGGTGCTGCATTATCACCAGCTTGATTGATACTATGACTGATGATGAGAGACCACGTTGCCAGAAGATTTTCAGATGTAATGTGTAGAGCTGCAGTGAGACATCCAGCTAAAAGAAAAATTTGTTCGCATGCTTTTGTTGGACTTTCACAATTATACCTGCCCAGAGACAAATAACCCTTGCTGTACAGTCATGCGGTACATGTTTCATCTTTGTTTGGAAGCACGTAAGTTTGTTAATAGTTAGTTGCTAGAGTAAAGCACACAAAGAATAAAATCTCAGATGCGCACCCTGACAACACCCTGAGAAATGCCACCTTGTAACCACTTCAATCGAGCCTGATATTGATTCATTAGTTTCCCAAATTTAAGTCAAATTTCACATTAATTTACGATTTGTCATTACTTATGTATTATTAATAAACTTTTATATTTCAAATATCAAATTAATTCCATCTTGCTTTTTTCAAATAAATTCTAAATTCCTCAAATGTATTAACCACACTGGTGTCTAAAAGTAAGGCAACGAGCTGCTATTTCCCCATCCTGTGTGTAATTCACGATATAATCAAACTGTCAAGAGATGTCGTAGCGATCGTGTTCTGCACGGAAGATCGCATTTCGATCAACGGAGTACACGCCAATGGGCACCTATCAAGCGGGGTAGTATTTGCAGGATAGTCCCATATCCATAATCGCTGTGTACAGTCACAGACGGTGCAGTATGGCACAGAAAAGACGCCTGCAGACTCTTTGCTGTGGAGGACCATATGAAGAATGAAAGGAGAGTCGCAAACTGATTTGGCCCGATAGCTTAATGTGAATCGTTCTTGTCTTGCGGATGAGGCGACAGTTTATAGAGACCGAAACTATATCCCGAAGACCAGGGCAGGGCCGCCCACATGTGACATCGGATAGAGAGGACAGCTATCTGCCTGTAAGGACACGATGGTACCACCTAAGTACTGCAATGCAACTGGTATCTGACCTCGAGGCATACGCTGGCCGTGTTGTATCGAGGTAAACGGTATACAGAAGGCTTTAATTGTTGGAGATCTACTGTCTGTTTACCTGTGGCGTGTCTTCACAGAAGGTAACGTCTAGAGTGGAGCCGTCAATATGCCACCTGCTCGGTCGAACGGTGGGCTAATGATCTTTCGACAGATGAGTGCCGATTTCGTCTGGAGAGTGATTCTCGACGGGTTCGCCTCTGGAGGGCTCGTGGAACACGATTTCGAGACCCAAACATCGTAGAAAGAGACCGATATCAAGAAGTATCCCTAATGGTGAGGGCAGGGATGATGTTGACCACTCAAAAACCTCTTAATGAAAGTGGACGGGAGAATCAGCAAGATTTAACTGCTGTCAGGTTCTCTGAGGAGATCTTGAGATCTCATGTGCAGTTGTTGCGAGGTGCTGTTGGCCCAGACTGAGTATTGATAAACGATAAAGCTCCGCCTCATAGAGCATGGGTGTCTGATAGTTTTTTGGCCACACATATGCACACATGTCTGGGATGCTCTAGGGGACGGGTTGCATAACATCAGCATCCAACAACCACTCTCCAAGATTTGTGAGCATCCCTGCAGGAACAAAGGGTGTTATTGCCTCAACATGAGATTGATATCATTCACAGCATGTCCCGACGTTGTCAGGCCTGTATTCCTGCCAGAGGTGGTCACATCCCATACTGAGCACTTTAAATAGCCGTCAGAAGAGGTGTGCAAATCCATTAAGTTGGAAAAAAATGAAGAACACTTTGTCTACCTTTATATATGTTGCGGTTGATTACGTTCTGTATTCTTTATATTTTTCTACGTAACAATCACCTGTTTATACCGTTTTGCGGCAAAATAAACACAACCTTGCAAAATTCCGTTTGTTGCTTTAATTTTGGTCACTAGCGTATATACTTCCGACCGTCTCTTTTTCCCAGCGGTTATTATTAGTGTAAAATATACGAGGTGCGACAATAAAGTAATGAGACTGATGTGAAAAAAATGTTGGTTACCGTTCTAGTCAAGTTTAGTGTTGACTCAACCAAAGTAGTTCCCTTCTGATTGCACACACTTTTTCCAGCGCTTCTGCCATTGATGGTAACATTTCAGGAACTCATCTTCTGTAATATCCTCCAAGACCTTCGTCACAGCTTATTGGACATCTTGTGTTTTTTGAAAATGGTGTCCATTGACCGCCGTTTTGACTCTTAGAAATAGAAAAAAGTCGCACGGAGCGATATCTGGTGAATAAGGTGGCTGTGGTAGTACTGAAATTTGTTCTGAGGTTAAAAATTGCTGTACTGACAGAGCTGTATAGGATGGCGCATTATCGTGATGCAGAATCCAATTATCAGCAATGTTGGCACGGACACAAAGAACTCTTTTACAAAGTCTTCCCAAAATTTATTTGTAGTAATATTAGTTAACTGTGACTATGTTGGTTAATTGTTTGTTCAGGAGGCACCCACTCTTTATGAACAATTCCCTTTGAACGAAAGAAGCACACAAACATGCATTTCACTTTTGATTTTGACATGCGAGTTTTTTTTCCTGGGTGATCCTTTTGAGCACCATTGCGAACTTGGGCGTTTTGTCTATGGATCGCACTGAAAAAAAACAACTTTCATCACCAGTGATAACACGGCTCAACAATTCTGGATTGATTTCCGTTTCCTCTAACAGATCGGCTGCCATCCCGGCCAAGTTGACATTCGTCCATGTGGCTGATGGTCATCCACTGCAGTCTTCATCTTCAGTATTCGTTCTGCCTTCACTACACTTTTTATGCCAACGAAAAACTTGATCTCTTGACATAACCTCCTCTCCAAAAGCCTTCTGAAGCTTACCGTAAGCTGTCGTCGCGTTTTCACCCACGTTAACGCAAAAAGAAATTGCATACCGTTACGCAATATTATGCGGTTCCATTTCCGTGACGAGAGACACAAACACGTATTAATTATTATAGCACAACTCACGACTGAGCAGATGCATTGATGTGCCACTTGGACTAGAAGCAGCTTATAGACCAAGGTAAAAGATATTGTGCCTACACAACCCTGCAGGGTTGCCACATCTTGCAAAGAAAATCAATCTCAGGACTTTATTGTCGCACCTCGTATTATGTGCGAACCAAAAATACTTGTCTTCTTCCGATGTAGCATAGGTAAGCTAAAAGGGTGGAACCCCTTCACTAAAGCAAGGGCAAGCCTTTGTCTCAGTAGAAAATCAGTCCCCTCTTTTTGATGCCCGCTTAATACCAGCTCTATGAACGAAACAGGTAGGATACTCCAAGGAGATGCTCACAGAATAATTCTCAAGGTCACTGAACAAGTTGATCTGATCAGTTACAGTTCATAATACTAAACGCTTCTATCTATGGCACAAGCTAGTAAGATCAGTCAATAAACCAAAAGTTTCTTTCTTTATTTTTTTCTTTTTTTTCCTTTCATGAAATATGCCATGCGTGGTGAAATGCGGAGAATACTTGAGGACGTTGTTCCACTACAAGCATTCTCTTTCATCACAGTAAATGATGACAGCCAAAACAAATGCAGGATAAAGATTCATTAAAATTCTTGACCACGGTTTCGGTATATCTAAATATACCTTCATCAGAAGTAAACTACACTAAAATTACATCCTGCAATGGAGATTAATAAAACAATTGTGGCAAAGGCGTCGTCAGTAGTTAAAACATCATCTCCATTTATGCAACATGATTATGGACAACGGGTCGATGCGAACACAGCTTAGCATCAGTACTTCGCCTATGAACTCTTTCAGCTGATACTCATTTTTATTTATTTATTGAGTTTCGATCCCCCCCCCCCGCCTTTAGACTCTGTCGGTGATGTATCCAGGACTTGGAACACTTTCGCAAGAAACCCACGAGCATGTAGTTCTTCTTCTACATTTAGAAACACAATAAATTGAACACAAATGATCTTCGTTGACCGTTATAAATAAGTAACAAACTTTGCAACTATTTCTTACAGCAAAGTAACTTAACGACTAAACCCAAGTATTTGGAATACAAGTGTTACTTGTAATACAAGTCCTCGTTGAGGAAACAACACACTGGTCTTACGTTAAATCAGTAAGTGGATCGAAATAACATATCCAGACACTCTGGGATGATGATGGCATTGAAACAGAGGCTGACACGCGTAAAGCTGAAATACTAAACACCTTTTTCCAAAGCTGTTTCACAGAGGAAGACCGCACTGCAGTTTCTAAAGGCAGCTTACAGAAGTTGTTTTAAAAAGATGAAGATAATAAATAATAAAATCAGGCGATAAAATCGGTGAGTTAAATGGTAAAATGGCGGAAAATCGTGGAACTTGAAACATAAAGCAAACGGTTGATAATGCTAATAAAATACGTTTGAAGTAGACAGGTAAAAGAATAGACATACAACTAAAAGAACATGGTGACAGTCTGGTTTCTGTTCGCAAGAGATATAAAATTTACACCCAGCGACAGCATGGTTTCTGTTCGCAACACTTTGGAAAGACGAACAACACTGAACATTCACATGAACACTGCACTAAAAAATTGGCTCAAATATGATATACCACAGTCGAGGGCAGATGGGGGGAACCTGAACAGATGACGGGAAAGGAAAGGTGGGCTCTCTGAGTACTATGGGACTTAACATCTATGGTCATCAATCCCCTAGAACTTAGAACTACTTAAACCTAACTAACCTAAGGACAGCACACAACACCCAGCCATCACGAGGCAGAGAAAATCCCTGACCCCGCCGGGAATCGAACCCGGGAACCCGGGCGTGGGAAGCGAGAACGCTACCGCACGACCACGAGATGCGGGCTGGAAAGGTGGGAAGGAGAGGAAAAAACGAAGTGGGGGGGGGGGGGGGGAAAGGGGGGAAAGGAGCCGACGGAGGATGAGGACCGAGAAGAGTGGGGGCTGATACCCACATTTACTTGCGTTGTATTCGTTACCTGCCAGCAAACCCGGAACACTAGCAGAATTGAAACCGCATTCAGACAAAGCGGCCTCGAGCCGCTACCTGGGGCTATGCTGCTAGCTGCCCATCGATCGCCGGGTGTGGGGTCTGCTCGGTTCGGCTCGGCTCAGGTGAACGGCTACTTGGAATTCTGCACCCGAGCCGGGAGATGCGTGGTGTGGCTCCATCTCGGCCGGTGAGGGGTCAGGTGAGTAGCAGGGAGCTCCATCTGCCGCAGCTGGAGGGCGCCTCTGGCGGGAGGGGACGGGAAGCTTCTGGGAAGGGCCGGAGGCTGCCGACGAGCTGCCGGCCGGTGTGCGGACATTTGCCACGATTTTACCTGCTCCGAAGGGTTGGGTCCCTTGTCTCCCCCTCCTCCTTTCTGCTGGTTTACTTAACATAGGACCAGAATCTCTTTGGATTTTCTGCCACATTTTTAGAGAGACTTTCGTTGTGGAAATTATTAAATGCATCTCGCACTGAAATCCGAGCCAAATTTCGAGCCTCAGTAAAACTTCGCCAATCTTGGATATTTTGCGTTCGTCTAAATTATACGTGCCTTTTTCGATGCGCCTGCAGCAGCTTTCTGTCGTGTTTTCTGTACCATGGGGGATCAGTTCCGTCTCTTATTAATTTATTTGGTATGAATCTCTCGAGTGCTGTTGATACTATTTCTTTGAACTTAAGCCACGTTTGTTCTTCACTTTCCTGGTTTGGAAGGATTGGAGACTGTCTCTCAGAAAGACGTCAACCGAATTCTTAGCTGCTTTTAAAAATAGATATATTTCGTGTTTAGTTTTGGTGAATTGAGCCTGGCTCGACTGTGTGTTCACTAATCCCTGTATCCATCGTGATGCTCAGGATTATTTGTGGCTAAGAGGTCAAGTGTGTTTTCGTAACCATTTACAATTTGGATGGCCTCATGAACTAATTGCTCAAAATAATTTTTAAAAAAACATTTAGAACAATTACGGAAGTTGTTTTCTATCTACGAGGTGCATTCAAGTTCTAAGGCCTCCGATTTTTTTTCTCCAGACTGGAAAGAGATAGAAATATGCGCATTGTTTTAAAATGAGGCCGCGTTCATTGTCAATACGTCCCAGAGATGGCAGCACCGCACGGCAGATGGAATTTTACCGCCAGCGGCGAAAATGAGAACTGTTTTAAATAAAATGGCGACGTTTTCCTTACTTGAACAGCGTGCAATCATTCGTTTTCTGAATTTGCGTGGTGTGAAACCAATTTGAATTCATCGACAGTTGAAGGAGACATGTGTTGATGGAGTTATGGATGTGTCGAAAGTGCGTTCGTGGGTGCGACAGTTTAATGAAGGCAGAACATCGTGTGACAACAAACCGAAACAACCTCAGGCTCGCACAAGCCGGTCTGACGACATGATCGAGAAAGTGGAGAGAATTGTTTTGGGGGATCGCCGAATGACTGTTGAACAGATCGCCTCCAGAGTTGGCATTTCTGTGGGTTCTGTGCACACATTCCTGCATGACGACCTGAAAATGCGAAAAGTGTCATCCAGGTGGGTGCCACGAATGCTGACGGACGACCACATGGCTGCCCGTGTGGCATGTTGCCAAGCAATGTTGACGCGCAACGACAGCATGAATGGGACTTTCTTTTCGTCGGTTGTGACAATGGATGAGACGTGGATGCCATTTTTCAATCCAGAAACAAAGCGCCAGTCAGCTCAATGGAAGCACACAGATTCACCGCCACCAAAAAAATTTCGGGTAACCGCCAGTGCTGAAAAAATGATGGTGTCCATGTTCTGGGACAGCGAGGGCGTAATCCTTACCCATTGCGTTCCAAAGGGCACTACGGTAACAGGTGCATTCTACGAAAATGTTTTGAAGAACAAATTCCTTCCTGCACTGCAACAAAAACGTCCGGGAAGGGCTGCGCGTGTGCTGTTTCACCAAGACAACGCACCCGCACATCCAGCTAACGTTACGCAACAGTTTCTTCGTGATAACAACTTTGAAGTGATTCCTCATGCTCCCTACTCACCTGACCTGACTCCTAGTGACTTTTGGCTTTTTCCAACAATGAAAGACACTCTCCGCGGCCGCACATTCACCAACCGTGCTGCTATTGCCTCAGCGATTTTCCAGTGGTCAAAACAGACTCCTAAAGAAGCCTTCGCCGTGCCATGGAATCGTGGCGTCAGCGTTGTGAAAAATGTGTACGTCTGCAGGGCGATTACGTCGAGAAGCAACGCCAGTTTCATCGATTTCGGGTAAGCAGTTAATTAGAAAAAAAATCGGAGGCCGTAGAACTTGAATGCACCTCGTACAATAGGGTCTGAAAATGTATTTTTGTCAACATACGGAAGGTAGATTGAAGTCACTGCCAACTATAATTGTATGAGTAGCGTACCTATTCGTGATGTGAAGTTTTCTTTGAACTGTTCAGCAACTATTTCATCTGAGACCAGAGGTCGGTAAAATGAGCCAGTTATTAATTTATTCAGGTGGTCGAATATAACCTCTGTTCATACTAAGTCACAGGAACTATCTTCTTCAATGTCGCTTGTGAGTTGAAACACACATTACATTATTTTTCCTTAAGTTGTGCTTTTTGTTTCTGTTGTAGTGCAGATTATTACAATTACGGCTTTTCCCTCCAATACCAGGGATGCTTTCCTTGTGAGCCTGTAAATACCAGAGCTAAACAATGTAGAACAGCAATGTACGTTACAAGCATAGCATTCTGCATTACTTCATTTCCTTATTTCTAACATTTTAAAATTGTACGTCGACTTTACAGGACATGTCAATCATAGATGTTCTTATCTCTATTTAGTGAACGTATTTTCAGTCATATTTTTGTCCCGTTACACTTCATTAACTAATGTTTCGTCGCAAGGGATATCGGATTTTAGAGAGTAAGTTAATATGGAGTATGTCATTCTTCTTTTCAGACATTCGCATTCCCATTTCTTCTATCCTTATTGTCTTTTGGGCATGCAGTTGCAGTAACTAAAGTAGGCACAAAAACAGTGATCAAAAAGAAATAATTAGCTTACATTCACATTCTCTTTACATCGTTCCTTTCGTGTTGCTCCCATGCCGATGGACTGCTTCTATCGCAATCAGTAAGCTTGAAAGGAAGCTACCCTACAGACAGAGGCATTATATTTATACTTGGCACAACTAATTACGTACTGACATAATTGTCGGTATTGCTTTCGTTTCCGAAAAGTTATAAATATTTCGATTTCGGAAAAGAAGCTCTGTATTTCGCCAAAATGTCGAATAAGAAGGTCCCTTACGTACTGGTTGTATCGAGTAAGGTGTGGAGACGACGCTTTGAAAGTGGACAGAAGAAGAAAGAGGAAGGGCGTCCCTTACCTGAGGGACCGCTACCTGGCGAAGGGGCAAGTGTGGCAATTGTCCGGCGTGGCAAATGTCCGGCATTCCTGCCGGCCTGCCTGCGTCAAAGCGTCACTACTTCCGCAGGAAGTCTGTCGGGCAAAGCTAGCGAGTGACTCATGGACGAAACCGGTAGGGGCATTCTTTCCAAAACAGTTTACTTCGTTTTTCGCAGAATTCGAAAAGAAAGGAGAGATATTTCGCTGTGCTTTTTCTAAGAAGCATTGAAAGTCACCTGTCCATTTGCAATTTCGTTTTTCGCAGTCAGTATTTTTGTTTTCCTCCAGTCGTGAGTTGTCTTTGCAATGTTTTACGTGTTTCTCCTACAATCAGCTTCGATTAGTCGGAATAAACTCTTTGAGTATGTAGTGTAACGACGCGTATGACTCAATGATTTTTGTTCGAAATATGACCATGTGCAGACTTCGTCACCTACGTCGCTTACAAAACACTTCAAAAAAATTATTTAGATTCTTTTAAAGTTCTCTATAAAAGATTCTTGAACGAAACTGTACTTAAAACACCTTCAGTTGAGTCGTTTGTGCAAAATCACGTCACTCAGTCCAACTGGTTTGCGCAAACTTTTGAAATGTAGATGTCGTTTGTTTCTTCTTGGAAATTATATTCTTGCAAGTTATCTTATTTTCCCATATTAAAATCAGACTGTAAAACCTTTAAGATTCAAAAATCGAAATCAAACTCTTCTGAAAATTAATATCTTGGAAAAATTCAGTAATAATTCTTCCTCAATATAACTCTTCATAAATAATTCTCGAATATGTATTTAAGCTTTAGAGCATACACTGTTTTATTGTCTTCGTATATGCTACATACAGTTGTGAACATCAGACTCGACAAAACAGAACTGAACAAAGTACAACATGAACTAAACATTCTGTTACGTCATTTATTTGAATGTTGGAGGTTCGACGCAACAACCCGGTCACAGGGTCTTCTGCTGCTCTTTGGCCGTTGACCCGCGACGTCTAGTGGCCAGCAATTTTCCTTCTGGTTCCGGCAGTGAAGATACTGTTTCCGCGAGTTGCGCTGCTCTCTCCAAACATGAAACATACAAAACAAAAACACAAAACTTTAAATATTTTACAAAAATAACAAAATATTACAAATACATAAACAAAACACTAAATTAAACTTATATTTACCTGCAAACTGAGCTGATCCTTGTGGATGGGTGACGCTTTAATTTCGCGTCCCATTACAAGTAATACCTTGATGTCACCGCTGACTCATTTCGTATCACTGGAGGTCGGTTTAGGCCAAGGTCGGCCACGGCGTGCAATACTTCATGTATGTACAATGTGCAGCACGCGTGCAGGCCGAGGCTCGGCTTGTCTCGGCACTACTCGGTATGTCTCGGCTTTGCTCAATCCTCATGAAGATGGGAAAAAACGACCGCTTTAACCTGATACCGGTATTTTATTCCTGAATAACCGGTATTTTTTGCTATCGATCTGGTCTCGGTTATTGCAGGTATTTTTTTTATTTTTTTTTTAACTGTTAAACAGGTACAAAACTGAAACATCAATTTGCCACAGCACTAGAGCTAAAATTTTTGGTTTTTTAAATAAAACTTGTTTCTTTAAAAGCAATTTTGGTAGGAAGGTCTGTGGTTTCTGAAAGGTTGATACCGCCTTTGACTGATATTGATGAAAGGAGTCGACTTGCCTGTTAACACAGACTAGGCCGTAGATATTGGACAATGGAATGATTCATTATAGAAATTTTAACTATTGCTGTGTAATTGTCTGTGGTAGATACGTAACTGTTGTATTTTGACTACTAAATAAATTATTCATTTGGATTTTTTTAAAGAGCGTTTTTGGTTTTGTCAGTCAAAATATCATTTGCTCTCAAATTCCGGTTAAAAATTAAAGATACGTATTTGACAAAAATTGGTTTTTATTCGACATACTTAATGGAAAGAAAACGCTACAAATGTTACCCAAAAAATTCTTACTTGTGTATCATTTCTATGAAATAATCAAAGAGAAATGAAGTTATAGCAACAGTAATAAAAGACAAACTTAGTTTTTAGTAAAAATAAAAAGAAGATCGTCAGTTGTCTGCGCCTGCATAATACGCTTTTACCTGGTTGTAGCCCTTGAAAACGAACAACCAAATACGAAAAACAGCGTTCTCCAACCTGAATTTTCTGCCTTTAGCAATGACTATTCATAATTCATAAATTCTAGCATAATTCTCCGTTACAAGATGAGTATTGAGCAGAGATTTAAAAAGAATCAACAGGAGAAGACTTGTGAATGTTTTCATACTACTCATCCCCTCATTACTTTTCGAGAAAAGGAGCAAGCAGTGTAAAGGCAAAGTTTTCTGTTATTTATCTGTTTTATTCGGTGGTTTGAGTCTATATATCTTGGAACATGTAATGGAAAAATCTAAGATATTCTCAGAATTTTTCAATCTTTGCTCAATGTTTACGTTTAAGCTGGAATTTGTTTAGAGCGGTTTCAAGAGTTAGGTTAAACTAGAGGCGAATAAAACGATTATAACCGAAAATCGGTTGTTTCAGAGATAATCACCACCCCTAAGTCCTTCTCGATATAGCATTACATTTCATTTAGCAATGCGATGCAGCATTTTCTTCCACCATGTGGTGGCGCTATTTCGGTCCGCACGACTTTCTGCTGGAGAAGGACGAAAACTCTCAATAACTATTACGTAGTTCCATAATCGACAGTTACTGCAAATTTGATACATAAAGGCATTAAAAAATCATGCAGAAAGCTTTCAATGATTTAGCTTACGGTGAAACAGCTAAAAATTTAACGATCGTCAGATGACTGGCACAGGATTTATTGTTCTGTACATGAAGAAGCACTGTGTTAAATACGCAGGCATGGAACTCATGACGGATATGGTAGTGCGAATAGTAAATATTCTGGGGTCACACGCGTTACTACATTGTCAGCTGCAATGATTTTTGATGGAACTGAGCGAAGAGTATGGGGATGTTGTACAATAATTCACAATACGTTGGATAACTCAAAGGATATGCCTGGAACGATTTTTTGACTTACGTCCCGCTATTTTAGAATTCCTGAAGGATAAAGAAAAGTAAGAACGAAAATTATAAGAAATGGAATGGGCTGCTGACCTTGCATTGGAGTTTATTGCAGACTGTCCTCAGTAAAATATTCCAAAGTGAGAGGCAACTTATTTCTGATTTCGTGACGAAAGTTGGTGCATCTAAGAAGAAGAAAAATTTTTGACAAGGAAGACCGTCCATTTCGGTAAGTTCACTGGTGTTAAGGAAAACGGGAGTTTAGAAAAATCAGTTGTGGCATTGAAAGAATTCCTGGAACAGCTTTATGAACATTTGAGGCCACCGCCAGTCTTACATCTGCTCTTGAGCTGTTTTCGAGACCGTTTGTCATTTCTGCTGAGCGCGCCCCAGTGGATCTACAAGTGAAGCTGGTCGATCTGCAGTGTAGTTCCGGCTAAAGAGATAATTCTTTTTACGTTAAAACTATCCAGAAGTTATAGTCTGTTTCCCTCGGGAAGAGTTTCCACGCCTCCATAATGAGGTTGCGAACGTGATATCAAAGTTTCGATCAACATACGAGCGTGAAAGCCTTTCTTCGATTATGAAACTAAGTAAGTTACGATTATGTGGCAACCTGAGTGACGGAGATCTGTGAAACTGATGGCACGTGTTCGTACGCCGACAGTTTGTGTCACACATAAATTTTATTGCCGCCAGTGCGCCAAAAATAAACGATATTAAAAATTTGTTTTGTTTGTGACCTATGTTGTTGAAAAATCTGAAATATGAAACAAGGCGACATGCGGCGCTTTCGCAGTTCGCTCCCCCCTTCCCCCTCTTTCAGTTCAGACAGCGTAGCGTGGTAGAAGGGAAACAGTGCGCTCGGCTGAGAGAGATTGGCATTCACGGACGGGCATCACAACTGGACAGAATTCATGGTCTAGGACTTCAGCTGGTGGCAATCGCTCGCGGTTCTTGCAACTATGAGGTGCCGTAGTTCGAATGCGTATTCGCCATTCTGGTGTTGATTTTCGTAAGTTCTGTTTTGTCCGATTGGGGACACATTCTGGCTTTGTCTGCTGTTGGTGTGAGCTAGTTTCAAGTTTCGAAAATGTTGAAGAAAATGGGTGAGGTCTTTCCAGCTATATGTTGTAGTGACTATTAGGCGAATACATAAGTTATTGCAGAAGTGCATTCAAAATACCTGCACAGTTATCTCGCTTCATTCATACTTGTAATGATATCCTTCAGCGTGGTGAAATGGAAGTTCGAAATGTGCTTACTTTTCATTAAATGGAATCTTGTTCCAGAACCGAATATTACCTTTGCAATCTGCCATGCTGTAAATTCAAAATTATTTTTCACTCCTACATTATAAGAGGAGTTGCTGCGTTGTTAGAAGTTGTGTATTCAGAGCATGCGATTTACTCTTTGTGAGAATCGTACTAGTATTTAATACTTCGAGGATACATGTGCGCTTTGTAAAGCATCTGCATGCTTTTGATAGTAATGTATGTACACACTAATTTTATGATATTGTTCTCTGAACTATTTCCTCCAAACCAAGTCATTTGATTTACTATCCCTAGTTAATTCAGCTACATGCTGCCACTCTGACGTACTGAGCACACTTGTCGCCAGTGGTTTCATCGTGTAAATGCTTTGAGATACCATTAAGAGATAACTAAATCAATTACAATCTACAGATGGAAACCATTATCAATTAATACTGTTTCTTTGCATGGAGTTTCAACTGGGAAAAGGTAAGTTGGGTGCTGTTTTCGAATACTGCTAACTTCTGCGTTCCAGTGTAGTGGTCGGGCATATTCGTGAGATATATTGTGGAACCATGGACCTTGTCGTTGGTGGGGAGGCTTGCGTGCCTCAGCGATACAGATAGCCGTACCGTAGGTGCAACCACAACGGAGGGGTATCTGTTGAGAGGCCACACGTGTGGTTCCTGAAGAGGGGCAGCAGCCTTTTCAGTAGTTGCAGGGGCAACAGTCTGGATGATGATGGCGTCCTCTTGGGTAAAATATTCCGGAGGTAACATAGTCCCAACGGTTCTAGGCGCTACAGTCTGGAGCTGCGCTACAGTCTGGAGCTGCGCGACCGCTACGGTCGCAGGTTGGAATCCTGCCTCGGGCATGGATGTGTGTGATGTCTTTAGGTTAGTTAGGTTTAAGTAGTTCTAAGTTCTAGGGGACTGATGACCTCAAAAGTTAAGTCTCATAGTGCTCAGAGCCATTTTTTAAAATAGTCCCCCATTCGTATCTCCGGGTGGGGACTACTCAGGAGGATGATGTTATCAGGAGAAAGAAAACTGGCGTTCTACGGATCGGAGCGTGGAATTTCAGATCCCTTAATCGGGCAGGTAGGTTAGAAAATTTAAAAAGGGAAATGGATAGGTTAAAGTTAGATACAGTGGGAATTAGTGAAGTTCGGTAGCAGCAGGAACAAGACATCTGGTCTGGTGAACACAGGGTTATAAATACAAAATCAAATTGGGGTAATGCAGGAATAGGCTTAATAATGAATAGGAAAATAGGAATGCGGGTAAGCTCCTACAAGCAGCACAGTGAACGCATTATTCTGGTCAAGATAGATACGAAGCCCACACCTACCACAATAGTACAAGTTTATATGCCAACGAGCTCCGCAGATGACGAAGAGATTGATGAAATGTATCATGAGATAAAAGAAATTATTCAGATAGTGAAGGGAGACGAAAATTTATTAGTCATGGGTGACTGGAACTCGGTAGTAGGGAAAGGAAGTGAAGAAAACGTAGTAGGTGAATATGGAATGGGAGGAAGGAATGAAAGAGGAAACCGTCTGGTAGAATTTTGCACACAGCATAACTTAATCACAGTTAACACTTGGTTCAAGAATCATAAAAGGAGGTTGTATACGTGGAAGGTCTCAGATAGATTATGTAATGGTAAGACAGAGATTCAGGAACCAGGCTTTAAATTGTAAGACATTTCCAGGGGCAGATGTGGACTCTGACCACAATCTATTGGTTATGAACTGTAGATTAAAACTGAAGAAACTGCAAAAAGGTAGGAATTTAAGGAGATGGGACCTATATAAACTGAAAGAACCGGAGGTTGTAGAGAGATTCAGGGAGAGCATTAGGGCATGATTGACAAGAATGGGGGAAAGAAATACAGTAGAAGAAGAATGGTTAGGTTTGAGAGATGAAATAATGAAGGTAGCAGAGGATCAAGTAGGTAAAAAGATGAGGGCTTATAGAAATCCTTGGGTAACAGAAGAGTTACTGAATTTAATTGATGAAAGGAGAAAATATAAAAATGCAGTAAATGAAGCGGGCAAAAAAGAATACAAACGTCTCAAAAATGAGATCGACAGGAAGTGCAAAATTTCTAAGCATTGATGGCTAGAGGACAAATGTAAGGATGTAGAGGCGCATATCACTAGGCGTAAGATAGTTACTGCCTACCGGAAAATTAAAGCGACCTTTGAAGAAAAGAGAACCACTGGCACCAATATCAAGAGCTCAGATGGAAACCCAGTTCTAAGCAAAGAAGGGAAAGCAGAAAGGTGGAAGCAGTATATAGAGGGTCTATACAAGGGCGATGTTCTTGAGGACAATATTATATAAATGGCAGAGAATGTAGATGAAGATGAAATAGGAGATATGATACTGCGCGAAGAGTCTGACGCCGGCCGGTGTGGCATAAACATCAATAAAAGCAAAATGAGGATAATGAACTGTAGTCGAATTAAACTGGGTGATGCTGCGGGAATTAGATTAGGAAATGAGACACTTAAAGTAGTAAATGAGTTTTGCTATTTGGGAAGCAAAATAACTGATGATGGTCGAAGTAGCGAGGAAATAAAATGTAGACTGGCAATGCAAGGAAAGCGTTTCTGAAGAAGAGAAATTTGTTAACATCGAGTATTGATTTAAGTGTCAGGAAGTAAAAAGTGGACGATAAAGAGTGTAGACAAGAAGAGAATAGAAGCTTTAGAAATGTGGTGCTACAAAAGAATGCTGTAGATTGGATGGGTAGATCACATAACTAATGAGGAGGTACTGAACAGAATTGGAGAGAAGAGAAATTTGTGGCGCATCTTGATTAGAAGAAGGGCTCGATTGGTAGGACATATTCTGAGGCATCAAGGGATCACCAATTTAGTAATGGAGGGCAGCGTGGAGGGTAAAAATCGTAGAGGGAGACCAAGAGATGAATACACTAAACAGGTTCAGAAGGATGTAGTTTGCAGTAAGTACTGGAAGATGAAGAAGCTTGCACAGGATAGAGTAGCATGGAGGACTGCATCAAACCAGTCTCTGGACTGAAGACCACAACAACAACAATATTGTGAAATTACAATTTTAAAATATTACAATATTAGGAGGAGATAATGTTTTGAAGTTGTGTTGCCGGCCGGAGTGGCCAAGCGGTTCTAGGCGCTACAGTCTGGAGCCGCGTGACCGCTACGGTCGCAGGTTCGAATCCTGCCTCGGGCATGGATGTGTGTAATGACCTTAGGTTAGTTAGGTTTAAGTAGTTCTAAGTTCTAGGGGACTGATGACCACAGCAGTTAAGTCCCATAGTGCTCAGAGCCATTTGAAGTTGTGTTCTGATTTTAGTTTATTATCATTTTCAGTCTAGATTCTGTGGGTACAGACACACTATGTAATCAGAAGTATCCGGCCACCCCACAAAACGTACGTATTTCATGTTAGGTGCCCTGTGCTGCCACCTACCGCCAGGTAATCCAAATCGGCGACGTGAGTAGTCATTAAACATCGTGAGAAAGCAGAATGCGGCACTCCGCGAACTCATGGACTTCGAAAGTGGTCAGGTGACTGGGTGTCATTTGTATCATACGTTTATATGCGAGATTTCCACACTCCTAAACATACTGTGCAGGGAGGAGACCCCCCAAGAGGGATCATTGCCGACAAAATTTTATTAAATAAATTTTTTATGCATAATGTTCGGCCGTAGCCGGCTTGGGCATACTGTGGTGGAAGGTGCTGGCCGGAAGACCATGGTCGGCACATTCCTGCCACGTGCTCCTCGGTCAGACTCAAGTCCCACGGGTTGGTTGCGCTGACGGGAGTACGCTACTAGCAAGGCGCGTTGGCGGAATCAATCCTCCAATCAGAGACTAATCGTGTAATCACGTGGGGACGCGGCCGGGAGCGGCGAGGGCGGCATGGAAACAGCTCCGCGCTCTCTTAGCTTCTGACCTCGGCCCCGAGTAGTCGCTCCTCTAGCCTCTGCCTCTCTGATGAGCAGACGGCAACTCCTCTTGGGGCTGCTCGGCCCTACGTAGGCACCACTATATCATCATTACAAGAATAAACTGGGTCCATTCCACTTCATTACTTTTTATTTTACAACGCCCTCCGCTCCTGACCTCTATCCTGACGAACAAGTGGTGTCAGAAGTGGGATGCGACCCACCTTACGGTTGTAAAATCAACTCATGAGTTGAGTATGAGTACTACAAAGGGGCCGAGGCTGAGCAAGTAAAGGAAACTAGACCGAACGTGGCGAGGCTGCAGCGCGCCATGCGCGTGCCAGCCGGTCGCCTGCGTTGCAGAATGTGCGTGGCCGTGCACTAGCGCGCCACAAGCGTGACGCAATTCGCCGCCGGACGCGAGCCGAGGAGGGTCCGCGATGCAGCCACGCGCGCCGACGCCGCCGCCGCCGCCGCTGTCCGTAGCTGCCACGGGTCACCGCCTGCGCCAGGGTCCGGGGTGCGGCCCTCGCGCCGCCCCGCCGTCGCAGCTGTCCGTGCTGTCGCCCGCCACCTGCTGCGCCCGCGCGTGATCAACGCGCCTGCCGCCGCTCGTCGACACCGCCGCCGTCCGTCGTCTGTACGCCACCAAATAATGTAAGTCGCTAGCGACGCTAAGGTGGTGTAGATGCCCACACTATTGTAACATGCCGATCACCAGACAGCAATCGGAGGCAGGGGCAGCCGGAGAGGATAAAGATCCCCTCTTGGCGCTGCAGTCCCAGTTAAATCAATTAATTTTAACTAACTCGGAGCTTAAGCAACAGATAGATGATCTTAAAATGGCTTCTCCGCAATCTAATGTTGCTAAGCAAGTGCTAGTGGAAGAACAGCCGAAGCAGGTGATTCCACCACTCACTAGTGCACAATCACCTGTGGCAGTAGCCACCTCAACTTTGGTGCAGAGCTTTCCAGCCGTAGCGTTTATTCCGGCGTTCGCTGGAAAGCCGCACGAGGATATTCAAACGCTTGTCCAGAATATCCAGGACATCGGAAAGCTTTGCGGTTGGCCAGATGAATTTCTCTTAAGCGTGATGAAAATGAAACTCACCGGCGTAGCGCGGAACTACGTGCAGTCGGTCGAGAGCTTGAAAAATGCCCCTACCTTCCAGTCCCTTGCAACAGGGTTGATTGAAAGGTATACAGACAAACGTGGTACTAGTTACTATCGCGACTTGCTTTCGACCCTTAAGCAAAAAACGGGTGAAAATTTAGAAGCATTCGCGGACAGGATTAGAAGCGTCGCATGCCACACGTACGCACAAAGTGCCAGTTCTGCTCGTAACGATGTTCTGTTGGAAGGATCAGAATGTCGTGCGATACACGTGTTTATTCGTGGCATAAACCCTCAAATAGGGGGCGAAATCAAGGTAGCTTCCCCCCGCACCTTACACGAAGCCGTGCGATTAGCACTCTTGAGAGAGGAGGTGAGCCGATTTGTGGCCGTCTCCGTTCGGCAAAGCGAGCCCCGACGTGTCTTTTCCAACGATACTAAGTGTGGGAGCTTAATAGACAAGGACATGTGGCAGAGCAATGCCGCGTGCCATATTGTCATCAGTGCAGGAACATGGGTCACCAAAGCGTGCATTGTCCAAATAGTAGGCCACAACCGCCTGCAGTTCCTGCAAACCAACCACAGAATTCGGGAAACGGCCGCGGGGCAGGAAGTGCCACCCCTCCCGGTCCCCGTTAAAAATAGTGACCCCCCTAGCTTATAAGGGAATCACGCAGGTGGCAAGCGCGGTTGTCGATGGTATTAGAGGCCGCAAACCAATACGCGTGCTAATTGACACAGGCGCACAGATCAGCTTGGCATTTTTATCGAAGAGAGATAAAAGAACATTGCAACCGCCGCGGTACCATATCAGTGGTATTGGTCCCGGCATAGTGAAACCTGATGGCAGCTGTTGCGTTGAAGCCCGCATCTCGTGGTCGTGCGGTAGCATTCTCGCTTCCCACGCCCGGGTTCCCGGGTTCGATTCCCGGCGGGGTCAGGGATTTTCTCTGCCTCGTGATGGCTGGGTGTTGTGTGATGTCCTTAGGTTAGTTAGGTTTAAGTAGTTCTAAGTTCTAGGGGACTGATGACCATAGATGTTAAGTCCCATAGTGCTCAGAGCCATTTGAATTTTGTTGCGTTGAGTTCATGTTGGACTCCATAGAATATGCTTTTACGATGGAGGTTGTACGGAACGGGCGCACGGATTACGACATCATCCTGGGAAGTGACTTTCTGCGTCATTTCCAGGGGGTTATTGACTATAGGTTAAATACCGTCTAATTCGGCGACAACGTGCACCGTTTTGGACGTGACTGCACGTTGCGGGCGAGCGGAGCTGGGAAAAAAGGATCCGTTTCCCAAGTTTCGGAGTCTCCCGTAACGATGCTAAAAGCCGATAATCCCGTGGAGATACCAGAAGGCACAGGAAAGATCCTTTGGGTGCCTGTCGGGATACGTGAATCCGCAGAGGTTCATTTCTTGGTAGATCCACTCTGCCAGATTGAAACTCTTGACCAGATGCAGGTCCACGTAAAACGTAGCCTGTGCAAAGCGCAGCAAGTACAGAAAGAAAATTGCGTACCCGTGTGTTTAGACAATTTTAGTCACAAGCAAGCTTTAATACCACGTGGTACAGTATTAGCCAGCTTACAGGTTCTCAAAGAAGATGAGTTGCCAATGAGAACCCCTTCTCTGAAAAAGAAAAAGACTGCTGCCGCCTCTCAACACCTTTTGACAATCACGTCACATGTGACAGATAAGTTTAAAGCTAAGCTTAGTCACCTCCCATTGCATGAACAAAAGCTAAGAAATGAAGTATTGAATGCGTATTCAGGGTTGTTTGAAGACAGGAAATATTTACCAGCAACAGATCTAATCCAACATGAGATTCCAACCGGAAATGCTAGGCCAATAGCTCAAAAAGGGTACCGAATTCCCTACCATCTTCAGTCAGTGTTAGAGGAAACTATACAACAGCAACTAGAAGCAGGAATAATACAACCCTCTTCTAGTGCGTGGTCTAGCTCAATTGTAGTCGTTCCAAAGAAATCTATAGGCGGAGAAAAATCCTATCGCCTCTGTGTAGACATGCGAGCAGTAAACAAAGTTACTATTCCAGATCATTATCCATTACCCCGGATCGATGAAACACTCGATCGTCTGGGCAATTGCCGGTACTTCACAACATTAGACATGCGCAGTGGATATCATCAAATTCCAATTGCTCCTCAAGATCGAGCTAAGACAGCTTTTGTAGTTCCTGGTGGCTTATATGAATTCTTAAGGATGCCTTTCGGGCTTCGCAACGCGCCAGCAACTTTTCAGCGATTTGCAGATCTGCTGTTACGTGGGTTGAAACCTACTATGTGCCTTGTGTATCTTGATGATATAATTATATTTTCAAAATCCATTGCTGAACATGCTGAACATCTACGCAGTGTACTGTTGCGCTTGCAAAATGCTAATTTAAGCTTAAAATTAGAAAAATTTTCTTTTGCTCAATCACAAGTGCAGTATTTAGGTCATGTCATCAGTTCCAGCGGAGTCAAGCCAGTTCCACGATTAACTGAAGCAGTAGGCACTTTTTCTATTCCAACAAATTTAAAGAATTTACAATCCTTTCCTTGGCCTTGCAAATTATTACCGCCGTTTTGTTAAAGATTATGCTACTATTACCAAACCACTTACTAAATTGTTGAAAAAGGATACTCCTTTTGTTTGGACGGATGAATATTCGACCGCCTTTCAAACAGTGAAAACTATTTTAACTAGTTCACCTCTACTTGTTTACCCAGACTTCGCTGGACATTTTATTTTATCTTGTGACGCATCTGATTTTGCTGTAGGATGTGTCCTAAGCCAAGTGCAAGATGGTGAGGAAAAACCCATTGGGTATGCCTCTCGTCAACTGCATAAAGCAGAAACTAATTACAGTACTACAGAAAAGGAATTGCTTACCCTTCTTTTTGGAATTAATTATTTTAGATATTGCCTTTATGGTCGCAAGTTTACAGTTCTTACCGATCACTCTGCTCTGCAGTGGTTATTGAATCTTAAAGACCCTAGCAGCAAACTTATGCGCTGGGCCATGAAACTGTCAGAATATGATTTTGAAGTTCGGCACAAGCCTGGTCGGTTGCATCAAAATGCTGATGCGTTAAGTAGAAAAGTGCGTGTCATTCAATCAGATGAGGTATCAATTGAAGAGTTAAAACAAGCACAGCAGGTGGACGTTCAATGTCAAAGATACGCCACCTTGCCAGAATTTGAAGTAATAGACAACCTTTTGTATCGAAGAACTCCCCATGGAAATCGTTTGGTAATACCGGAATGCTTGCAGCAACGTATAATACGGCAATGCCATGATACAATTCAAGCATGTCACAGAGGAAAACGCGCTACGAACGCTCGAATTGCGACACGCTATTGGTGGCAATACCGACAACGTGACGTGGACATGTATGTAAGATCTTGCCTGCCGTGTGCACAACGAGCACAAAATAGGCATCCGCGAGTGCCGCTGCAAACACTTCCTCAGGCATCTTCACCCTTCGAAATTCTTGCTTTAGATTTCCAAGGTCCTTTTCCACAGTCGCAACAAGGTAACAAATACATTTTGTCTGTTATTGATCACTTTTCACGTTATCTAATTTTGGTTCCCCTCCCCGGCATGACAGCTGAAACTGTGGCGAGAGAGTTTGTAAATCGTGTGACACTACCTTTTGGAAGTCCTGATGCCATTTTAACGGATCAAGGAACCAATTTCATGTCTGCTTTATTTGTACAAGTTTGTAAATTGCTAAGAATCAAAAAATGGCGTACAACTGCCTTCCATCCTAAAGCCAACGGTCGCATTGAACGCGTACACCGTACAATTTGTAAAATGTTATCCTATTATGTTGCAGAAACGCACGCTGATTGGGACAGATATGTACCGCATATTTCTTCTGCATACAACACCCGAATACATGAATCCACGGGGTATACCCCTTACGAAGCTGTGTTTGGACGGCCGATGAATTCGCCGTTCGAAATAGACGAACTACCTCAAGGTGTAGAAATAAAGGAAGTAAAAGGTTTAGCCCGCCGGCTAAAAGCGATCTGGTATAAGGTAAAGAGGAATAATATCAAAGCTACTAATAAACCGTTGCACAGGCAGAACAAAAATGCTGTTTTACCAACTTATCAAACAGGTGATTTAGTGTTACTACGAAACCCGGCAATCAAAAAGGGACGAACTAAAAAGTTCTCTCCCCGCTTTGAAGGCCCGTATCGGATTGTACGGTTGACCTCACCAGTCAATGCAAAACTGCAATTTGCCGATCGTACGGTGATAGTGCACTTTGACCGCCTGCAACTTTACCACGGTAGGGCTGTGTCACCACAACAGGCCCCCGATCCGCCTGTGTCACCTCCACCTCAAGTGGAACAAAGACGAAAGAAAAAACGGAGGAGATTACCTCCACAGGGTTGTAGATACCCTTTGCGGAATCGACACCCTTATGGGTTGAGGTCGCGTCATTAATCACGCCTAATTAGAGTTTTATGTTATGTTTTATTGCAGCTTAGTTTAAGTCATTTTCTCCAGGGACTTGGAAGCAAGACGTGCCTGGCCACCACGGAGTTCCCAGCCATTCTCAATTGTCAATTTCCAGTCTTGTCATGTATTTTTGCTCATTTTTATATGTATGATTATGTTTTATGTTTTGCAAGCAACGCCATGCATTAGACGTCACGCAACTGACTTGCTTCAAATGCAACCATTACACTTGGTGTTGGCAGTACCGCGGCTGCTAACTCCGAATAATATTCTTCAATGTCCTCTATTGCCATCTATTTGGCAAACCAGTACATGTGGAGTATTTTTACTCCGAGCTTTTCTTAATACTTGTTACGTTGACGTCTAGTGTATTGTACTACATGTCGTAGTTCTGTATTTGCTGCAGCTAATCGTAAGTAATCGAAACAGATAAAGCCAGGACTTGAAATGCATACGCCTCGTACGCTTTGTTTACGGGACCAGCTGTTGGCGGGGCAACACATCAGCTGTCGCCTCCCCTCCTCTCTTCAGCGCTGTCACATCTCCTCGTCAAGAACTGGCCAGCGGCCATCATTTTTTCTCAGCCAGTAACAGCGCTCCGCGCGATGACGTATCTTATCACCACGTGCGCTGCCGCCTCCAGCGTCTCAACACGCGGCGCGTCCGAGTAGTTACAAAAACAAACCGCAAATTACTGCCATATCCTCCGTGTATGACAGACTACAATGCATTTACCATCATTTTATATAACTAACAGCCTTTTTAAAAAGCTCTTATTCTAGATAATTAGCAATTTCTAATTCATCGTTATTTCTTGTACACGCTAAGCGCGTGATATTTGTCGCTGCAGTAGCGGCCGGTCTCTCGCGGCTACACGCCGTCTCACATAACCGCTGACGTGCCGGTGTCTACTCCGCACCTACGCGTGCGCTGCGCGCTCGCTAACAGCTCCAAGCTGGTTTCTTTCATGCAGCCGGAAGACACGGCAAACAAAATTCATTCAAACATCCCAAAAAATCTTAACATAAATATTAAGTAGATGTGATTCAGTGTTTAAATTCTTTTCCTTGTTTTGTTTCACATTAGCTGGATAAATCACATGAAGTTCTTAACGATTTACATTATTCTGCATACCTTAGTCTGCCAATCCTATAAGTGAAGTTTCACTACTGCTTTGATTCATTGTATAAGCTACAAACTACAGCCCTAACCCTCTTACACATCGAACTATGAGGACATTTAACGTTATCTTCCTTGGACAAGGCCAGATATGGGCAAACCAATGCAATGCCACGGGTTTTTCATGCTACTGATTGGTTCAAATGGCTCTGAGCACTATGGGACTTAACATCTGTTGTCATCAGTCCCCTAGAACTTAGAATTACTTAAACCTAAGTAACCTAAGGACATCACACACATCCATGCCCGAGGCAGGATTCCAACCTGCGACCGTAGCAGTCGCGCGGTTCCGGACTGAGCGCCTAGAACCGCTCGGCTACACCGGCCGGCCACGCTACTGACGAGGCACAAACGACCAGTCGTCCGGGCTGCCGTATATTGGTGGGCGATTGTTCCTTGGTTGCTACGCAGTTATTTTTGCCCTCCCCATTTATTTTACTCTATCGCCGTGGTCATTGTTGATTGTTCTATCCTGTTTTCCTTCTTCTGTCGATGAGGAGGCCCCTACAACATGTTAGGTACCCTCTTCTGACAGTACCGGTCTTTTAATCTTACCACCCATTTACACCGAGATATTGCTCTTCCTTGTTGCAGTCTTGCCCCAAAATATCGGCTGATGATCCATTGTGAGATACGTACTTTGCGTCTAATTAGCCGGTGATGTAAGCGCTACGGGAACTGTGCCTAGTTGTCCTTTCAGTTCAATTTGTTATCGTCAGTTTTAAAACTAACACACACGCAGCCTAGCAGCCAGCCCTAGGTGGCCAGTGTTACATGTTAACGTTGAGCGTTCCGACTACTTACAGCGTTATTATTATACATTATTGTGTTTTTATTTTCCTGTTAATATATGTCATTGTGTTTAATTATGTCATCATGCTAGCGCTAGTGATTTATAGTTCATGATTTTCATTTTATGTAGTGTTATATACTGCGCGCACAAAAAGTGACGCTATTTATGCATGTATGCTATTTTTATTGCTTGAACAGTCGACATTTTCCTAGTACAGCAGGTCGCTAATAACGCTGCTGATACTTTTATTCCGTGTATCGCAGGAAACCCATGTGCCTACACTAATTCTTATTAAGTCAGACGGACGCCCTTAGGCCCGCTGAACCACGGTATCGCAGATAGCTCCAATGCACTGCCTACCCCACAATTATTAGGCAGGTTGCCTTAGCACTGTCCGCAGGTTGCTCCATTGCCCTGCAAATTATATAATCATCAATCCAAGTCTGCAGATTGCACTAATGCACTGCTGAACTTATTAGTCGAGTCACTCGCAGGTAGCTCATTCGCACCGCGAACTTGTACTTACACGTCACCGAATCCTAGGCTCCTCGGTTCACCACAAAGCAATTCATACATCAATTACCGTGAGACAATTTGCGCTCACATTACGCCTTTGGCACTCAACCACAAATGAACTGAGCCCCAGATGCTCTTTTATTACATTTTATACAACGCCATTTTGTAACAACAACACTGTACTATTGTACATATAAGTAAATTTTTTTTCTGTTTTTTCGATAAACTAGTGTAATTGATGTTCTGATTTCATTTGTTTTTTGTTTCATGCCATTGTGTTAAGAAAACTGTAAACAAGTTTCAATGTGAATATTAATGTTTATGTCAAATGTCAAGCAATATTGTAATAGAATTGAAATGTAACAAATGTTGAAACTGTTGTAAGATGTTTAAAATTGTAATTGTGCGTCTGGTCCATACGTAGGCAATGTGTTAGGATATGTAGAATGCAAAACCTCGGGTGAATACCTGGCCTGTCAGGGACCGGTAAAAGGTGGATGGCAGGCGAGCGCGGGAAAGTGCGCACGGGCACTGCACGGCACAACGGGCTCAGCAGTAGTAATTGGAGTTTGGCATTGGTCTGAGCAACACCTTCTGGAGCGAGGAGGCTCTCCTGGAAGACGTAGTTTCTCTGAGCCTCGGGTATGCTGTTCCAACGCCCAGACAGCACGGCAAAATTCCATAGTATTGCGACGCTAAGAAGAATTAAAGTGCCGATACGTCAAGAGCCATAGCTGTGGTTGTATGTGTGCTCTGTGCCTCGCCATCTCGCCGCCTGCCAACCGCCGCATCGATACAAGCAGGTTGAAACTTTTAGTACTGTATTCGTATGGACCATAGAGTGAACGGTTCAATAATAACCTAAATTTTACCAGAACTTTCCCATCATTTAATTATCCTCACAACTAACCTAGACAGGGTCGTTTCCAAATGTTGTGCAATCCGAGTGTCCCGAAATGAAAAATTAAATTTTGTGTTAATAATAATTACTTGCACACCTAGTTATGTTAGAATATTGTTTAAAGAACTGTTTTGTTAATGAACCAGTAACTGAATAATGAAGGTCTAACGAAGTTGAAAGGTAACTTTAATATTGATATAGTAATGAAGTTTAATTATTTCGAGACAGATATAAAGGTATTTAAATGAGAAGTAAATAAGATAAAAAGAGTAGTAACTCATATACTGGAAATCTTGAACGCATGATAATTTCAGTAATCAATTTTTTAATATAGTGATCATAACAGTTTCAGGTTCCCCCCCCCCCCCCCTTTATTCATTTGAATTCTGAAGTGTTCCACATTGGTTTGACTACGTGTTGTTTTGCATGAATATACATCAACTTGTACAGGGAAGAAACTCAGTTAATGCCTAATTAGGCTGGCAACCGTATTATTATCAAATTGGTAGCATCTTCAGTGTTGCTTTTGGTACATACTGACGTGTAATTGCATTTTGAACTTACTTGACGGATCATTGTTATTAAAGAGTGGGTGTAAGTCTGATTTGCCACCATTCAGGTACACGCGGTCAATATCTATACGAAAATCCTGTCTTGTAAGGTGAACCCCGCTCACTTACCATAGTGCAGGCTTTAATGAGTATTGTGTGCCCCGCGCGCACGTTACAATTTTCTTCTACATGGCAATTCCATTGCAAAATCATCGGATTCTGCCAAAGATTCAGATACCGTTCCCCAAATGGCAGCCTTTTCCGTTGCTGAACGGATTCGTTGCTTTTCACCATCTGACAGTGCAAACTCACTTTAAGAACAATGTTGTTATATACACACACTGTCGGATTCTACTGACGTAGTCCCTTATGCACTTCGTCAACTGACTAAAAAAACAACTTCCCCTGGCGGATTTAGTACCCGATTCGGAAGTTTACGTTCGGTAAATATTCCCTTTATTTTATTTCTTGTCAATTATTATTACTTCAATGTCATGTTTTATTGTTATCAATTTATAGTTATGATTAATGTTAGTACACTTTATGGTTATACGTTATTTTTGTGTCCTATTCGGTATTCCCTTTTAACTTTCATTGTTTCTCGACTGGAAGTATCTCTGATAGCACCTATTGGCCTTCAATTCGTATCCGCCATCAGCTACCATTAGTCTTACATTTACACAACACTTCACACGCCCAATAACAACTTACAACACACTCACACAGTTCATATCCACACTACCTTGGTGTAACTTGTTGATGTTACCAGACCTCTATTGTCATATACTAAGTACATCAACAAGGCTTTTATCGTTTATGCCCTCCGTTCTTCGGAAGGGGAAAGGGAAGTACGTACGTATGTACGTTATGTTCAGTAGCAGTTTCTTTTAATCAACAACGTAGTCAATTTACCTGTTGAACACTTAAGTTGTTCTGTTAAAATGGAATCAAACATCTTTGTGACATCAGCTATTCGTTTATTATTGCTTTGCAATAAACTGTTCCTTTTAAGTTGCACTTACAATGTCTTAGTCTCGGACGCAGAGCCACTAGCGCTCTCCAACGCTGTTATCTGAGCTCAGCACTCTGCCGGCTCAGCGCTGATAAAGCTGCGCTGCGCCGCCTCCACTGCTTCACGCCCAGCCTCTATATTCACGAGCAACAGACTCGCTCTCGCTAACATTCATTTCCGACTTCAGTACAGTTAATCTCTCTATTGACCACTTCTGTAAGTAAATATCCTATGATTATTGAGTTAACTTGAGTTGTCCTACCCTCATTCGGGTTTTCTACAGCTGAAAAACCACTCAATATTATTTCTGAAATTTATGAAGTACTTCACCTGTCTCGCCATGTCGAGCCTTAGCGGGGTGGGTGTCCCTGCGTACTGGCCAATGCGTGGGAGGTGCCTAGGCTGTGCAGGTTTACACCGCGATCACAGGATTCCTTCTCATTTTATTCATTTAAAAAAAAAAAAACTTTCTTCGTACAAAATCTCAAATTAATTAACGATACTTGGCCTTCGTCCCATAGCAGGTTGAAAAATTTTTCCAGCGAGTTACGCTTAGTCTGCGCTGCGTAGTACTGCCTCCGCGTTCAGCGTCTTTTTTGCTGACGCGTGATTGATCAGCGGATACGCAGTGTTGAATTACACCATTGTCTTGCCGCCTTGCTACCCCCACGGCTGCCAAACTGTTGGTTGCCTGCCGTGATACTACTTCGTGGCCTTCTTCATCAGTAAGCGTGACTGAACGGGTCCATCGTCGCTACTTGCCAGGTAATTATTGCTACAACGTTGTACCCCCTCCGTCATCTCTGAATTACTCATCAAGTAAGCCAGGAAATTTTTACTTGTAGGGTCACTAATACTTTCTCTCGCAGTCGACCGTTATCAACATTGGAAGCTGAAAGCAACCTCCGTTCAAATGGCTGTCAATTTATCATCCGCAATGGGAAGCATGTTAATCTCAATGGCTGTCGTCGTCGCCGTTAAGGCGCCTCCATTTCACGTCTACCCTTCCACATCTGGCGTGCTTTTTGGACGTCGTCATAATCTGGTGCATACTCCACATTATGTTATTGTGTTAGCTGATGTCAACTTAACACTATTAGAAGAGGAAGACCGTTCTTTATATTATACAGCTCAGCAATTGTCAAAATATGAAACCTTCTTGACGCAGACGAAGGAACATGAGTTTCTCCGATCTTTGTGGGAAGTGACTAGAATTATTTCAACCCTTCGAAGTCAATTGAACAGTATTAGGGATACAGTACCACGGCCTCGTTTCAAACGAGCCTGGTTGCCCGTTGGAGATACATTATTAAAATCTGTCTTTGGGACTCCTGACGAAACAGACGCAAAACGCTGGGATTTGGACACACAGCAAGCGCTTTCGGAAACACGAGTTAATCACTAAGTATTGGTACATCAACAGGTGCGCCTGACACATCTTGAGAATAACCTGTTAGCCACAACTAGACAAATACAAGTTGTAGCCGACAGATTAACACGACACTATGGCGCACTTGAACAATCATTTAACCAAGAGTGGACTCATCTTCGCTCGGGATTACTTAATCTGACTATCACATTGGACATTGTGAAGACCACGCAGATTCTTTTATTTAATATACACACAGCACAGTTACACGTGCACATGTTACACTCGGCCATTCAACTCGGACTGCAAGGAACGCTCAGTCCACATCTGTTACCCTCAGAGCCCTTCTTGCACATCCTACACAATGTGTCGTCGCAAATTTTGGCCCCTAAAGAAATGCTTTATGCCGTGCGGGAAAGCAACCTCCCCTTTTACTATGCTGCGTTGGAGGTCCGACTTACCCGTAATTCGGACGGTATTCGGATGCGAATGAGGTTGCCAATCACGTGCGCAAATTGCGAATACGAGTGCTACCAAATATACACTTTTCCAGTCACTTGGGCTACCCTTCACCACCATGTTGTTTGGCAGACTCAAGAATTTTTAATAGTTAGTCGGGATCGACAAACTCACGCCACTCTCTCTCGCGCTGAACTATCCAGTTGCTTCCATACAACACATTACTTATGCTCCACGCTAATTTTACACACTAACACTACTGAGTGCGAGATGTCACTGTTTTTAGCTGAAACTACTACACCTACATGTCCTCGTGTTCTAGTCTCACTTCGTCAACCAATGATTCAGCCTGTTGGCAACGGTTTTCTGTTCGCTGTTCCACAGACTGTCACCGCCACCCCGGTGTGCCACCGTTCAATGTCAGAGACTGAATCGTACCGGGTAACACTGAATAATAGTGGCCTAGTGTATAATAGTTCAAGATGTGACGTATACGCTGCTTGAGGATATCAGCTCAATTGCACTCCACCTTTCATGTCACCATCCCCACATTTACCTTATACCTTCCTGAACTTTCTTTTAAGCTCCAATGAGTCAGATCTATTCCAATCGATCAATCATCTCCTTACCCAGGAACACAACCAAGTTGCTCTTGATCGAGTGGCCTCACATATTGCTGATTGGCACCAAACCAAGCGATTAACCACCGTTGTATTACCCAGCGCTGGTTCGGTAATCATCATTGTAATGATTCTGATTATAGTATTCTGGATACTCTGTAAAAGAGGGTTTTGCAAATGTTTCACTTCCTTCCGAGAAGTAGTACCACCCCCACAACCTGAAGGTGAATATCACACCTGAAACTATCTGCCAACCTTGGTGCATGCGATCAGGCATGACCCCCCCCCTCCCCCCTTAGAATTAAGTTGTAGTCTAGGTGTCAGGTCAATTAACTAATTCTGTAATGGATTTGTATTTCTATGTAAAGTCTATGGAATCACAATTGAACTGTCGAGTCTTAACCCTCATGTAAGTCATTTTCTTTTCTCTTTAAATTTTTGTCATTTTGTAATGTTCTCATTCACCCACTTGGGCAATTACCATTGTAATCCTAGATTTAAGAACTCAAAGTAATATTACGGGGAAAAACCCCCTTGTGACTATTAGGCCTGGGAGCATTCTCTCACCCCCACGAGGGTGGAGTGTTTCAGTGTGCTGCGCTCCGGTGCCCCTCATCATCGCCTGGGTACCCACCACCACTGATACCGCCGACACACACTCACAGCATGGCGCCGCCCCACTGCCGTCGCACCAACTTCACAAGTTTGTTATTCAGGAGCCTTCCTTCAGGCCCTTCAGGCCACTTTGTAACTTTTGCACATATTGATATTTATACTATGTTATGGATGTTAATTTCTGGGACCCTTCATAATGATCATATATTTTTTAAATGGAATAATCAATTAGAATAATCTCATTCATTTTCATCCAGAGAGCCTTCTTCGGAAGGGGAAAGGATGTGCAGGGAGGAGACCCCCAAGAGGGATCATTGCCGACAAAATTTTATTAAATAAATTTTTTATGCATAATGTTCGGCATACTGTGGTGGAAGGTGCTGGCCGGAAGACCATGGTCGGCACATTCCTGCCACGTGCTCCTCGGTCAGACTCAAGTCCCACGGGTTGGTTGCGCTGACGGGGGTACGCTACTAGCAAGGCGCGTTGGCGGAATCAATCCTCCAATCAGAAACTAATCGTGTGATCACGTGGGGACGCGGCCGGGAGCGGCGAAGGCGGCTTGGAAACAGCTCCGCGCTCTCT
This sequence comes from Schistocerca americana, assembly GCF_021461395.2. Taxonomy (NCBI): domain Eukaryota; kingdom Metazoa; phylum Arthropoda; class Insecta; order Orthoptera; family Acrididae; genus Schistocerca; species Schistocerca americana. The sequence goes on from NC_060125.1 coordinate 294,753,794, forward strand.
TAGCTTCTGACCTCGGCCCCGAGTAGTCGCTCCTCTAGCCTCTGCCTCTCTGATGAGCAGACGGAAACTCCTCTTGGGGCTACTTGGCCCTACGTAGGCACCACTGTATCATCATTACAAGAATAAACTGGGTCCATTCCACTTCATTACTTTTTATTTTACAACGCCCTCCGCTCCTGACCTCTATCCTGACGAACAATACCTAGGTCCACGGTTTCCGATGTGATAGTGAAGTGGAAACGTGAAGGGACACCTACAGCATAAAAGCGTACAGGCCGAACTCGTCTGTTGACTGACAGAGACCGCCGACAGTTGAAGAGGGTCGTAATGTCTAATAGGCAGACATCTATACAGACCATCACACAGCAGTTCCAAACTGCATCAGAATCCACTCCAAGTACTATGGTAGTTAGGCGGGAGGTGAGAAAATTTGAATTTCATGGTCGAGCGGCTGCTCATTAGCCACACATCACGCCGGTAAAGGCCAAACGTCGCCTCCCTTGGTGTAAGGATGGTAAGCATTGGACGACTGAACAGTGGAAAAACGTTGTGTGGAGTCACGAATCACGGTACACAAAGTGGCGATCCGATGGTAGGGTGTGGGTATGGCGAATGCTGGGTGAACGTCATCTGCCAGCGTGTGTAGTGCCAACAGTAAAATTCGGAGGCGGTGGTGTTATGGTGTGGTCATGTTTTTCATGGACGGGGTTTGCACTCCTTGTTGTTTTGCGTGGCACTAACACAGCACAATCCTACATTTACGTTTTAAGCACCATCTTGCTTCCCACTGTGGAAGAGCAATTTGGGGATGGCGATTGTATCTTTCAACACATCGAGTACCTGTTCATAATGCACGGCCTGTGTCGGAGTGGTTACACGACAAAAACATCTCTATAATGGACTGGTCTGCACAGAGTCCTGAATCCTATAGAACACCTATGGGATGTTTTGGAATGCCGACTTCGTGCCAGGCCTCACCGACCGACATTGATACCTCTCGTAAAGTGCAGCCCTCCAAGAACAATGGGCTGCCATTCCCCAAGAAACCTTCCAGCACCTCATTGACCGTATGCCTGCGAGAGTGGAAGCTGTCATCAACACCGTACTGAATTCCAGCATTACCGATGGGGGCGCTACGAACTTGTCATTTACTGCCAGGTGTGATCAGTATAAGAGCCAATATTCTCATTTGCACTGCTGGTGGTATGAGCAAGAAACAAACACAAACTATTATTTTCGGACAGTTTTTGTGGAAAGTTACATGGTGTTTAATGTTTGAAAAGTTAGCTATGCAAAATTCATTCTGTTATGCCAATACTAAGTAAGCATGTGTGTCTCTGCCTCTTCCATTAAATATTCGTACTAAGATTGTGTTACTAATTTGTTGTCTGTGGGATAAAGCTTCGTATGTTACAGCATATCGTAATTGTTCAGATTTTAATTAACTACCAGGACAGTAGTTCACCTGTTACCTTGCACGCCCTACAACATTAAGAACGTAAATCAAAATATGAATGAATTGAACCAATAATTGTAAGAAGGAAATCAAATGGAAGTAAGAAGATTTTGCAACATTCAGAAAAGTTGACAAAAGCTGTAACTCAAATATATCTTCTAGGAAGAACAAGTAGTAGAATTGGAGTCTCACAATTTCAGCTGAAGAAATAGAGTAATTGTAAAAAATGCACAAAATACATAGAACCACAAACCGGTAAATTAGAACGATTTATTGAATTTAACTATCTCGAAGAAACGATACAGGAGAATGGACGAGAAGTATCTGCAATAGATGTAAGAATGAAATGAAAAAAATCACATAATTTGACAAATGTATCTACAACAACTGCATCTCTAGAAACGAGAAACTAAAATACCGGAATGTTTATATGCATGTGAACTCTAAAGATGTAGCTATAAACTAGACAGAATACAGACCCTTGAAATGGGGTTATTAAAAAATACCGGATACAATACAAACTGCAGATGGATGCAAGATGAAAAGTAATGATATTCACAAAAATATACAGTAAACATAAAATACAAAGCCGATGTTTATCTTACGAGAACATACTGCTGTATTTCCGAAAGATAAGCCAAGAATAGCATCCGTTGCAAAAAGAGGAAAAGCACTAGAAGTAATAAATAAATGTGAATTCAAAAATAATAGAAATAAACATTCTAAGAACAAAATATTACAGCACGGGGTGAAGATGGAATACTGGAAAACTGGAAAGAGGAGATACTGAAGACGTTACGTGGTTCCAATTTGTCAATATGAGAAAAAAAAAAAGAATTACTTAGGTATCGCCAGCAAGTCTGCTCTGTGAAGAGTACTGTTGTAATACTGTCTCTGATTTGAATAAATAATTTCGTGACTGACAGATTACAGTAGTGGTATGGAGTAGTTCTGTCGGCGCGCAGTCAGTCACGATTCACAAAACCTGTGTACCTGTAAGACATGGAACAAAGCGAGGACGTGGGAATCGCACTCTACTCGCAGAAACGTCAATGGATCGCTTCCTAATCATTTGTTACATTTCATGACATATTACTGTCATTATCAGATGGAAATTTCAGGAAACAGTCATAAAAATATGCACGCGGAAGCAGGAGTCAGTTCCACTTCGGCTTATGTATAGGGCGTATTCACAGTGTTACAGAATTACTAAGTTTAGATCTGTTCATGACAGTAGCAGAAAAAGACATTCATTAATATAACAAATTTTTAAAAAATGAGCGTTTTGACAGTATTATTGACAGCTGTTCGTAATGACTGCATACTCACTGCAGAAACTTGCGTCCGTCGTTATTATCATTGTTATCTTACGGATTCGACTAATTCTATAGTTGTGTGTAAGTTGATTTCTTTGTGTGGCATTTTGTGGATAATCTACAGCATTAACTGGCAAGTGTAGATATAATTACAATATCTTCATCCGAATTTTTCAGTGACATAGGTGCCTCCTTGCGTAGTTAAATATTAACATCAATGAATACCTTTGAGTTTGTACACACAATTTTTTCGCCTTACAGGCTTCGGGTTTCGTAAACATGCGTTTCTACGTTAGTGTATTAGAAAATGCACAAGTGGAAAATGAAAAAGAGATATCGTGAAGGAATTGTCCCACATATTCACAAGAAAAATAAAATTTCAGGTTGTAACGCTGAGCGTGTGGTTATCCGCGGCGCTGAAAGCCCTCAGTTATTGGTTTTCAGAAAAACCAATCAGGACGGATTAGAGTTCGTTTATTGTTTGAGAGTCGTCGTCTTACGATTACGTCGCATGTAAGTGTAATATTACTCTGCAATCAGTTTGAGACAAAACCTCAATTAAATCGGGTAACAGCAAGCGGAATAAGTTGTTGTTGTTGTTGTTGTTGTGGTCTTCAGTCCTGAGACTGGTTTGATGCAGCTCTCCATGCTACTCTTACCTGTGCAAGCTTCTTCATCTCCCAGTACCTACTGCAACCTACATCCTTCTGAATCTGCTTACTGTATTCATCTCTTGGTCTCCCCCTACGATTTTTACCCTCCACGCTGCCCTCCAATACTAAATTGGTGATCCCTTGATGCCTCAGAACATGTCCTACCAACCGATCCCTTCTTCTGGTCAAGTTGTGCCACAAACTTCTCTTCTCCCCAGTCCTATTCAATACTTCCTCATTAGTTATGTGATCTAACCATCTAATCTTCAGCATTCTTCTGTAGCACCACATTTCAAAAGCTTCTATTCTCTTCTTGTCCAAACTATTTACCGTCCATGTTTCACTTCCATACATGGCTACACTCCATACAAATACTTTCAGAAACGACTTCCTGACACTTAAATCTGTACTCGATGTTAATAAATTTCTCTTCTTCAGAAACGCTTTCCTTGCCATTGCCAGTCTACATTTTATATCCTCTCTACTTCGTCCATCATCAGTTATTTTGCTCCCCAAATAGCAAAACTCCTTTACTACTTTAAGTGTCTCATTTCCTAATCTAATACCCTCAGCATCACCCGACTTAACTCGACTACATTCCGTTATCCTCGTTTTGCTTTTGTTGATGTTCATCTTATATCCTCCCTTCAAGACACCATCCATTCCGTTCAACTGCTCTTCCAAGTCTTTTGCTGTCTCTGACAGAATTACAATGTCATCGGCGAACCTCAAAGTTTTTATTTCTTCTCCATGGATTTTAATACCTACTCCAAATTTTTCTTTTGTTTCCTTTACTGCTTGCTCAATATAGAGATCGAATAACATCGGGGAGAGGCTACAACCCTGTCTTACTCCCTTCCCAACCACTGCTTCCCTTTCATGTCCCTCAACTCTTATAACTGCCATCTGGTTTCTGTACAAGTTGTAAATAGCCTTTCGCTCCCTGTATTTTACCCCTGCCACCTTTAGAATTTGAAAGAGAGTATTCCAGTCAACATTGTCAAAAGCTTTCTCTAAGTCTACAAATGCTAGAAACGTAGGTTTGCCTTTCCTTAATCTTTCTTCTAAGATAAGTCGTAAGGTCAGTATTGCCTCACGTGTTCCAGTATTTCTACGGAATCCAAACTGATCTTCCCCGAGGTCGGCTTCTACTAGTTTTTCCATTCGTCTGTAAAGAATTCGTGTTAGTACTTTGCAGCTGTGGCTTATTAAACTGATTGTTCGGTAATTTTCACATCTGTCAACACCTGCTTTCTTTGGGATTGGAATTATTATATTCTTCTTGAAGTCTGAGGGTATTTCACCTGTTTCATACATCTTGCTCACAGATGGTAGAGTTTTGTCAGGACTGGCTCTCCCAAGGCCGTCAGTAGTTCCAATGGAATGTTGTCTACTCCGGGGGCCTTGTTTCGACTCAGGTCCTTCAGTGCTCTGTCAAACTCTTCACGCAGTATCATATCTCCCATTTCATCTTCATCTACATCCTCTTCCATTTCCATAATATTGTCCTCAAGTGCATCGCCCTTGTATAGACCCTCTATATACTCCTTCCACCTTTCTGCTTTCCCTTCTTTGCTTAGAACTGGGTTTCCATCTGAGCTCTTGATGTTCATACATGTGGTTCTCTTATCTCCAAAGGTCTCTTTAATTTTCCTGTAGGCAGTATCTATCTTACCCCTAGTGAGATAAGCCTCTACATCCTTACATTTGTCCTCTAGCCATCCCTGCTTAGCCATTTTGCACTTCTGTCGATCTCATTTTTGAGACGTTTGTATTCCTTTTTGCCTGCTTCATTTACTGCATTTTTATATTTTCGCCTTTCGTCAATTAAATTCAATATTTCTTATGTTACCCAAGGATTTCTACTAACCCTCTTCTTTTTACCTACTTGATCGTCTGCTGCCTTCACTACTTCATCCCTCAGAGCTACCCATTCTTCTTCTACTGTATTTCTTTCCCCCATTCCTTTCAATTATTCCCTTATGCTCTCCCAGAAACTCTGTACAACCTCTGGTTTAGTCAGTTTATCCAGGTCCCATCTCCTTAAATTTCCACCTTTTTGCAGTTTCTTCAGTTTTAATCTACAGCTCATAACCAATAGATTGTGGTCAGAGTCCACATCTGCCCCTGGAAATGTCTTACAATTTAAAACCTGGTTCCTAAATCTCTGTCTTACCATTATATAATCTATCTGATACCTTTTAGTATCTCCAGGGTTCTTCCATGTATACAACCTTCTACCATGATTCTTAAACCAAGTGTTAGCTATGATTAAGTTGTGCTCTGTGCAAAATTCTATCAGGCGGCTTCCTCTTTCATTTCTTAGCCCCAATCCATATTCACCTACTACGTTTCCTTCTCTCCCTTTTCCTACACTCGAATTCCAGTCACCCATGACTATTAAATTTTCGTCTCCCTTCACTATCTGAATAATTTCTTTTATTTCATCATACATTTCTTCAATTTCTTCGTGATCTGCAGAGCTAGTTGGCATATAAACTTATACTACTGTAGTAGGTGTGGGCTTCGTATCTATCTTGGCCACAATAATGCGTTCACTATGCTGTTTGTAGTAGCTTACCCGCATTCCTATTTTCCTATTCATTATTAAACCTACTCCTGCATTACCCCTATTTGACTTTGTGTTTATAACCCTGTAGTCACCTGACCAGAAGTCTTGTTCCTCCTGCGACCGAACTTCACTAATTCCCACTATATCTAACTTCAACCTATCCATTTCCCTTTTTAAATTTTCTAACCTACCTGCCCGATTAAGGGATCTGACATTCCACGCTCCGATCCGTAGAACGCCAGTTTTCTTTCTCCTGATAACGACATAAGTATCAATTAAAAAATTTGAACCGAGGAGTCCGATTACAAACACTCACTGCTTAAAGAAAGAAATTCACGAGATGCACTGCACTGGCTTCCCATCGGACCAAAAGGGAGGTGAGAGTCAAAATATTGTTACAACGCATTATTGGAAAGGTACTGCAGGGTGATGACGTGTGAGGAGAATGCTGGCGAACGGTATCCGCTTTAAACGCTTCCTGATGGCTCCAGCAAATGCTCTGTATGCACCACTGCTAGTAGTTTATTCTATGACCGCCTGGTGACCAGCAATTGCTAATTTTGTACAGTAGTGGGCCAGGCGTAATTCTGTAAGCTACTGCCATTCGTAATCACTGAAAGGCCGGCCTCCGACACTGGTTCACGGCTTACGTTTCACGTTCAACGTGTTGGGAAGTTCTCGCAAGATATATCACGCATCCGATGAGTTCGTTGAACCCATTACAATTCCAAACAAACAAACTGGTCACTCCTTAAGGAAGTCAGTTACTACAAATATTGGTCGGTGTCTTCATGCTCAGTACATGATTTTGAGGATTCTTATGAAGATTAAAGAGACCTGCTGAAAGGAATGGACAGCATGTTTAGCATATAATTTGACCTGACCTACTTGTGAAGAAAAGGGAGACAAAAAACAAGAATTACGACGTAACTTCACTTTTTCGCAAATCGATATTGCGGCTGTGACTTCAGTACGTTGACAACAGCCTACCAAGTGCCGCTGAAATGTCTGTGCAAACAGTAACGATACTCCCAGCAGACAGTACCAGGCACACATACACACAACTAGCTACAAATGCCTACATTCAAAACGCTGTTTTACAAGATAACTAAGATTTTCATCTCTCACGTGATCGTTGTACGAAGAGTCTTAGCCCATGCCAGCGACCCATTGAGATACTAAGTCCATATCAGTGAATACGACAGCCCTCTTCCCGGTGTAGACACTGCTCCATGGCGATGTCTCGTTGTGCTGGAGGGATGCCGATTTCAAATCGGAGAGCGCAGCGATTCATGTGGCAAGTGGGTCGATGGTCCTAGGCAGGTGGACTGTGGCGGAACTACTGAACTCGGCAGATCTGGAACTCCACAAAAAATGGTTCAAATGGCTCTGAGCACTGTGGGACTTAACATCTCAGGTCATCAATCCCCTGGAACTTAGAACTACTTAAACCTAACTAAGGACATCACACACATCCATGCCCGAGGCAGGATTCGAACCTGCGACCGTAGCGGTCGCGCTGTTCCAGACTGAAGCGCCTAGAACCGCTCGACCACCACGGCCGGCTGGAACTCCACGTTGTGCCAGAGGACGCAGCTTACTTATTGGTTTCCGCAGTGATACAGAACTGCGTTCTGCTTGTTCCAGGTCATTGCTGACGTGCTGGGAGTTCCCGTTACGCTGTCGACGATCTGTTGTAGGCTGCTCCAATAATTCCAGCGGTTTCGCTCCACCTGGAAAGCTGTCTGCCCTGTGCAGCCTACGTTGCTAGAGGCAATTGCAACCACGTGACTCGCGGTCGCAACAGAGCAGTACATATGAGAATAATAATATCCTTAATATCATCAAAATTGGGAGCGACAAAGTAGTGGAAGAAATAAAAGAATTCTCCCGTCTAGGAGACAAGAATCCCAGGCAGACTGAAGCATCAGGAGCCGACTGACACATGCGATCATAGACCTACTCGATAAAAGAGCACATATTGATGAGGAAATAAGTAAAAATTTCTCGAAAGTTTACTTCTTGACCGTCAAAAATCCAGAAAAAGACTGGATGCATTTGAAATGTGGTGTTCTCGAAGGACGTTAAAAATCAAGTGAGCAGATATATCGTGGAAGGGAGCAAAATTAATAAGAATATGTATATGAGATTCTTACCAGAAGGACGGACAGCTTAGTGGGACCCCAGGAACAGTCAACCTCATGCTGGAAGGATTGGCAGAGCGGAAAAATAGATATGCAGACAAATATTAGAATTCACGGAACATCGATATTACAGAATTACTAGAAAGGTAACCCAGCCACCAGATCATAGTTCCTGGTTGTCTCCCAGGGGCCACAAAAATTTGGTTTTCGGTATTTTACATAATTACTGACCGAATTTAAAAATCTAAAATGCTATCATGTTTAACACAATAAGTCAGTTATTAAAATGACAAACTGTGTATCAAAGCCGATCCAAAATAATGCCCATTAATTTTTTTAGCATCTGATGTATTTTCCAACCTATAAAACTTTTTACTGTATGTTGATACATTATTGTCATACAAAATGTCATTTTTCCATGCGATCTCCATCCCTTTCATCTGCCTAACGCCACTGATGAACTAAGGACTGTGTACCAGCATGTCAAAAGTCAGGAACAGATGTCCAGCAGTTTTCGCAAGAGTTACCGTCTTAAAACCTCTTCTTCAGCTGTAGAGGGTTTACACGCTCAATGTTGAAGCACGTGTGTGTGTGCATATATATGAATAAGCATATGGCACCCTTGCTACAAAAGCGAGACAACTCAAAAATCTTCATTTATGAGTTGTCATTATGGCAGAGTTCAAGCAGCGATGTTTCACCAGTCATATTTGGCCGTTAGAGGGCAGTTGTGTTACTTTAATTGTTTGGAGTAGGATCCTACTCATAACAACAAGAACGTTGCATCGTCAGTTGAGGAGTGCATTCTATAGCGAACTCTCCTATTTTGAGTTGTGTCATTCTTTAGGGTTGAAATCACATAAAAGCAGTGATACTGCCATTTGCATCACGTAAGTTGATCAAGTCAAGAACAGAACGGTTAAATAATTTGGATTACGCCAGTTCTGAAAAATCATTTCAGGGAATTTAGAGTTATTTCAGTTTTCATCAATAAACTGAAATGTCCCATCTTTCGGCTTTGGCCATAAAAACTTCGTCATTTTCTAAAGTAGCCATCGTTAGCTTGGCCAAGTAAACAGAATGCTGTTGATTACAGAGTGAATTGCATTATTTTCGACTGCTTATTATTATTATTGTGAATTGCTTCATTTTAGAAGAATTGTTTTCTAACATTCTCAGTAGTGCCGGTTTTGAAGAATTGGATCAAACTATTTTGAGCTGTTTTACTTTTTAAGACTATATTTATTCATTTCAGTTTCTATTCCCTTTTTATGTAGAAAAATGATGCTTTCATCAGAGTGTTCGCCTGTAATATTGTACGATAATACAGAGGATGGACATTCTGCTAATCAGGTATGTATTCAAGGAAAAGAAGCCCGTGAGACAAATACAAGTGTTGAGGTAGTATAGGAAGAATATCATAAAATATTTCATGAGATACTTTATTAAAGAAATGCATCAGCCATAATGAAATCCTATAATAAAGAAGGATCACTTGTTACTGCTGCCAATTCTGATTCAGGTAGAAATGATATTTATGCTGTTCCATGCAGGTCAGAAAATTTCTAATCAGTTTCCTCTGCCTGAAAACAGGCAAGCGATATTCAACATCTCATCTATAAAAACATCATTCTGAAAAATTATTATAATTCTCATTATAAAGACATTCTCAATATTTGTTGAGTACTGGAACTGCTCATTAATATTCAATCGTTTCAGGTCTAATAATAGACTTTTATAATGCTAAATTATACTGTCATTTGATTTATACTTCTGAGTTTGTGAAAGGTTTCTTTAAATACATATTATTTCCACAAATGTAATGTGTTTGCAACATAGAAGTCTCATTCCCCAAATCAATATTTTCTACCTGCTTTTCCGTCAGTATAGTCGATTCCTCTCTGTCCTGGTCCTGATCACTGTTAAAAGAAGCGTCATCGATCTTATCCTCCTGCTTTAGATTTCTGTACTGCATATACTTATCATTATCCATTTTTTAATTGCTTAAACCACAAGTATGATTATTTATAATGCTGTACCTTTCTCATAACTAACAACTTCGTGCTCCTGAGACTTTTATACTTCTTCCAAAAGAAACCTACCTATCTGTAAAATGTATAACTGTGCTTAACTACTTACTGACTCTTAACTGCTGTAGAAGGTCCTGTCACCAGGTGCCGTGTATAATCCTACCATTACTATTGTATTTTGGTATGCTTTTGCCTAAATAACAGAAAACCCTGTCGCTATGTTTCCACCTATAACCCTCTTACTAAATTTAGTTTAGTTTCCAAATAAAGTACACTACAGGAGGATAGTCCTGTTAATAGGAAAAGCTAATCAATCGAGTTACTCTTTTTACCAGATCTGACCGTGTGTTGTGTATAATTGACAAGTAAATCAGATTATTCAATTCTTTTTCTAAGATGTTACCCAGCAATTAGAAAGAAACACAGTATGAACTGTATTATATTGAAGCTACGACAACTCAGTTCAAGTTCATTTAGTGATTTAAAATATGTACTAACGGTCACCAGCCTATCAAGGCAACGAAAAGGTGAAGTATTGGAAAAGCGGAAGTATGAATTTTCCCTACTTTCTTGCTACTGTTTAATTTGGTTCTTCAAATAAATATTACTCCACTTAAACAATGTTGGACTACACCCTTATACATTAAGTTTTTAATACTCGGATTAATCAAACACCAGGAAGGAACCCTATATAGGTGTATGATTAGGATGAAATGGGGTACAAAGAAGGAGCCTCCTAGAAGATTGTGAGCCTAAAGACTGAAGACAGGCACAATCGGGTGTACCCTGGAAACGGTGAAAGATTTCACCGGCTAATCCTTCTAACACCAGATCAAGTTAAAGTTAAAGTCCAAATTAGGATGAAATAACAGGGTGAACCAGTTTCTTTAAAGTTCAAGAATGATTATTCACAGTTTAAGTTAATGGTTCACAATGTAAAAAAGTAAAATACAAAAAAAAATCTTATCTCGGGCTTGAGAGTGGCGAACAATTATAGCGGCTACACTCCCACAGCTACGGCCTACAAGTGTTTTACTGTTTGGGCTCAATTTGTCTTCTTGGCGTCGCTCAATTTAGCATACAGTAGCCCAACAACTCACAGCTATGCCGTTAGCCGTTTGCAGTCTTCATCTGAGGCATTTTTGTGCAAATATGCAGGCAAAGCTTCTCTTGTTCCACGAGGGTGTTGCCTCAGTCACTGCTGCCTATAGACTGTGTGACTTACTTCCCGTGCTTACTCTAGGTAGCGCGCCAATTCGCCTTGCCACCTTTTGCACTCCCGAGAGCCACTTCCGTTTCAAACAAAAGCGCACTGTCTTTCACATGACAACTATTTCTTACATTGTTCCTAAGCGTGACTATTTCTTACAGTTGTCAAATTTACATCAACATGAACAATTTATACAGACAAATATTTTCAAATACAAAATGTCATCAGAAAAAAATTTAACGTACTAAACAATTTGCATAGTATTTTACATACATTAACCACATACAGTGCAAAGAATCTCAGCCTCCAGAATAGCACACTTTACATATACAGAAAATATAGAACCAATATGCAATTATATTAAACCAAAAAAATTATGAAAAACTAGATGAACCATAAACAAATAGTGTTATACAAGTACTCACAAAAAGGCAAAATACACGAAGAGGAAAGGGAAGTTATGAGTTAAGAAGCCCCATCGATGTCATATATTTAACACATTAACTCATTTGAGAAGTGATTGGGCATTTCGTTTCTTTAAAGAAAGTGTGTATGTGTGTGTGTGCGGGTGTATGTGTGTGTGTGTGTGTGTGTGTGTGTGTGTGTGTGTGTGTGTGTGAAATGGTATTTGTTTTGGTACGTTTTTGTTTAAATATAATTTTTGTGTGTGTGTGTGTGTGTTCTGTCTGTGATCAGATCTGATCACATACACACAGAAATTATATTTAAATAAAAGCGTACCGAAACTAACAATATTTCGCATACACACACACACACACACACACACACACACACACACACACACACACATGCACACGCAAACAGATCACAGATATCAAAAAAATTACACTCAAAAGTTGGCAAAAAAATTCCAACCTTGGCAATAACATTCGACAGTCGGCATAACAAACCAAAACATAGCATCAAAACAAGTGTTCATTTACTATTGCTGTGAGGTCTGGAAAACAAAAACTCAAATGCAGTTAAAAGAAGAACAAACGCAAAAATGGAACGAAATCACAACATGTACAGTAGAGTCCTGCATGACCGAGTAAGCGAGCACAAAATACGAGGTGGGCCGAGCACACCCTAACTGGATAGGCTGCCCGCACTAGTGAATCTGACCGAGCATAGATACCGTGACCGAATACGTAGGACATAACAAACACATTACACGTGTCATTATCCGTGTGAGACTGCAGCCAGTACGGACTTCTCATTTATGGCTTGTCTCTCTCTGTAATAATGCAGAGAGAGGAAGCCAGTGCAGTAAGACGTAAGATTGAAATCAATGTTTACACATTGAAGAAACGGGAAGGTCTACAAAGCCAAGTATAGAGTACATTTCTGTCGGCTGTAGACGAAAACAGTGCGTCTACTAGGTACGTATCGTGCACAAATTGCTCCACATTACTGTGTTTCCAGTCGGGGATCACTCATTTAAAGAAACACAGTTGCAAGAAACCTCACAAAGGTACAGCTCCTTTAGGGATACCGGCAGTAATAAAAAACAGTATTACAGCTAAGTGCGTTGCAGTGTGTGCTAAAGATATGAGACCTTTTAATGCTGTTTACGGTGAAGATTTCAGAGAGCTAGGCCAAGAATTAATACATCTAGGTGCGCATTATGGGGAAGTTAACGTGGCAGATGTCATTCCACATCTCTCTACTATAAGCAGACATGTCAAAGAACAAGCTGATGCAATACGAAACAGCATAATGCCTTCTGTTATTGCGGAAGTTATTAATAAAACATGTGCTGCGACAGATGATATGTGGACTGATTCGCATAACCAGGTACACTATTTGACGCTTACAACACATTACATTAACACAGATTGGTCTCTTGTGAACAATGTTTTATTTACAATAAAATTTCCGGACGTTAAGAAGACAGGAGTAAATATTATGAAAGAAATTGAAGAGAGGATGGTTGATTGGGACATTTCGCCGGACATGTTGCACAGTTTTGTATTTGCCTCGACCAGAGTGCCAATGTAATACAGGCTTTGGAAAATAACGAAAGGATTCCTTGTGCTGCTCATTGTATAAACACAGCACTTAGCCATACTTTCAATGAAGATAACTTCTAGTTAAATCATGCCCCGAACACCGCATCAACAATAAATACTGCAAAATGCATCGTAAGGTATATTAAGAAAAGTGGCCTTTCCTCGTCTTTGAAATCATCGTTGAAACAAGAGGTATGCACACGCTGGAACAGCTTGTACACTATGCTGGAATTCTTACACACTCAGTATAACGAAATTGCTGCTTTGCTGCCGGAAAAGGACTCCGCTTACAGATTGCAAGGATATGATAATGAGCTTGCAGGAAAAAACTGAGCATTTTCTGAGACCATTTAAAGAGGCCACAGATGAATTAGAAGGCGAAAAGACCCGAAAATCCAGTTATTTCTTCTTTGGTTTCACAAACAGCAACAAATTTGCAGTGTCAATGACATTGACTGTCAGGTGAGTAATTACTGCAGTTAAAAGCACTGTTTCATTAAGATACGTGATAGATTCATAATTAACTAGCATAATTAATGTGTACTAACAGATATGTATTTTTTAACAGGAGTTACAAAGGGTTAAAATTCGAGCCTTGACTTGCGTTTGTGAGAAGATTGTGATCACTTCCAGACATAAAATTGCTACGTTTCTTTGGCTATCTTTCCGTGATCTTAATATTCTTGAAATAAATGAAAAGCAGGAAATTCTTAACAATGTGCGACAACTGTGTGCTACTTATGCAGGTACAACATGCAATCATTAACGTAATCGTTTTTGCATAGTTAGTGGATAGTGTATTACAGAGAAACGGGAGTGTTATAATTCGTATAATATTTCATTAACGTAAAACACCTCGTTTTTACGGGAACGTTTCGATGATTTCCACATCAGTTCTGTATTACTTGTCTCTTTTGTTTATTATCATACATCGTTCAAGTACTGTGTCAACACCACCCAGAAAGAGAGATCGTTAAAAGGAATGGAGGAGCAACAGATCATCCGCAGCAGATGAAGTAGATCTCCACATTTTACTGAACCCCGGCGATGATGATAACATCTTAAAGTGGTGGAGCAGACGTGAAACAGATCTGCCAGGCCTGGCTGCAGTAGCAAGACGTATTTTATGTATCCCAGCAACAAGCGCATCTAGTGAAAGATGCTTTAGTAAAGCCGGCATGTTACTAACAAATCGCCGCAGCCAATTAAATCCGGAAGGCGTTAGTGATTTACTGCTGATCAACAATAACTATAATTTTGTTTCTGCTGCACACAAGTGAAAAGCTTCAGTCTGGAACCGCGCGACTGCTACTGTCGTAGGTTCGAATCCTGCCTAGGGCAAGGATGTGTGTGATGCCCTTAAGTTAGTTACGTTTAAGTAGTTCTAAGTTCTAGGGGACTGATGACCTCAAATGTTAAGTCCCATAGTGCTCAGAGCCATTTGAACCATTTTTGACGTGAATAGTATGACAAGTTACGTCTGCAAATGTTTAATGTTCTTTGTATGCCTTTTTTATGAAGATTGTTGTCTTCTAGATTACGGGGACAGCACTTATTTAATGTTAACTATTAATGAAAGGAAAAATATATCTTCTGTTTGGAAATGAGACTCGTCGTCTATCCGTGATTGTATTGAAATATCATTTTACTTTCCAAGTGCTTTATGAATTTAGCTGTGTCAGTACTCGTTCTTGGAGAGACAGAGAGAGAGGCGTTGGATTTGTACAGTACAGTGCAGGGAGCCGGGGCGAGGCGAGGTGAGACGTCAGCGGTGACCGGTCATGCTCGGTTATCCGCGTGTCCGGAATCCGGACAACAGACATGGGGCGAGTTCGTGACCGAGCCGAGTCGTGTGGGACCGGACACGAGCGGCTCGGTCCCCCCCCCGGTCATGCTCGGTTATCCGCGTGTCCGGAATCCGGACAACAGACATGGGGCGAGTTCGTGACCGAGCCGAGTCGTGTGGGACCGGACACGAGCGGCTCGGTCCCCCCCCCCCCCCCCCCCCCCCCGTCAACAGGCCGTGACCGGTCAAACATTGAGCGTTGCAGGACTCTAATGTACAGTATCATCCACTTAACCTGTAAGTAGAATTTAAAATTTTACTAAGCCATAGACGCTTCAGTCCGGATCCTAGCGACTGCTATGGTCGCAGGTTCGAATCCTACCTCGGGCATGGATGTGTGTGATGTCCTTAGGTTAGTTAGGTTTAAGTAGTTCTCTAAGTTCTAGGGGACTGATGACCTCAGATGTTATGTCCCATAGTGCTCAGAGCCATTTTTGAAGCCATAGAAAAGCCAACCGCCAGACCTGTTTGCAACCAATACATACAGTGTCGCAACATTTAAAGTGGATAGTAAAAATGTGTACATATTCCAGACCTCTGAAGATGCCTTGCAAAGAATAAAGGCGAAACGCATACGGCACGAAAAGTGTATTTCATTCAGTTGTAATTCGACGGTCCAAAAGTAAAGTTATCAGCGTACCGTTATATTACACGCAAATGAGGGCGACGGGACTAAAAAATTTGCAGGTGATTTCCTAGTCCGGCACCTGCTGGTCTCCGTGATCATATCAATCCTAGCCATTTTCAGTCAGGAGACAGAAAAAAATGGTTCAAATGGCCCTGAGCACTATGCGACTTAACATCTGTGGTCATCAGTCCCCTATAACTTAGAACTACTTAAACCTAACTAACCTAAGGACATCATACACAGCCATGCCCGAGGCAGGATTCGAACCTGCGACCGTAGCGGACACGCGGTTCCAGACTGAAGCGCCTAGAACCGCACGGCCACACCGGCCGGCCCAGGAGATGGAGAACAAGACTCCGTTTGCCCTGACGTTCGTACAACTGGTACGGATTTATGCAGTGGAAGAGTCGGTTAAACATCACTGATCCAGTTAACACACAAATCGATTACGATTGCCGTCGGTCTCCGTTACCAGGGCCGAACGAATGGCTTAAATAACACGTATATACTTCCTACTAAAAAAGAGACGACAAGGTACTTTCATCGCATGTTTAGTTTACTTTAATTTGCAAAGAAACACATCTACACTGCCGTTTCACTAGTTCTTTTTGGAGCAACGTAACTAACAGTAACAAGAATTAAAATGAGGTATGTCAGCTTAGTACTCTACTTTCACAATTAATCAGCGACACGTGTGTAATGGAAATTACACCGGCTTAAAATCGCGGTGAGCCGCAACACTCTCTTTCGTGATAATTCTGTGTTTGTTTGCATATCGCCGCAGCATTTACCGAACAAACGATGCCACATAAACAACAACTGTATCAGGTTTAATGACGTGAATATTAAGTAATACAGTAAACGCTGTTTGAATTCTGAGTGATTTATACTATGAAATGAAATATTGGACGTATAACTATGCGACGGGAAACAATTAGCCACAAAACAGTAATTGCCATCATGCTGAATGTGCTGAACTGGATCACGCGATTGATCAGAATTTCAAATCAGAGCGGCTATTTTGCCAGAGTAATTTCTAACTGCGCCGCTTTGCCGATGCAGTTCGCAAACACTGACGCGAACGTGTAGCGCAGAAAACGAGTACGGCAGCACGCAGCTTGCTGAAACTCAGCGAGGAGCACCACAAGGATTTAAGATCTTTACAGTTCCAGCAAATAGGACACTTTATGTTGGCGATAATCACGCTGAAGGAAATACGGAAGACAAACTCCCTGTTGGCTTCTGTCTCGGGTTCTTCGGCCGACGTTCATCTGTTCACCACCGGCAATGGAGGGTGAAGCTTTGACAATGCCAGCCACTCGTGCTGGCGAAACGTCAGAAAAATCATCAGATGAACGTCGGCCGAAGAACTCGAGACAGAAGCCAATAGGCAGTTTGTCAACAAGTGTCCACGAAAACCTTAACAATTTTGAAATACAGAAGCTTTCCTATACGTACACAAAGAGTACTGGGAAAAGTCTAAAATCAGAGCGTACAGATGGACAAATCACAACCAACAAATGCGCAATTTCAAAAGTGTTTGAAACATAACTTCGCTACATTCACTTATTATATAAGGGACGATCAAAAAGTTTCCGTTTGAGGGTGTTGCTACAGCTTATATGCAACGTCGCGCGACTCCGGTGCGAGTACATAAACGCCAACATGTACGCAAAGGATGTGGCATTCATATCTTGCTAACATGTGTGCGGTAAATACGAAACGCGATTTTTTTTTACTCATCAGTCTTTTGGCTGGTTTCATACACCCCGCCACGAACTCTTCTCCTGTGCTAACTTTCTTATCTCAGAGTACCATTTGCGACTTACGTCCTCAGTTATTTGCTAGATGTATTCCAATCTCTCTCTTTCCCTACAGTTCTTTACCAACAGCTCCCTCTAGTACGATGAAAGTTATTCCCTGATGTCTTAACAGATGTCCTATTATCCTGATCCTTCTTCTTATCAATGTTTACTATAGATTCCTTTCCTCGCCCATCAGCGGAGTACCTCCTCATTCCTTAAATTATCAGTCCACTTAATCTTCAACTTTCTTCTGCAGCATCACATCACAAACGCTTCGGTTCTCTCCCGTTCCGTCCTTCCCACAGTCCACGTCTCACGACCATATAATGGTTTGCTGCAGACGTGCATTCTCAGAAATTGCTTCCTCAAATTAAGGCCTATGTTTGATACTAGGAGGCTTCTCTTAGCGATGAATGCCATTTTTGCATGCTAGTCTGCTTTTTATGCCCTTGCTCCGTCCATCACGGGTTATTTTGTTGCCCAGGTAGTAGAATTCCTTAACTTCATCTACTTCGTAATCACCATTTTGTATGTTAAGTTTCTCACTGATCTCATTTCTGCCGCTTCTCATTACACTCGTTTCTCTTCGATTTACTATCAACCCATATTTTGTACTCATTAGACTGTTCATTCCATTCAACAGATCATGTAATTCTTCTTCACTTTCACTGAGGACAGCAATGTCATCACCGAATATTACCATTTATATCTTTTCGCATTGAATTTTAAGTCCGCCCTTCAGCCTTTCTTTTACTAACCTCGTTGCTTCTTCGATGTATAAATTGAACAGCGAGCACGAAAGACTGCATCCCTGTCTTACGCCATTTTTTATTCGAGCTCTTCGTTCTTGGTCTCACACTTATTCTGTTCGCTCTTTGATTATTGTACATATTGTATATTACCCGTTTTTCCCTATAGCTTACCACTATTTTTCTCGGCATTTCGAACAAAAAATAGTTCAAATGGCTCTGAGCACTATGGAACTTAACTGCTGAGGTCATCAGTCCCCTAGAACTTAGAACTACTTAAACCTAGCTAACCTACGGACATCACACACATCCATGCCCGAGGCAGGATTCGAACCTGCGACCGCAGCGGTCGCGCGGCTCCAGACTGTAGCACTTAGAACCGGTCGGCCACCGCGGCCGGCGGATTTCGAACATCTTCTGCCTTATTTCAGCCAAAGTCGTCAAGACCTTTTAAATTCTGATTCTAACATTGGATCCGCTATCTCTTCCCTGTTGACTCCTGTTTCGTCTTCTGTCACATCATCAGCCCGATACCTTCAATGTACTCTTTCTACCTGTTCGCTTTCTCCTCTGCATTTAACAGTGGAGTTCCCACTGCAGTCTTAATGCTACCGCTTTTGCTTTTAATTTCATCGGAGATTATTCTGACTTTTCTGTATGCTGAACGGCTCCTACCGACAATCATTTCCTTTTAGATGTCTTCAAGCTTTTAATGCAGCCATTTTGCCTTAGATTCTATTCAAATTCTTATTTACTTCGTTCCTGAGTGACTTGTATTTCTTTGATCCTGAATTTCTCTGAACATTTTTGTAGTTCCTTCTTTCGCCAATGAACGGAAATATTTATCCTTCACCCACGATTTCCTTTTAGTTACCTGCCTTGTACCTATGATTTTCTTTCCAACTTCGATGCTTGCCCTTGTCAGTAATGTCGATTCCTCTTCAACTGAACTGCCTACTAACCTATGGCGACGTTGTTACTATATGCGTCCAAACTGGATCAACGTGCTGTGCACCTGAACTGTGCTGGAATAAGCATCTGTCCGACACCTACCCAAATAAGGTGAAACGACCGGGAAAATGCGATAATGGTGCTGTTGCCTCATGATGACGCACGTCCCGGAATTGCAAATAACGTAACGCAGAAGTTACGCCAACACATGTGGGAGGCACTCGAGCAGCCGCATTATGACCTCTGCTCACACGATGCCTTGGGGAGTCTGTGCAACAGGGGGTTACAGACTTATTTAAACAGCAGGACAGTATGTTTTACCATACAGGTATCTTCAGTCTGTTGCGTCGGTGGGATGACTGCCTCTATGCTAACCTTGATTTTGTCTGATTGGCATTGTATTGTATTGTATTGTATGTTAACCGGGGGCCTAGAAACGACGGAGAGGCTCCGTCCCCGCCGCAGCCGCAGTGGTCCACAAGCCCACGACGACTATCGCACTCAACTTCACCCCTCCGTCGCCCCACACCGAACCACTCTTTTAGGGTTATTGTGCCGTTCGGCCTCCGGTGGACCCCTCCAGGGAACGTCTCACAACAGACGAGTGCAACCCCTACGTTTGCGTGGTGGAGTAATGGTGGTGTAGGCGTACGTGGAGAACTTGTTTGCGCAGCAATCACCGACACATCTGATTGGTATACCGATTCCTGACTGTATGTGCTTCGTTTTTTGTCATGACAATTCAATATCATTTATAATCTGTGTAATTTAACTACGAAACGAAAAATAAACTGTTACTCTATACATAAAATGTATGTAATAATTTGATTTATTGTAATTTTGTTTCAGAAGAAATTATTTTCATTCTTCCTTTCCAGTTCCAGTAGCAATAATCATAAACAGTATCAAACAGTAACTTTACACTTTTCGAGTGCATACTTTACGTGTCGGAAGCGGCTTGAAGCAAGATGACGCGAGTTAACAGACATGACTGATTGGAAGTAGTGGATTAGCAGAGTAAAGGAAGATTAAATAAAAAGCAGCCACGTCACTGAACCGTAGATTTACTTTTAAAATCTTTTCTTGAAGAATGTACTTTATTTACTAGCGATTCATCAAGAACATTAACACATTTAATCACACTACGTGACCGTGGAAGTAGTTCCCAGTGGGTAACTGATGAAAACAAATTTCTTTCAACAAATGGAAATTTTATTCCTAAAAACCCTTTACTTAAAAAAACAGATTTAAAAATTTAAAATCAGAAGCACCCTCTAAATATCAAGCTAAAATTTATTCAGAGGCAGAAATAACATTTTTTTTTTTTTGACAGTATGAGCTTTCGCCTCCCCATGAATCATGGACCTTGCCGGTGGCAGGAAGGCTTGCGTGCCTCAACAATACAGATAGCCGTACCGTAGGTGTAACTACAACGGAGGGGTATCGGTTGAGAGCCCAGACAAACGCGTCGTTCCTGAGGAGGGGCAGCAGCCTTTTCAGTAGTTGCAGGGGCAACAGTCTGGATGATTGACTGATCTGGCCTTGTAACACTAACCAAAATGGCCTTGCTGTTGTGGTACTGCGAACAGCTGAAAACAAGGGGAAACTACAGCCATAATTTTTCCCGAGGGCATGCAGCTTTACTGTATGGTTAAATGATGATGGCGTCCTCCTGGGTAAAATATTCCGGAAGTAAAATAGTCCCCCATTCGGATCTCCGGGCGGGGACTACTCAAGAAGACGTCGTCATCAGGAGAAAGAAAACTGGCGTTCTACGGATCGGAGCGTGGAATGTCAGATCCCTTAATCGGGCAGGTAGGTTAGAAAATTTAAAAAGGGAAATGGATAGGTTAAAGTTAGATACAGTGGGAATTAGTGCAGTTCGGTGGCAGGAGGTACAAGACTTTTGGTCAGGTGACTACAGGGTTAAAAGTACAAAATCAAATAGGGGTAATGCAGGAGTAGGTATAATAATGAATAAAAAAATAGGAGTGCGGGTAAGCTACTATAAACAGCATAGTGAACGTATTATAATGGCCAAGATAGGCACGAAGCCCATGCCTACTACAGTAGTACAAGTTTATATGCCAACTAGGTCTGCAGATGACGAAGAAATTGAAGAAATGTATGATGAAATAAAAGAAATTATTCAGGTAGTGAAGGGAGACGAAAATTTAATAGTCATGGGTGACTGGAATTCGACAGTAGGAAAAGGGAGAGAAGGAAACATAGTAGGTGAATATGAATTCGGGCTATGAACTGAAAGAAAAAGCCGTCTGGTAGAATTTTGCACAGAGCATAACTTAATTATAGCTAACACTTGGTTCAAGAATCATAAAAGAAGGTTGTATACATGGAAGAATCCTGGAGATACTAAAAGGTATCAGATTATATAATGGTAAGACAGAGATTTAGGAACCAGGTTTTAAATTGTAGGACATTTCCAGGGGCAGATGTGGACTCTGACCACAATCTATTGGTTATGAACTGTAGATTAAAACTGAAGAAATTGCAAAAAGGTGGGAATTTAAGGAGATGGGACCTGGATAAACTGACTAAACAAGAGGTTGTACGGAGTTTCAGGGAGAGCGTAAGGAACAATTGACAGGAATGGGACAAAGAAATACAGTAGAAGATGAATGGGTAGCTCTGAGGGATGAAGTAGTGAAGGCAGCAGAGGATCTAGTAGATAAAAAGACGAGGGCTAGCAGAAATCCTTGAGTAACACAAGAAATATTGAATTTAATTGATGAAAGGAGAAAACATAAATATGCAGTAAATAAAGCGGGCAAAAAGGAATACAAACGTCTCAAAAATGAGTTCGACAGGAAGTACAAAATGACTAAGCAGGCATGGCTAGAGGACAAATGTAAGGATGTAGATGCTTACCTCACTAGGGGTGAGATACATACAGCCTACAGGAAAATTAGAGACTTTTGTAGAAAAGAGAACCACTTGTATGAATATCAAGAGCTCAGATGGAAACCCAGTTCTAAGCAAAGACGGGAAAGCACAAAGGTGGAAGGAGTATATAAAGGGTCTATACAAGGGCGATGTACTTGAGGACAATATTATGGAAATGGAAGAGGATGTAGATGAAGATGAAATGGGAGATACGATACTGCGTGAAGAGTTTGACAGAGCACTGAAAGACCTGAGTCGAAACAAGGTCCCGGGAGTAGACAACATTCCATTAGAACTACTGACGGCCTTAGGAGACCCAGTCCTGACAAAACTCTACCATCTGGTGAGCAAGATGTATGAGACAGGCAAAATAACCTCAGACTTCAAGAAGAATATAATAATTCCAATCCCAAAGAAAGCAGGTGTTGACAGATGTGAAAATTACCGAACTATCAGTTTAATAAGTCACGGCTGCAAAATACTAACGCGAATTCTTTACAGACGAATGGAAAAACTGGTAGAAGCCGACCTCGGGAAAGATCAGTTTGGATTCCGTAGAAATGTTGGAACACGTGAGGCAATACTCATCTTACGACTTATCTTAGAAGGAAGATTAAGGAAAGGCATACCTACGTTTCTAGCACTTGTAGACTTAGAGAAAGCTTTTGACAATGTTGACTGGAATACTCTCTTTCTTATTCTAAAGCTGGCAGGGGTAAAATACAGGGAGCGAAAGGCTATTTACAATTTGTACAGAAACCAGATGGCAGTTATAAGAATCGAGGGGCATGAAAGGGAAGTAGTGGTTGGGAAGGGAGTGAGACAGGGCTGTAGCCTATCCCTGATGTTATTCAATCTGTATATTGAGCAAGCAGTGAAGGAAACAAAAGTAAAATTCGAAGTAGGTATTAAAATCCATGGAGAAGAAATAAAAACTTTGGGGTTCGCCGATGACATTGTAATTGTATCAGAGACAGCTAAGGACTTGGAAGAGCAGTTGAACTGAATGGATAGTATCTTGACAGGAGGATATAAGATGAACATCAACAAAAGCAAAACGAGCATAATGGAATGTAGTCGAATTAAGTCGGGTGATGCTGAGGGAATTAGATTAGGAAATGAGACACTTAAAGTAGTAAAGGAGTTTTGCTATTTGGGGAGCAAAATAACTGATGATGGTCGAAGTAGAGAGGATATAAAAAGTAAACTTGGAATGGCAAGGAAGGCGTTTCTGAAGAAGAGAAATTTGTTAACATCGAGTATAGTTTTAAGTGTCAGGAAGTCATTTCTGAAAGTATTTGTATGGAGTGTAGCCATGTATGGAAGTGAAACATGGACGATAAATAGTTTGGACAAGAAGAGAATAGAAACTTTCGAAATGTGGTGCTACAGAAGAATGCTTAAATTTAGATGATTAGATCACATAACAGATGAGGAGGTATTGAATAAGACTGGGGAGAAGAGAAGTTTGTGGCACAACTTGACTAGAAGAAGGGATCGGTTGGTAGGACATGTTCTGAGGCATCAAGGGATCACCAATTTAGTATTGAAGGGCAGCGTGGAGGGTAAAAATCGTAGAGGGAGACCAAGAGATGAATACACTAAGCAGATTCATAAGGATGTAGGTTGCGGTAGGTACTGGGAGATAAAGAGGCTTGTACAGGATAGAGTAGCATGGAGAGCTGCATCAAACCAGTCTCAGGACTGAAGACCACAACAACAACAACTGTTCCGCAGTATTTTACAAAAGACAATTTGTTTCGTCTGGACTTTTTTTTCATTACCACTCTTTTGACCCGCCACGAATTCCTCTCTTGTGCTAAGTTCTTCATCTCAGGGTGGCACTTAGACCGTCTTGTCTCATATCGGGATAAATGTATTAACAGTTACGGCCAGTACTACTGCAATAATAAAAAGTTTACTTTTTTCATCTGCCTCGTTTTCATTTGACTGCCCCTTATACAAAATAACATAACACTACGTTATTATTTAAATCAAAAGCGCAACTTCTGCTCGTGAAACATTCGTTAGTAATTATTACCTGCAGTGGTAAATTCTTGTGTGTAAAGAACAAAGAACCCTACCTTATTATGCACATGGAGTATGTAAAGATGGTTCACACGACGCGAGTGTCCTCTTAGAAGAAATAATTATGCATTGATGCACTTCATAGTGAGCTGTCACATGAGAGTTACGTAATAAGCCGAAACCGCGGTTGTGAATACCCAGTTTTAACAAGTGTCCAGGCGGAAAATTCTCGTCATTTCTATTATATCAATTTTAGACCTGTTGTTATTCATGAAATGCTTATGTTACTAAACTCTAGAGGTGCATTTCTCAGTGAACTTAGACCGAAACAGAACAAAAGTCACTGAATGATAATGTTAATTATTAATTGTTGATCACAAGCTCACCGGACAATCACGCTGGTTGCTGTAGATGGAGTAGAAGTGATACGAGGTGCTGAAGTGACCCTTTACCGTGAACGTAAATGGTGTAATCTACCGGCCGTCCGTAAGTCGTCGCATCGGCCTGTCATTTCATTTGCTGCCCACCGAATGACTGTCTTCAGCAACCATAAATACAAAACTCATCAGCTGGTTCTACGACTTCATCACCAATTCTTAGTAGTTTCCATTCACATGCTGCTTATACTTTAGTATCTTTAGAGTTGATTGTCAAGTACACCTCCATTCTTAGCGTATTAAATTCTCCATCGATCGCTGTTGTTTGTCTGCACTAGAGAAAAGCAGCACTACATTAGCAGCAAAATTAAGACCAATCAGACAGTTTCCATTAACACGTATCCTACACAACAATATCATTAGAGTTGATTTTCAATTCCACCTTCATTTATACCCTATTAAATCCTCTCATCAACAGCTGTTGTTTATCTGCTCTAGAGGAAATCAATTCTGTATCAGCAGAAAAATGTAGACCATCCAGAAAGGTTCCATTAGCACGTATCCTTCTTCGTTTTCCCTGTTCAGCTGATTTCAAAATTTCCTCTAGGTCTCCTGAGAGTTGTTTTACCAGTAAGCACTCTCCTTTCCAGATTCCTCTTTCAGTTCTGTATTACACTCCATCACGATATAGTCATTTGGAAGATGTAGCATTGAAGTGTAATGGGCGTATACGCAGGAATGAAATGGGCAGGTAGAGGACAATGAAACAAGCAAATAAGTCCAGAAACCAATGGTTTTTACGATACAACCTATTACGACTGATATATGAACACCTTATAACAAGAGTCCCCGAGGATCCAAACTGTAGACATGTTCTTCAGGACAACAAGTATTGACTGAAATTATCCACACTGACTGTAAAACACTTTTTATTAAAAGTTACTATCGGTTTCGATTCAATTAAGGACACGTCCTCAGGTGAGAGAGATCCTTTTTAACAAGACGTAGCCTCTCCCCATCATTCACGTCAAGTTATAAACAAATAGTGTGCTTAAGGCGGTAGTTCTTCGTTAAAACGAATGGGTTATCAGAACCGTGCCACAAGCAGGAATATGGTTGAGCGGCAGCAGCCAAGGCAATGAGAAAGATGCTGAAGATCACAACCAGTGTTCCGCATGGCCACAGTTCATGTGGAGGTAGGCTTTCAGCACGTCTCTTCATCGCCGACCGTAAACGTTCAAAAATACCAGGTTAGTTCCGAATGCATTGACAGTCTTTCACCATGAGTTCGAGTTCATGGATATATTAACAAGACTGGGATACACCAATGCATTTGAATATCTCTCACAAAAAATACAATGGATTCTAGACAGGGAACCTGGGAGTTCACTTCATTGGCGAACCACAAACGATACACGAGTTGCTACGTATTCACGCACTGCCACGTAGAAGTGTGTCGGCGCATCGTCACGTACGTGCCGCTTAAGCATCGTTTACCATAATGAACATTGTGTGATCTGAGGTTTTCCCGGCGTACAGAAATCTTGAAAATTTCTCGAGTATTCAGCCGGGTAGCGTCGTCCAAAAGGCGCGATATTTCGGCAAAACGACTTCTTGCCATCTTCAAGCGATCTTGGTGTCAGACACAGAAGGCGTCTTGCCGAAATATCGAGCCTTTTGGACGACTCTACCCGGCTGAATACCCGAGAAAGTTTCAAGATAATGAACATTATCAAAAACGTAGCCTTAGTAATTAACAGTGAAGTAAGAACGGCACTACTGCACTTCTGCATTACCTGTACTGGGGGAATCATTGGTTTCTGGACGTATGTTTATCAGGATTATTTGATTGCCCTCCACTTCTCGTTTGTACCTACAATAAACACCTTTACGTTCCTCGCACAATAGCTATATCACTAGTCAAGAAGCAGTTTTTGACACATGACTAAGAAAATATTTTCCAGACAAGACAAAAGCAGACATGCCATTCAAGTAATATAATTTCAACACTCCGCTGATTTGCTGTGTGATGAAAGTACAGAACGGATGCACACAAATAGCTACGCCAACGTATGCTGAGGAGTATCGAAATTCGGTGCTGTTACGAGTCTGGTAGTTGAGCATATGTCTTCCTGTCAAGCTTCATTATCATTGGGTACTGACTGTAGACAGCACGAGTGTGAAATCAATCGTAAAAAAATTCGTAGAAGCTTCCTCAGTAATTTCACATTCAAGAATCTTGCAAAGGAAGCTTAGCAATCAGATAAGCTTCGCATGAAAAATTATTTTGTTTGAAGGAAACATCAGGACGAAGCATGCAGAATTTATTCTCCACTTGCGAAGTGACAATATAGTCCACAATGTCTAATGATAAGTTGATAACTGAGTGTTCCTACTCTTTTATTGATTTTTGTAGTTATTGATTTCATCAGCCTCCGACTTAACTTCCGCATCTCTTCGAAAACACAAGGGTGAGCTGATAATTAGTCACTTCAAATTTTTATGTGAAAACTCTCAAATCCTTTTAAATAAAACAAACGTTATTAACATTTTACAGCCGGCCGAGGTGGCCGAGCGGCTCTAGGCGCTTCAGTCTCGAACCGCGCGACCACTACGGTCGCAGGTTCGAATCCTGGCTCTGACATGGACGTGTGTAATGTCCTTCAGTTAGTTAGATTTAAGTAGTTCTAAGTTCTAGGGGACTGATGGCCTCTGCTGTTAAGTCCCATAGTACTAAGAGCCATTTGACCATTTTACATCTTTATTTTTCATGTCTACGTATTTCTTTTTTAAAATATAAAATTCACCACGGCGGCAAACACAGTTCTCTCAATGAGAGAGCAATTTGTTGGTACTGCCACTGTACAATGTTTGACTTGGTTGACGCAGTCACAACCTCACCTATGCTCGTACCGCTTCATCACCATTAAAGTGAAATCATCTAACGTGGTCTTTAACTTTTAGAAACAGTTAAAAATCGGATGGAGCCAAGTCAAGAGTGGAGTACGATCGATGGTAGTGACCCCAATGTGTCGGACTGTTGCCACTGTCGTAGTCCTCGTATGTGGTGTGGCACTGCATGCTCCACATATGGACGAACTCTTTGTCATCGAAACTCGATTATAGCACGCTGTTTCTCACACACCTGCATTATTACGTTGCACACCGTCATGTTACCTGCTACATTCTGAGGCATTACCTCTTTGCACACTCTCGGGCTGTAGCGCACGCAGTTTCGCGTATAAATTAACATCGCTGCTTGGCGCTCTGTCGAGACGCCAGTTTAAACCCGACCACCCGCAATTATTTGTTATATAGTATCTTTGTTTCTGGAATGTTCTCGAAATATCATGTGTTTTTAATGTTTGTATATTCTGGAATATTGATGTATCTATAAATAACAGTACTCTTGAATATTCAGAGATTGTATGCCTACCTGTACTCTCCACCCATGTGTTCTGGCATTAAATTGGTATCAGTAATGGTTCAAATGGCTCTGAGCACTATGGGACTTAACATCTGAGGTCATCAGTCCCCTAGAACTTAGAACTACTTAAACCTAACTAACCTAAGGACATCACACTCATCCACGCTCGAGGCAGGATTCGAACCTGC
Source organism: Schistocerca americana (assembly GCF_021461395.2). Taxonomy (NCBI): domain Eukaryota; kingdom Metazoa; phylum Arthropoda; class Insecta; order Orthoptera; family Acrididae; genus Schistocerca; species Schistocerca americana. The sequence continues at coordinate 294,782,090 of NC_060125.1, forward strand.
GACCGTAGCGGTCGCGTAGTTCCAGACTGAAGCGCCTAGAACCGCTCGGCCACCGTATCAGTAATAAACGCGCTTTCATTTCTAAGTGTTCTGTTCACTGACGACCCAGTCTTCGGATTTGGACTTGATTGTGGTTTCGACGTGACAATATGGATCAATGGAAGCGTATGGGTTTATAAAGTAGACCTCGAACTATTTCTGAAGAAAAGCATGTTTGCCCCTAGCGTGTAGACCCGCTTGTTTACCGACTGTCAAAAACATTTATTTTGTGGATGTGTATGTTTTATGCTCATAGGCTGGAAGTATCTAGTTTATCTTCACACCTTTGTGAAATGCAGGTAACGCTGACTCGCACTTCTTTGCTACAAGATCATAAATAAGCTGATATTTGTTGTACGAGCCATTGTCCTCCTCTTACGAAGGTATTTCTAGATGCCAGCAGAACGTCCCAGACAGGGATACTTTCTCAGTGTAGCAATATTAGATGTGGAAACCCTGTTTTGTACGCAGATGAAATATGTCAGCCGGCCTGCTTCGTCTCGTTTCGCTGTGCTTAGTCTAGAAATTACGTTTCTGCTGTAATTGAGACAAATGGCACGACACTTCCTCTCAGCGGTGGGCCTCCAACCAAACTGAGTTTGGAGGATGAATGTCGTTGTGTTGTGCAGCAGCGTAATGAATTGCATCGTGAGGACGCCATATTCAACTAAATCCCACTACCCGAAATTGGACGGGACCGTCATGTAAGTAGTAAACCGCTTTATCTTTCCTCTCGTGTGAACGGTAACGTGTTTTGCAGTTTCTGGGCAAGTGAATCATTTCACAAAGAAAGAATGTTATGTAGGGAAATTCACCCCTTAATCACTTAAATCGCAGTGTCGTTGTGTTGTGCAGCAGCGTAATGAATTGCATCGTGAGGACGCCATATTCAACTAAATCCCACTACCCGAAATTGGACGGGACCGTCATGTAAGTAGTAAACCGCTTTATCTTTCCTCTCGTGTGAACGGTAACGTGTTTTGCAGTTTCTGGGCAAGTGAATCATTTCACAAAGAAAGAATGTTATGTAGGGAAATTCACCCCTTAATCACTTAAATCGCAGTGTTGTAAAGTAAAATATACGTATGTCCGTAATGAACTTCAAGAACTCACTGTCTTTCTCTCTCTCTGCCTTCACATGAAGACCATTTCGTATATAACATAGTTTTACTCAGTGACTACGAAGTAACGTAAAAACAGGGAAACGTGAAAGAAGCAGCAGCCAAGCAAATGTCACTTAAGAGAGTGTCCCACCCCTTTCTTGTTGAAGTTACTGCAGTGTTACGTTCTTAATTTAACGTATAGTCCCGCCACAACGCAGTAGCAATAAGCAAGTAAATGCAGTAGAACTGGTTGCAAATCCTTATTGCGTTTTCACTAAGTTGTTTCAGAATGGTCTCCGTTTGGAGACATTTTTTTCTCTAAACTTTCTTCGTGTTGTATTTGCAGTGACAACTTTGATCTGGAGACAGGATGATCACTGTAACTTGAACACGGACAAGGTAAACAGGTGTTTCTATTACTTCCTCCCTGAATTTTGGGGAATTCTCAATGTAAGCAAGACGAGACAAGATATAAACTATTTTGATGATTGATCTGTGGTGGTAACTTAGGAACTTCCAGGAATTTTTCTACCGGTACTCACATCCAGTTCTGCAATGGATTACGACACGGCCTATGTATATTACATTACTGACAGATATGTTAGATGTTCATGGTTATTTTATTACCAGTAATTTCTCTCTCACTGTGATGTCGTCTGAATCATGTAGTAACTGAGAATGTCAGATCCTGTTCTTACTTTTTTTTGTTATGGTTGTCCGAGATGTGAAAGGATTTGTACGAGTATGAATAACGTTAGAACTTCGTACAGCGATGCCATTTGTAACAATTATTTTCTCTAACAAGCGTGCCTGATTACTATGAGTGTGTGAAATAAGTTATGATTCATCTACATCACATTCCACAAGCCTCGTAACGGTGTGTGACGGAGAGTTTTTCGGGTACCACTACCTGGTACCCTCTACCCTGTTCCACTCGCGAATGACGCGCGAGAAGAATGATTGTCGGTAAGCCTCTGTATTGGCTCCAAATTCTCAAATTTTCTCGTCGTGGTCATTATGCGAGATGTATGTAGGAGGAAGTAGTATGTTGCCCAACACTTTCCGAAAAGTACTCTCTAGACGCTTCAGCCTGGAACCGCGCGACCGCTACGGTCGCAGGTTCGAACCCTTCCTCGGGCTTGGATGTGTGTGATGTCCTTAGCTTGGTTAGGTTTAAGTAGTTCTAAGTTCTAGGGGACGGATGACCTCAGATGTTAAGTCCCATAGTGCTCAGAGCCATTTAAACCATTTTGAGCTCTCTCTAAATTTCAATAGTAAACCTCGCCGTGATGCAAAACGCCTGCATTGTAACGCATCCCAGTAGAGTTTCTTGTGTATCTCGGTGACTTTCTCGTGCCGACTAAATGATCCCGTGACGAAAGGCGCCGTTCTTCGTTGGATCTTCTCTACCATTTCTATCTGTCCTACCTGGTAAGTATCTCATATCAATAAAAAGTACTCAAGCACCTTCTGAGCCACTTACTTCAGAATCAGTTACATTTTCTCAAGATTCGTCCTATGAGTCTGACATCTGCTTTTCCTACTATTTGTGTCATATGGCATTCCACTTAGGTTCGCTCTGGTTAGTTACTCCTACATATTCTACGGCAGATACTGATTCCAGAAGTTTCTCGTCGACACTATAGTTGTACAGTAGTGCGTTTCTTTTCCTATGTATACTCATTTTGTTACTTTTATTTACGTATAGATCAACTGCCAGAGCCTGCACCATTTATCAGTCCTCTGTCTAGCAGCAATAACAGATCTACCAACTGTGCCGCACACAGTACACACATTGTTTCACAACAATACCCACACCAGCAGCAGATGTCAGGGCAATTTTGTGCACTGCAACTTCCCATTTGGTGGCTTGAAAACCTGAGTCGCCTACCTCTATAAAGAGTGACATGTTGAGCCCAAAAAGAAGATAAGTGATTAGTACTACACTTTGCATAGCTTTCGGACTAAATAATTTCAGAAAAGGAAAAAAATAAGGAAGCTGAAGTGTTCTGCTGAATCTAGATGTTTTGTTATCTTTATTATTATTTATTTGTGTCACTTTTTTACCAAACTCCTACTCTCTATTATCTAAGTAATCCTTCACTGTATGGAATGTATTAATTAACAGGGATTTTTAACCGTCCTTTTAAATAAGTTTATCTGAGCAATTTCTTTAATCCCCTTTCGTAATTTATTGTACAGTTTAGTTCCTTGGTGGGAAATGCTGTTTTGAGTTCTCTGTTTATTCTCTCCTGGTAAATGAAAGTTTATTCCAGATACTCTTGTTCTATAGTCGCGAACAGAGTAGTCTGTGCAAAAATTATCAGTGTTATTTTTCATGTGTACATCTGATTGATAAATGTTTTGATACGATACAGTTGAAATCCCCAACGTTTTGATCAGATTTTTACAATGAACTCGACTACAATTTTCAGGTATTATCTTTAGGGCCCTATTCTGCAGTTTGAAAACTGTGTTCGTATTTTGTGCTTTTGCTTCCCAGAAAAGAATGCGACAGGTAAGAATTAAATGTACATGTCAATAGCACGTAACTAAAAGACACAGGCTGTTACACACTGATGACAGGACTCCAATATAATGATGATGACATTCTGTTTGCACGTATCTTTCTGTGCTCAACGGAGAATTAATATTCATTCCTAAAAAATTTGCATTTGTTACACAGTCTACAGAGGCGCCATCTACAATTAATTTAAAAGTTTCATGGCTGAAATACATGGCGGTGTTTTCTTTACCTTCAAAGTCACTCTATTGCTTATTCACCAGTCACACACTTGGTTGAGGATTTCATTTGGTTTCTTTGCATGGGGTGGGAGGGGGGGAGGAGGGGTGAAAAATCAATGTAGCTCATGACGCTCGAATAATTATACTTTATTCATCCAGTATTTGAGAATGAGAGCACTTAGGGACTTGCGTTTACATATAATTTCCAACCTTTACGTAACTTTTCTCGCTGAGGACCCACACGAAATAATGAAAGGTATGAAATTTGTCGCTTACTGCATTTTCACTGTTCATGCAGTAAAACTTTCGCAAGATGCTTGACCTTTTAATTTGTTCCTTCAGTACTACTAATTGTTTCACGACACATTTACGGACGCTATTCTCATATACCGCTGAATATACTGGCAAAATTATATACGTTCAGGATAATTGACGTCATATACACCGAGATCCTTGAGAAGCTGATGCATTATTAATTTATTACTTCTTTACTACTTACTATATTTAAGAGATACTTCGCGGACAGTGTTCACCTATACCACTGGCTGTCACTGCAAAATTCCATGACGCATAGTTCAGGAGTTATGACGTCGAATACACCTAAATCCGTGAAAAAGTGCCGCATCATGTATATTTTAATTTTTTAAGTCTTTGCTACTAGAGCTATTCGTAACGCATTTCACAGACAATATCTAAATAGACCACTGAATGTACCTGTAATATATCATTGTACGACACATGGTTCAGGAGATAAGACTGGGCCGTGGTCGGCACGCGTTAATGCCGTTCTTCCTTTTTGGCATTTTGTCACCATTGAGTGGCGTCTTATTCCTGCCTCAGTTATTATCTGAACGAGTTGCTCACTTGCCTCTGTCAGTAGCAACAGCAGCGTTTGTCGATACTAGTGCTGCTGTAACTTCTTTGGTGTGGCACTTATATTTCCGTGTCATGGTGTGTTGGCAGCTGGTAGGTTGTGGCGGAGCAGCGAGGAAGTCTCTGCGGCGTGTGATCAGGCTGGTGCCGCTGTCGGTGTTGTGTGGCACCAGCTGCGAGAACTGCTAAGTTCGTCGCCCACCGCACCTGCACACTGGAGTTGAGTAATCAGTGAAGCTGTCATGAAAGCTCAACCGTTGTGACATCTCTTCGTTGATTGCTGGTTGTCGCATCCTGGGCTGTCCCCGCAAGCAGCAATGTGATTGTGTGTTGGGGTTGGCAAAATCTTGCCGCCGTCTCCCTGTATGGTTTTTAGCCTTTGAAATGTTTATAATTTATTAGTGATGTGCACCAGCGGTACCTTCTGCCTTGTGGCCGTTAGTTCCGGTTACCTACCCTGGTCGTTAGCGTAGTTTTGTGCCATTGTGTTTTTCTCGCTGTGTTGATGCTGTCCGGCACGGCGTGTAGTTCGACAGCTTGGTGTTGTTCCCCTTTTCTCTTTGAGAGTTTATTGTGCCTTGACTGTGTTTATACTCCAGTTATTAAGACATAATCCTGTTGCGAACCTCGTCTTCGCTGGCACTTTTGGTTGTCGTGCTGTTGGTCAGGTGGAAGGGAATTGATTAGGCGGTTGGTTGGTTCGTCGGCCGTCCGTAGGTCATACTGCATCTCGATTGTTTAGAGTTACACTTGGCTGTCTGTCTCACCTAAACTGTGGTTAGAGTTTCCTCTCCAGGCCGACCCTTGGAACACTTCTGAGCACCACTGTTCGCTGTTTGTGGTTGTCATTTTATGTGGTCGCAGGTACTGTGCCAGGCCTTCAGCCTTGTATTAATACTCGTATTTTCTGTTTTGTGTTTAGTATATGGCTTTCAGCCGAACTTCATAACAACTTTAAGATTAGGCCTTCAGCCGTGTTTCATTTAAAAATTCTTGTTGCTCTGCATTTAGGCCTTCAGCCGCATTTGTTTCAGAATCTGTGGCTTTAAGACGTAAATCCTCGTCTGTAAGGTTTCTCTTTAATTACTCGTATCATGAATTCGAGTAATGGTTTGGACCTTCAGCCGACAAGATCCTTCATGTTTTTTAAAGATGTTTTTCTGTTGTACTGTGTAAAGGCTTATCTTTAAAGTCTCTCTTTTATTATGTAAAGAAATTTTTTTTTAATTGAGCTTTCACCCGAAGAATGAACTTGAATCATCCTTAATATGGCCTTTAGCCGGAATTTGTAAATGCTCGGCTTTTAAAGAATTTCCTTAGCTGATCTGAAATGTTATTTCGGCCTTTAGCCGAGAAGATATTGTAATTTTACTTAAGTAAGGCCTTCAGCCGTTACTCTAAATCCTGGTGTTATCATTTAAACTTATTCTGGAGAAGTTACTTGGGCCCTCAGCCGTGAATTGATCTTTGTTGTTTAAAGAGAGAACTGTGCATTGGTTTGAGTAATAATGTTGTGTGTGTTCTTGTGTAACTAACAGTAATTGACCTTGGCCCCTTTCCACAACCTGATCCGCTCTGTCCTCCGAAACCAGATTTCAAAGACGTGATGGAGATTGAATTGCATGAAACGTAAACAGTGATACGAAATTCGTTGGAGATACAGTTGAAACATGTGTAGAAATATGTTTGAAATACGTTAAATACATGTGTATTTATGAGACACTTGAGTATTCTGCCAAATTCATGGGTAAAAAACTCCTTCTAAACCCCTCGATCGATTTCAGTCAAACTTGGTACACACGTTACTTACTGTCTGGAAAGAAATACTGTGGAAGTAAGAGCCAGCAACTTCCAATAGGCGTGGAGGTGATAACGTGGACACAGAAGGAGGGAAGGAGAGATGGATAGACAGAGTAGGGAAGGAAGACATGGACGTAAATATGAGGTAGGAGGAGACAGACAAAGGGGCGAGGAGCTGATTAACAGAGGAGGCAGGTGCAGATGGACAGAGGAGGCAGGAGCAAATAGAGAGAGTCGGGAGGAGCAGAGGGAAAGAAAGAGAGGAAAGCCGGCCGAAGTGGCCGTTCGGTTAAAGGCGCTGCAGTCAGGAACCGCAAGACCGCTACGGTCGCAGGTTCGAATCCTGCCTCGGGCATGGATGTTTGTGATGTCCTTAGGTTAGTTAGGTTTAACTAGTTCTCAGTTCTAGGGGACTAATGACCTCAGCAGTTGAGTCCCATAGTGCTCAGAGCCATTTTGAAAGAGAGGAAAAGAAGTATGTAGGCTGAGAGTGGTTGGTGGAGGACATTGACTGAAAGAGAAGGAGATGGACAAAGAGGACTGCGGAGGGTAAAGGAAGAGATGAGCTGATGGATGAAATTCATACCCAGGCAACTTCGGGTACTCAGCTACACTACTGGCCATTAAAATTGCTACACCAAGGAGAAATGCAGATGATAAACGTGTATTCATTGAACAAATATATTATACTAGAACAGACATGTGATTACATTTTCACGCAATTTCGGTGCATAGATCCTGAGAAATCAGTATCCAAAGCAACCACCTCTGGCCGTAATAACGGCCTTGATACGCCTGGGCATTGAGTCAAACAGTGCTTGGATGGCGTGTACAGGTACAGTTGCCCATGTAGCTTCAACACGATACCACAGTTCATCAAGAGTAGTGACTGGCGTATTGTGACGAGCCAGTTGCTCGGCCACCATTGACCAGACGTTTTCAATTGGTGAGAGATCTGGAGAATGTGCTGGCCAGGGCAGCAGCCGAACATTTCGTGTATCCAGAAAGGCCCGTACAGGACCTGCAACATGCGGTCGTGCATTATCCTGCTGAAATGTAGGGTTTCGCAGGGATCGAATGAAGGGTAGAGCCACATCTGAAATGTAACTTCCACTGTTCAAAGTGCCGTCAATGCGAACAAGAGGTGACCGAGACCTATAACCAATGGCACCCCATACCATCACGCCGGGTGATACGCCAATGTGGCGATGACGAATACACGCTTCCAATGTGCGTTCACCGCGATGTCGCCAAACACGGATGCGAACATCATGATGCTGTAAACAGAACCTGGATTCATCCGAAAAAATGACGTTTTGCCATTCGTGCACCCAGGTTCGTCGTTGAGTACACCATTGCAGGCGCTCCTGTCTGTGATGCAGCGTCAAGAGTAACCGCAGCCATGGTCTCCGAGCTGATGGTCCATGCTGCTGCAAAAGTCGCCGAACTGTTCTTGCAGATGGTTGTTGTTTTGCAAACGTCCCCATCTGTTGACTCATGGATCGAGACGTGGCTGCACGATCCGTTACAGCCATGCGGATAAGATGCCTGTCATCTCGAGTGCTAGTGATACGAGGCCGTTGGGATCCAGCACGGCGTTCCGTATTACGCTCCTGAACCCACCGATTCCATATTCTGCTAACAGTCATTGGATCTCGACCAACGCGAGCAGCAGTGTCGCGATACGATAAACCGCAATCGCGATAGGCTACAATCCGACGTTTATCAAAGTCGGAAACGTGACGGTACGCACTTCGCCTCCTTACACGAGGCATCACAACAACGTTTCACCAGGCAACGCCGGTCAACTGCTGTTTGATTATGAGAAATCGGTTGGAAACTTTCCTCTTGTCAGCACGTTGTAGGTGTCGCCACCGGCGCCAACCTTGTATGAATGCTCTGAAAAGCTAATCATTTGCATATAACAGCATCTTCTTCCTGTCGGTTAAACTTCGCGTCTGTAGCACGTCATCTTCATGGGGTAACAATTTTAATGGCCAGTAGTGTAGTTCTTTACCGAGCGATGTGGCGCAGTGGTTAGCACACTGAACTCGCATTAGGGAGGACGACGGTTCAGACCCGGCCATCCAGATTTCGGTTTTCCGTGATTTCCCTAAGTCTCTTCAGGAAAATTCTGGGATGGTCCTTTTGAAAGGGCACGGAGTATTTCCTTTCCCATCTCCACTAATCTGAGCTTGCACTCCGTCTCTAATGACCTTGTTGTCGACGGGACGTTAAACACTAATCTCCTCCACCTCCTCTTCCTCCTCCTCAGGTAGTCCTTTTATAAAGGAGGCAACCGAAATAAAAATAAACAGCAACAATTTTAACAGAGACCAGGGCTACGCACTTAGTAGAGCATGGGGGCGTGCTGTGGATATTAAGCGAAAGCGAAGGCGGAGCCTTGGCGCCTGTAGGGAGACAAGAGCAACAATTTCAAACGTCCACTCGCACCACTGACGTCACTCTGTCTTGCAGGAGGCCGGAGATGTTATGAGCTGCCCAAATCGCCTTCCGCACATGTGTCCGTTCAGCTCTCTCTGGAAGGTTCTAGATTCTACTATCACACTTACGTAAGCGGAACACCGTGCCAGACCCGGCAGTCAGTGATTTTAGCTCCTGATGACAATGGCGAAGACAGCTATCGAAACCTCGAGCATTTTACTCTAAGTGACTTGATTTGTAAACCGAGAATATTTTATTGATTCAGTTCTCACATTTGTGTATGAATACTTGTTGCATTAGAGGATTTCCTTTGTTCATACGTGGCCTTATTCATTCACATCAATACGAGGTGGCCGTAGGGAATCTAGTCCAATTTCCCTGTATGGTTTGTTTTGAAAGAAAGACACCTATCCACTTTGCTATGATTGTACCAGTCATATTTCTCAGTACTTTTCTGCGATTAGTTAAGGACACTGGGACGCAGTTCCGAGGATGCAGCTTGAAGCAGCAACTATAGCTCATTGATTAGTAATTTTTCAATTGATAACTGTAACAGACGGCAAGCGCATTTGTCCTGCACGTACCGAGCCTGTTGGGCAAAGTTCATTACACGTTGTCTTTTTCAAGGCAATGTGTACACTTAATAATCTATCAGTGCTACATTTAGAATAATGAACGACGATGGTCGAGTTTAGGCTCGTTCTGTATATGTGACGTTACGCATGCTCCGACAGGCAATAAGCGTTCAGTAGTCTTCTGATCGCTCTGCTGTGAATGTCGTAGCTAATGCGAGCATTAAACGTGATCGTGAATAATTGTTTACATAATTTCTCCTCCATTTGTTGCTAGTATTCATCGCTTATCGTGGTACCAAAAGACAAACTAAACGTAAGAAAGCAAGAGACGTAATTTGCAGAAGAATACGCTTGCTTCAAGCACAAAGCACGCACATTTGCGCCCCGCAACTGCCGCTTGGAATCGACAACAATGCAATGCCTGTTCGTGCCTCGACCGCCATCGTTCGTGAGTCGTAGTTAGAAATGCCTTACAAAAATCCCTATTGCATTTGTGAAGGTTCTGGTAAGTAGACAACTAATTTTTCGTATCCGATTGCGCTTTCCAAGGTTTCACATTTGAAAATTTTGTTTAAAAATTGGGGTGAAACTTGTTCGAAAGTTCTTTTGAACATTCAATCAGTTATACATGACGGGTGACCCGCTGCCATGATTACTTCGGTACAATGTTCCAAGCAGTCATAGTGCAACGGCGCGGTTCGGTGTTCCTCCTACAGCAATATTCACTCACCTTGTAATTTTCTTCTTCTGTAAACCAGCCCATACGCCTGTCCTGTTAGAAGACGAATAATGTCTCTGTACTGGATAAGCTGTAATAGAACAAGTCACTTTACACACCTCTAAAGGGTACAACTGTAATATCTGTTAAAACTAAGCTGTTAAAGCCGGCCGGCGTGGCCGAGCGGTTCTAAGCGCTACAGTTTGGAACCGCGAGACCGCTACGGTCGCAGGTTCGAATCCTGCCTCGGGCATGGATGTGTGTGATGTCCTTGGGTTAGTTAGGTTTAAGTAGTTCTAAGTTCTAGGGGACTGATGACCTCAGAAGTTAAGTCCCACAGTGCTCAGAGCCATTTGAACCTTTTTAAGCTGTTAAAGGGCAGATAGTTTGTGAGTGAAAATTTCGATATATTGCTACTTCTTTCATCCAAAGCACTACCAAGTCCGTGATAATCTTACAGTTTCGACACTCGTGCGCAATCAAAATGGCTCTGAGCACTATAGGACTTAACATCTGAGGTCATCAGTCCCCTAGAACTTAGAACCACTTAAACCTAACCAACCTAAGGACATCACAGACATCCATGCCCGAGGCAGGATTCGAACCTGCGACCGTAGCGGTCGCGCGGTTCCAGACTGAAGCGCCTAGAACCACTCGGCCACACAGGCCGGCTGTGCGCAATCACAATCACTAGTATAGCCAGGTTATTGTATCAAACCAATCTAATACCGAAAAGATCTGCAAATCAGACTATCTGCGAAAGAATGCTCGCTCAAATAAACACATTGACCATTACGAATGTTCAGTTCGCGATCGCGGGTTTCGGTTAACTCAAAGGACACAATTCACGTATAAAACTAGAAATTTCGTACGTTCATCTCTCTTACGCGTGCGCGTTCAACTTGCGGCACTCGACTGTCAAGTTTAACTCAATTCCTCAAAATTATCGCATCTGTTCAGAGCTTCTAATAAACGCAACTGAACGTGGTGACGGCTGAGCTCACTATTTCTTTAGACTTCAGAAAGCAATTTTCTTAATCCACAAAATATGCGCCAACGTAGCATCCTCTGACTGGCTGATACACATAATTGCCAGTCCGATATTAGTTTTAAACCAGGACCGGCCAGAAATTCTGCACGCGTGCGGTGCTCCTGCACATGTGCAACTTCCGGGTCACAGCGTGCACGCCGCAGCAGTCGTGTGAAGTTAGCACCCCTTTTTCGAAAAATATACATTTTTTCATAGTTCTTGATAGATGTGCCATAGTGCTAGAGTTCTTTGTACAAAATTTCAGTAGTTCTACAGAATTTAGCGAAGAAAACAACAATATTCGAAAAAATTATCGTATCGAAAAAATTGTTTGTCGATTTCGGCAAAATATAAATAAGTACAAAAGTTCTGAGCACAGTTCTGAATAGATCTCCAAGAGTTCTATCGAAAATCTCAGTAACATTTTTTTGTGCAACTAATAGTTTACGAGATAATTGCGTTTTAATGAGAAAATCTTTTCACTTACTGTGAAGTTGGCACCCTTTTTTCCAGAAATAATATTTTTTTCAGAGTTCTTGATAGATATGCCATAGTTCTAGCGTTCTTTGTACAAAATTTGAATAGTTCTGCAGAATTTAGCAAAGAAAACAACAATACTCGAAAAAATTTTCGTATCGAAAACATTCTTTGTCAATTTTCGCAAAAATTAAACTCGTAGAACAGTTCTGAGGACAGTTCTGAACAGAACCCCAAGGGCTCTATCTAAAATGCTAACAACATTTTTCTATGGTGATAACAGTTTATGAGACAAATAGATTTAATGTGGGACACACTTTCTCTACAGAAAATATAAATATATTCGTACAACATATCTGATGATTGTTCTGGACACCACGTGAAGAGTTCTATCGAAAATCCTAGTAGCATTTTTTTGTGCAGGTAATAGTTTAAGAGGTAATTGCAACTTAATTAAGAACTCCATAAGAGCTCGTACTGTGAAGCTGGCACCCTTTTTTTCAGAAATATATATTTTTTTAAGGGTTCTTGATAGATAAGTCATAGTTCTAGAGTTCTTTGTACAAAATTTCAATAGTTCTGCAGAATTTAGCGAAGAAAACAACAGTATTCGTAAAAATTGTGGTGTAGAAACAAATTTTTGTCGATTTTCGCAAAAGGTAAATCCGTACAACAGTTCTGAGGACAGTTCTGAACAGAGCCCCGATAGTTCTATCGAAAATCCAAATAACATTTTTTTGTGCAGCTAATAGTTTGCGAGATAATTGCAATTTAAGGAGGAAATCTTTTCACTTACTGTGAAGTTGGCACCCTGTTTTTCAGAAATGTATATTTTTTTCAGAGTTCTTGATAGATATGGCATAGTTCTAAAGTTCTTTGTACAACATTTGAATAGTTCTGCAGAATTTAACGAAGAAAACAACAATGCTCGAAAAAAATTTCGTACAGCAAACATTCTTTATTAATTTTCCCTAAAAGTAAATTCGTACAACAGTTCTGAGGGCAGTTCTGAACAGAACCCCAATAGTTCTATCGAATATCCTAATAACAGTTTTTTGTGCACCTAATAGGTTACGAGATAATTGAAATTTAAGGAGGAAACCTCTTCACTTACTGTGAAGTTAGCACCCCTTTTTCGAGAAATATACATTTTTTTCACAGTCCTTGTTAGATGTGCCATAGTTCTAGAGTTCTTTGCACAAAATTTTAATAGTCCTGCTGAATTTACCGTAGAAAACAACAATAATCGAAAAAAATTTCGTATCGAAAACATTCTTTGTCAATGTTGGCATATTCGTACAACAGTTCTGAACAGAACACCAAGAGCTCTATCGAAAATTCTTATAACATCTTTTTGTGGCGATGATAGTTTATACGTTAACTGCTTTGATGTTAGACCCACTGTCTCCACAGAAAAAAATAAATTCGTAGAACAGTTTTGATGAACAGTTCTGGATAACACCACAAGACTTCTATCGATAATCATAATAACAATTTTTGTGGTTATAATAGTTTGTAAGATAATTGATTAATTGTGGGGCTCACTTACTCTACAAAAAAATTACGTCTATTCGTACGTTCTGGTGATAGCTCTGGATAGATTTGTAAGAGTTCTATCGAAAATACTAGTAACATATTCTGTGCAGGTAATTGTTTACGTAGTAACTGCATTTAATAAGGAATGCTTATGAGCCTTTCCCGTGAAGTTTTCACCCCTTTTACGAGAAATATACATTTTTTCATAGTTTTTGATGCGTATGCAATAGTTCTAGATTTCCCTGCTCAAAACACGAATAGCTGTGCAGAATTTAGGGAAGAAAACAATAACTCGGCAAAATTTTGGTATGGTAAAAAATTATTTCTCAGTTTCGGAAAAATAAATTTGTATTACAGTTCTGTTGGTAGTTCTGGATAGCACCCGAAGAGTTGTATTGAACATGATAAGAACATTTTTGTGGCGATAATTGTTTTAATCTGATACTCACTTTCTCTACGAAAGCAAAATTCGTAGAATAGTTCTAATGACAGTTCTGAATAGCACCCACAGAGTTCTACCAAAAATTATAGTAACATTTTTTGTGACTATGACATTATATGAGATAATTAATGTGTAACTCACTTTTGTCATGTAAAAGTAATAAATTCGTACAAAAGGTCTGATGGGATTTCTTAATAGTACCCTAAGAGTTCTACCGAAAACTGTAATAACATTTTTTGTGGGGATAACAGTTAATGAGATAATATCATTTACGAGAGACCCACTTGGTCTACATCATAACTCATAACATTTTTATGGTGCCAATAGATTACGAAATAGATTGTGTGTTCACTCTGCAGTGGGTGTGCGCCGATGTGAAACTTACTGGCAGATAAAAACTGTGTGCCGGACCGGGTCTCTAACCCCAGGCTGTGACGAAGGAATATTGTCACAATATCCTTTCTTCCAGGAGTGCTACTTCTGCAATTTTCGTAGGGCAACTTATGCGAAATTGCGAACGCAGGAGATGAGGTACTGCTGGAAGTACAGCTATGAGGACGGATCGTAAATTCTCACTTTTATTTTGGAAAACCGAAAACCGAAAATCCGGATATATATTCTACTAAATACAATAAGTCTAAATGTACAGCACTGTACAAATGCCAGTACACCTTCTTAAGACTGACTGTAGTAACTGTAGGTGGAAGCGTGGGATGTGCACGCTTAGATGAGTCAAAGAGAGAAGGCTCCTCATTGCAAAACAAACAGATGGCTGAAGGAGCAGATACATTCAGACGCGCCACTAACCAGAAGGCGTCACACCTGTCTAGAAGCGCACCAGAGGTACAATGAGCTGTGGTGGAGTGCTGTTGGCGTGGTTACTATGCAACTTACTTGATGGGCACCAATACACCGTTATATTAATGTACGATACATGAGAAACAATGTCATTCACACACACTAAGTTCCTTATTACTCAGTACTAGACTAAATTACCGGCATAGTGATAAGCAGCCTATGTACCTCACCGACTACATATCTTCGTGTTAGAAGAAAAAGACAAATACCAAGGGACACAAAATATGAATCCGAATAAACCAGAAATCCGGATTAGTGAGGACCAAATAAACGAGATTCTTGTTTATAAATTTCGAACTACTTATTAACGTTAATACTGTATCCCCTCAACATAATAACACCTCTATCAGTCATGTACTGAATTAGGATTTAAACATACTACTTAGTTCGTTTGTACAATATATTCATTTAAATATACTTACATTTCTATACATTGTAAAGACTTTTGACTCTCGCTGTAGTGTAACTCATCAAACTTCCACACTTCCTTTCTAACTAGAACAAATGTCTGCAACAATATTAACGACAGAAATTTCAAATTTATTCGTTACACACAGCACATGTTTTTATGTATCCTAGCGTCTGGTGATGTTGCCACCTAACTTTCATCCATGAGGGTCCTGGGCAATTTTTAGCTCTTAGTGGGTCCTGGATGTCATGAGAGCTCAAAACAATTACTGTTTTACGTAATAAAATTCATCTGGTTCTTCCTGATTCTAAAAATATACACTTCATGTACAGTACCTCGTCATTCTCGTGCTTAAATGTCACTTTGTTTGATTTGGGCGCGCCGCGCGGGATTAGCCGAGCGGTCTTAGGTGCTGCAGTCATGGACGGTGCGGCTGGTCCCGGCAGAGGTTCGAGTCCTCCCTCGGGCATGGGTGTGTGTGTTTGTCCTTAGCATAATTTAGGTTAAGTAGTGTGTAAGCTTAGGGACTGATGACCTTATCAGTTAAGTCCCATAAGATTTCACACACTTTTGAACATTTGTACATTTAATTTGGGCGCCGCAGTTTCCGTAGAACCTCGTTTATGTAATATCTTTGAAGAACATGTCGACTGTCGTATGTCCATGAAAAATGTTTACATGGCATAAAACAAAATCAGAATGCGTTTCAACAGTTGCAATATGTTTTAATGGTGGAGTAAAAATGGTTCAAATGCATCTGAGCACTATGGGACTTAACTTCTGAGGTCATCAGTCCCCAAGAACTTAGAACTACTTAAACCTAACTAACCTAAGGACAGCACACTCATCCATGCCCGAGGCTGGATTCAAACCTGAGACCGAAGCGGTCGCGCGGTTCCAGACTGTAGCGCCTAGAACCGCTCGGCCACTCCGGCCGGCCTGATGGACTAAAGATCAAAAACAATGAGCAGAAGAGGCATCAAAACTAGGAACAACATGAAAATTGTGCTGGTACGGGCGGACAGGCAACATGCCACATAAACTGGAAAAGCTGCTGAAAGCATGAAAAAGGAGGCCACAATAACACAGAAAAGAAGCAAAACTAAAGAAAATGAAAAGGACATGAAAGATAACAACAATATTATGGAGCAGGAACGGTTTTCAATGTCGTCATTGAGAAGAAAATGACATACAAATCTTTAGTTTCAATTTTCTGTTATCAACGTGTTTGCATACAGAGATACTGTTACCAGTATTTCATCCACTATTAAAACTGCATAAACAAAGCTATGGATGAATAGTAATATAGTGCTTGCCTACACACTGAACCACATTATTCAACAATGGATTAAATATTTTAAGCTGCAGTATGTCATATTATGTTCTTAAATTATTAGGAGAAAAAATTGACTCTTAAAATGCATTGTTTTTAAAATAATCAAAACATGAAACTGGTATAGATTACTGGTTTGCTGTTTCCACAAGGTAATAGTTTAAAGAATAAAATTTGTTCTTTATCTTTTATTTGGAACAGTGCGTAAGTAGATTGAACCTAAAATAACAATTACGTGTAATTCAGTATGTAAGAAAAACATCAGTATTCACTGCACAATGTATTCCACAGATTTACAATGTATTTCACCTGGAGCTCACAATATACCAATTCTTTGATAAAAGTTTCATTCCTGAATCTATTGACAGTCTAGCATTATTAGATTTTAAAGTACCAGTAAAAACTACAGGCCGTGATGTACAGGTCCCCTTAACAGCTCTTCTTCAGAATACACTAAAACCCAGAAGAAAATACATGTGTAGGGAATTCAGTAATAAATAAGCATAGAATTTATGAGGTGTGAAACAACTAAGAAAAATAAGTACAAAACAATATATATATGAAATTTAGGGCATAAAATGCTCTTATTCTAGTAACTAAAACAGGGGGGCTGTGGTTCCAGAAACAAAGATACTAAGTATTAACATAAGAGCTGTATTTGTAATATTTAGATATCAACTTTTAGCAGTTGCTTACCTTATAAAGCAAAGTTCCTATGTAGAAACTACTTGTTTCGTCTCGTCGGTCTTGTAGCTGCCATTTGAAAACTTTCCTGTCTTGACGTACATGAACAGGTGTGGAGAAATTATCGTCTCTTTTGAAACTCTCTATACATATTTATACAAGTCATCTTACTGCTTCGAGTAGGTTCCATCGAAGACATATGCCGTGTAGTGTTTGATGGAGCTATTATAATGAATGGCACCAAAGAGAGTGTACTTTTGATCGTTGACTACGATTTCTTTCGTGATCGTTTGCAACACACATTTCTTCCTTTGATTTGGAGGAAACTGATCTTCAGTTAGTGGGCAAGTTGTTGTACTAGTATCCATCATCAAGTAGCATCGAAATATCTTTTCTTCGACTGCTTCTCCTTTACATTTCTTGCATTTTATGATAGTCTTTAGGCCTCCATTTGTTGCATCTACGGCCTCTTGCATGAAATTATAACCAAGTCTGAAAAGCACATACGTATCAATGGAAATATAATGTAGTTTCACATAGCGTGAATTTAGGCACGTCAGACACGATATCTTTTTGTTGCAAATCGGGATATCTTTTAATTTGTCTCGTATAATTCCCCAACATTCGACTCTG
Source organism: Schistocerca americana (assembly GCF_021461395.2). Lineage (NCBI taxonomy): Eukaryota > Metazoa > Arthropoda > Insecta > Orthoptera > Acrididae > Schistocerca > Schistocerca americana. The sequence continues at coordinate 294,799,790 of NC_060125.1, forward strand.
CATTCAGAGACAATATTTTTCGAGAGATTACTCCTTTTTTTTAGGAATGATATCACATATAAAATGTCAAATCTCTGCTTAAAATGCTGGGAGTTTATAATTTTTTTGTCCAAAACATCCAAAGCCACATCCAAAAATGGAGGGCTCATCATTTGAATGGCACTTTTGAAATCATCACTGAGTGATATTGCTTGCATGAATAAGGTCATCGAAGAATCGAAACCGCACGTTCCCTTCAAGTTGTAGGTAGCAGATTTGAATTTGCTTGAGGACCTATTTGGGAAAAGTGGCAAATTAATGTCTATGAATTTCTTAGTCGAATTCCAGTTTGGGAAATCATCTAAGTAGTTTTTCTTGCTCTTAGTTTGCATGCTCGATGTGACAAAGATTTCATTTTGAAGATTTTTCAGCATTGCACTCTCCTCCATTTAATTGTTACAGGTCTCTCGGTTTTCTTCTGTTTTCGGACCACAGGATGAAATTTCAGTGACATTCCTGGTGAAGTATGGTTCTCGATAGTCTTTTGTGGAATGAAATATCTCTTTAGAGTCCAAACTCGGCAGTAAATTATTATCTGAAGAGCGCTGAAAACACACGCCATCACTCTTGGCTGAGAGACTGTTGTTCTCCGCACTCATAACAAGTGAGCTCGAAGGAGGAGAAAATGTGTGTTCAAAACTATAAAAAATTTTGTTTAACTCTGTCTCATTGCCATCATCGTGTTGGGTCTCACTTCGTAAGGTATTGTTCAGCGTGTTCTCAGAATTATCAAGGATATGATTGCTTTTGGGGTTTGTTATCTTCAGCTTCTTATTTTTTCCTCTCCAGTTTTCTTCTTCATGGTAAGGCAATGATGCTTCAGTTGGTTTGTGCTTCACAGCTTGCTTTTAATCTTGTTTTCCCATCATAAGTGGCGCTAACAGTTTTGTTTCCTCACGCAGCCACTTCAAATGTTGAAAAATGAATTTGTCTACTCGTAAAGGCAGCTTGTCAGAGCACATTGTCTTTAATTTTGAAAATTACCCTTCAGTCGCTGCTGACGAACGAATAGATAGAGGAATATGGAAAGAAGAATACATCACAACTGTCCACAGTAGTATATAGTTCACCTCTTTCAGCATCTCTACAGCATTGGGAATGTTGTACGGATTCACATCAAAGAGATTGTCATCCTTAGTCTGATTCGCGATGACTTCAGCTTCATTGTAGATACGTTTTGCCCTATCAATCCACGCGTTTGAAATAGATTCCTTAGAGTTCAAAATTGATTCCAAAAGACAGTCATCATTGTTTTCAACATCATCAGTTTTCTTGTCATCATCTTTCTTTTCTTCAATAATGAATGACGTGGACCAACTCTGATAATGTTATCAAGGTGGTGCTAATGTTCCATTGATGAATATTCATGACTGCACTCGTCAGTACCAAGATGTGAACTCAACGCAACAACCAAAAGTGAGTGCAATGCACTTTCAATATCACGAAAATCTGTCATCATGTAAATATGGGCCAAAACTCGAAGATAAAGTTGTTTGACTTGTGATTTACCTCTTGAGAAGCATTTACACCTCGAAATCATGACCATAAAATGGTTTAAGTCTATCCTCAAACAACACGAGGGTAGAATTACTCTTTCATGCAAAACAATATGGCTATAGCACCTATTCAAATAATCTGTTAAGTCCGAGCAATTGGGTATTGCTCTAGAAATGGCAACCAACAAAGCTTTACCAAAATCAGTGACCATGATTTTTGGTCTGGGAGCTCCAGATCTGACGATTTCCATAAAGAAAAATGACAAGAATGATGCGTCATGCCTAGAGAATATCATCTGATAAGTTGACGATATTTCGATCTTTACTAGTGACGTTTACTTCGCGGATGCACGTGTACTGATACAGGTATATGTGACTTAATTTCCACACAGTCAGCCCTGTGTGACAGATCCTCAAATCGTGGAATAACTCGAAATGCAACGCCACCTGTAGCATCTACTGAATCGTATACACTGCTATTGATTTGATGACAATATTTGTGCAACTGACTTTGATTTTTCAGCCAATATATACAGAAGAATGGGTCCAATCCGACTGCGTGAATTTCGTCCCGATGGGTTGTATGTTTTGCGATTTGCAGGTTTTCAACAGGCATACTAGTTATTATACCAAATCGTTTGTCTCTTTCCTCTTCTTTAGCCTTTCTCAAGACATCAGCATTTGGTAAATTTGGAGCAATCATGTCTCCGAAAGACATATTTTTCGCTTCATGATTTCGCCAAAGAGCTGCAGGAATCCTGTTATCAACCAATTTAGCAGCTACCTGTTGTCTTCTCGTGCCAAGAAGTTGTCTTCTTTTCAGGTGATTTCTATCGTCTGAAAAGTTTGAAAGTCTGCAGTTCAGAATAATGTCGTTGTCCTTTTTTTGCATCTTCAGAGCAATCCCTTCGAAAGTGGCTCCGTATTCTGTACATCTTCCTTTGATCTTCAAGAAGTACTTTGAACTTGAACTTTCACACACTTTCGCGTATTTGAAAGAAAAGGCACATGGAATTTTGTGATTCATAAATTTTATCAGCCATCAAATCGGTCCATTTCTCTATTTCCAGTTTTGAAGGCATTCCAAGTTTCCTCTTTGCTGGTTTTATGGTAGACCATCTTTCTGCTGACAGTGGTAAGTCGAATTGCTTTGTCATGTCCTTGTTGCACGAAGAACCAAAAACATTCCACGACTCATCTTGGCTGTCGTCGTCTTTTACTTCGACGAAACATTCCAGCCTGAAAGTGTTTCTAACAAAAGTAAGCAGATCATGACGATCTTCTTTAATTGTTGTGTAAGTATGTTTGAAGACATTTTCGAGCCGATGTCGGCCATGGCATCGGACAGTTTTTGGAAGACTGGATGAGACGGAGTGAATTGAATGCCTCTATCATCGATTACTTTAAATTCCTCCATGCTGAGAAGACGTTTCAATTCTGGTAGATTGTACATTTTTATGGGTATTACGGTTCATAAATATCACTTACACAACAGCACCGACTGCACAACAGGCACCGACTGCACAAGAGCTCAGACTGAACGAGCATAATTATTATTCGCATGAGTATGAGTAGTATTGTTACGTTTCGTCATTAGGGGCAGATCAAGGAGCGAAATGCAGCGCCGGCGGGCGGCTTCACACGACGCGCCGCGCGTTATCCAAAAAGTGCAGCGGTTGTTGTCAGGGTCTCAGGGACGTATCATACACTCCTGGAAATGGAAAAAAGAACACATTGACACCGGTGTGTCAGACCCACCATACTTGCTCCGGACACTGCGAGAGGGCTGTACAAGCAATGATCACACGCACGGCACAGCGGACACACCAGGAACCGCGGTGTTGGCCGTCGACTGGCGCTAGCTGCGCAGCATTTGTGCACCGCCGCCGTCAGTGTCAGCCAGTTTGCCGTGGCATACGGAGCTCCATCGCAGTCTTTAACACTGGTAGCATGCCGCGACAGCGTGGACGTGAACCGTATGTGCAGTTGACGGACTTTGAGCGAGGGCGTATGGTGGGCATGCGGGAGGCCGGGTGGACGTACCGCCGAATTGCTCAACACGTGGGGCGTGAGGTCTCCACAGTACATCGATGTTGTCGCCAGTGGTCGGCGAAAGGTGCACGTGCCCGTCGACCTGGGACCGGACCGCAGCGACGTACGGATGCACGCCAAGACCGTAGGATCCTACGCAGTGCCGTAGGGGACCGCACCGCCACTTCCCAGCAAATTAGGGACACTGTTGCTCCTGGGGTATCGGCGAGGACCATTCGCAACCGTCTCCATGAAGCTGGGCAACGGTCCCGCACACCGTTAGGCCGTCTTCCGCTCACGCCCCAACATCGTGCAGCCCGCCTCCAGTGGTGTCGCGACAGGCGTGAATGGAGGGACGAATGGAGACGTGTTGTCTTCAGCGATGAGAGTCGCTTCTGCCTTGGTGCCAATGATGGTCGTATGCGTGTTTGGCGCCGTGCAGGTGAGCGCCACAATCAGGACTGCATACGACCGAGGCACACAGGGCCAACACCCGGCATCATGGTGTGGGGAGCGATCTCCTACACTGGCCGTACACCACTGGTGATCGTTGAGGGGACACTGAATAGTGCACGGTACATCCAAACCGTCATCGAACCCATCGTTCTACCATTCCTAGACCGGCAAGTGTGCTCCCTGCCGCCGTTGGATAAGCAGCTGAGCAGCAAGTCGTATACTCCTAGCTCACTCATTTGTTACATATTTTAATTCTTAATTTCTTTGCGTGTTTTTGGTACTTGCATTGTTTAATTCATAAATTTCGGGCGTATTATAGTATTTGAAAGTTGTAGCATCGCGTTTTAGTACCTGAATAGTGTAAATTCGCGTAGTCGCTTGTCTACTGTTTTTGTTTTGAACGGCCAGTGTCGGTTGGTCGCAGTCAGTGTGCTCCCTGGCGCCGTTGGATAAGCAGCTGCAGCAGCAAGTCGTATACTCCTAGCTCACTCATTTGCTACATAGTTTAATTCTTAATTTCTTTGCGTGTTTTTGGTACTTGCATTGTTTAATTCATAAATTTCGGGCGTATTATAGTATTTGAGAGTGTAGCATCGTGTTTTAGTACCTGAATAGTGTAATTTCGCTTAGTCTCCTTCCGCCGCCGAGCAGTGTCAGCAGTGCGCAAGTAGCAGCATTACTGCATTTACTAGGCAATCTTGTATTTTAATAACCGTTTAAATTTTGTCGATTTGTTTGCGCTCTCTGTAGATTAGTTCAGACGTTCTTTGCAAAACAGTTTTTAGCATGGATAGGGACTGCAACTGCTGTGTTCGGATGCAGGCTGAGTTGGCATCCCTTCGCTCCCAGCTTCAGGCAGTGTTGGCTTCGGTCACACAGCTTGAGGCTGTTGCCAATGGGCATCACTGTGGGGGTCCGGATGGGGGTTTGTCGGGGACGGCCAGCTCGTCCCACGCATCCCCTGATCGGACTAAGACTGTGGTTGCCCGGGATACTGCCCGCATTGAGGCTGATCCCTCACCTGTGGTAGAGTGGGAGGTCGTTTCAAGGTGTGGCAGGGGGCGAAAGACATTCCGGAGGGCTGAACGGAAAGCCTCTCCAGTTTGTCTGACGAACCGGTTTCAGGCTCTGTCTCAGGCTGATACTGATCTTCGGCCTGACATGGCTGCTTGTCCTGTTCCAGAGGTTGCCCCTCAGTCTGCAAGATCCGGGCAGTCGCAGAGGGTGGGCTTACTGGTAGTTGGGAGCTCCAACGTCAGGCGCGTAATGGGGCCCCTTAGGGAAATGGCAGCAAGAGAGGGGAAGAAAACCAATGTGCGTGTGCATACCGGGGGGAGTCATTCCAGATGTGGAAAGGGTCCTTCCGGATGCCATGGAGGGTACAGGGTGCACCCATCTGCAGGTGGTCGCTCATGTCGGCACCAATGATGTGTGTCGCTATGGATCGGAGGAGATCCTCTCTGGCTTCCGGCGGCTATCTGATTTGGTGAAGACTGCCAGTCTCGCTAGCGGGATGAAAGCAGAGCTCACCATCTGCAGCATCGTCGACAGGACTGACTGCGGACCTTTGGTACAGAGCCGAGTGGAGGGTCTGAATCAGAGGCTGAGACGGTTCTGCGACCGTGTGGGGTGCAGATTCCTCGACTTGCGCCATAGGGTGGTGGGGTTTCGGGTTCCGCTGGATAGGTCAGGAGTCCACTACACGCAACAAGCGGCTACACGGGTAGCAGGGGTTGTGTGGCGTGGGCTGGGCGGTTTTTTAGGTTAGATGGCCTTGGGCAAGTACAGAAAGGGCAACAGCCTCAACGGGTGTGGGGCAAAGTCAGGACATGCGGGGACCAAGCAGCAATCGGTATTGTAATTGTCAACTGTCGAAGCTGCGTTGGTAAAGTACCGGAACTTCAAGCGCTGATAGAAAGCACCGAAGCTGAAATCGTTATAGGTACAGAAAGCTGGCTTCAGCCAGAGATAAATTCTGCCGAAATTTTTACAAAGGTACAGACGGTGTTTAGAAAGGATAGATTGCATGCAACCGGTGGTGGAGTGTTCGTCGCTGTTAGTAGTAGTTTATCCTGTAGTGAAGTAGAAGTGGATAGTTCCTGTGAATTATTATGGGTGGAGGTTACACTAAACAACCGAACTAGGTTAATAATTGGCTCCTTTTACCGACCTCCCGACTCAGCAGCATTAGTGGCAGAACAACTGAGAGAAAATTTGGAATACATTTCACATAAATTTTCTCAGCATGTTATAGTCTTAGGTGGAGATTTCAATTTACCAGATATAGACTGGGACACTCAGATGTTTAGGACGGGTGGTAGGGACAGAGCATCGAGTGACATTATACTGAGTGCACTATCCGAAAATTACCTCGAGCAATTAAACAGAGAACCGACTCGTGGAGATAACATCTTGGACCTACTGATAACAAACAGACCCGAACTTTTCGACTCTGTATGTACAGAACAGGGAATCAGTGATCATAAGGCCGTTGCAGCATCCCTGAATATGGAAGTTAATAGGAATATAAAAAAAGGGAGGAAAGTTTATCTGTTTAGCAAGAGTAATAGAAGGCAGATTTCAGACTACCTAACAGATCAAAACGAAAATTTCTGTTCCGACACTGACAATGTTGAGTGTTTACGGAAAAAGTTCAAGGCAATCGTAAAATGCGTTTTAGACGGGTACGTGCCGAGTAAAACTGTGAGGGACGGGAAAAACCCACCGTGGTACAACAACAAAGTTAGGAAACTACTGCGAAAGCAAAGAGAGCTCCACTCCAAGTTTAAACGCAGCCAAAACCTCTCAGACAAACAGAAGCTAAACGATGTCAAAGTTAGCGTAAGGAGGGCTATGCGTGAAGCGTTCATTGAATTCGAAAGTAAAATTCTATGTACCGACTTGACAGAAAATCCTAGGAAGTTCTGGTCTTACGTTAAATCAGTAAGTGGCTCGAAACAGCATATCCAGACACTACGGGATGATGATGGCATTGAAACAGAGGATGACACGCGTAAAGCTGAAATACTAAACACCTTTTTCCAAAGCTGTTTCACAGAGGAAGACCGCACTGCAGTTCCTTCTCTAAATCCTCGCACAAACGAAAAAATGGCTGACATCGAAATAAGTGTCCAAGGAATAGAAAAGCAACTGGAATCACTCAATAGAGGAAAGTCCACTGGACCTGACGGGATACCAATTCGATTCTACACAGAGTACGCGAAAGAACTTGCCCCCCTTCTAACAGCCGTGTACCGCAAGTCTCTAGAGGAACGGAGGGTTCCAAATGATTGGAAAAGAGCACAGATAGTCCCAGTCTTCAAGAAGGGTCGTCGAGCAGATGCGCAAAACTATAGACCTATATCTCTTACGTCGATCTCTTGTAGAATTTTAGAACATGTTTTTTGCTCGCGTATCATGTCATTTCTGGAAACCCAGAATCTACTATGTAGGAATCAACATGGATTCCGGAAACAGCGATCGTGTGAGACCCAACTCGCCTTATTTGTTCATGAGACCCAGAAAATATTAGATACAGGCTCCCAGGTAGATGCTATTTTTCTTGACTTCCGGAAGGCGTTCGATACAGTTCCGCACTGTCGCCTGATAAACAAAGTAAGAGCCTACGGAATATCAGACCAGCTGTGTGGCTGGATTGAAGAGTTTTTAGCAAACAGAACACAGCATGTTGTTATCAATGTAGAGACGTCTACAGACGTTAAAGTAACCTCTGGCGTGCCACAGGGGAGTGTTATGGGACCATTGCTTTTCACAATATATATAAATGACTTAGTAGATAGTGTCGGAAGTTCCATGCGGCTTTTCGCGGATGATGCTGTAGTATACAGAGAAGTTGCTGCATTAGAAAATTGTAGCGAAATGCAGGAAGATCTGCAGCGGATAGGCACTTGGTGCAGGGAGTGGCAACTGACCCTTAACATAGACAAATATAATGTATTGCGAATACATAGAAAGAAGGATCCTTTATTGTATGATTATATGATAGCGGAACAAACACTGGTAGCAGTTACTTCTGTAAAATATCTGGGAGTATGCGTACGGAACGATTTGAAGTGGAATGATCATATAAAATTAATTGTTGGTAAGGCGGGTACCAGGTTGAGATTCATTGGGAGAGTGCTTAGAAAATGTAGTCCATCAACAAAGGAGGTGGCTTACAAAACACTCGTTCGACCTATACTTGAGTATTGCTCATCAGTGTGGGATCCGTACCAGGTCGGGTTGACGGAGGAGATAGAAAAGATCCAAAGAAGAGCGGCGCGTTTCGTCACCGGGTTATTTGGTAACCGTGATAGCGTTACGGAGATGTTTAATAAACTCAAGTGGCAGACTCTGCAAGAGAGGCGCTCTGCATCGCGGTGTAGCTTGCTGTCCAGGTTTCGAGAGGGTGCGTTTCTGGATGAGGTATCGAATATATTGCTTCCCCCTACTTATACCTCCCGAGGAGATCACGAATGTAAAATTAGAGAGATTAGAGCGCGCACGGAGGCTTTCAGACAGTCGTTCTTCCCGCGAACCATACGCGACTGGAACAGGAAAGGGAGGTAATGACAGTGGCACGTAAAGTGCCCTCCGCCACACACCGTTGGGTGGCTTGCGGAGTATCAATGTAGATGTAGATGTAGGCGTGAATGGAGGGACGAATGGAGACGTGTCGTCTTCAGCGATGCGAGTCGCTTCTGCCTTGGTGCCAATGATGGTCGTATGCGTGTTTGGCGCCGTGCAGGTGAGCGCCACAATCAGGACTGCATACGACCGAGGCACACAGGGCCAACACCCGGCATCATGGTGTGGGGAGCGATCTCCTACACTGGCCGTACACCACTGGTGATCGTCGAGGGGACACTGAATAGTGCACGGTACATCCAAGCCGTCATCGAACCCATCGTTCTACCATTCCTGGACCGGCAAGGGAACTTGCTGTTCCAACAGGACAATGCACGTCCGCATGTATCCCGTGCCACCCAACGTGCTCTAGAAGGTGTAAGTCAACTACCCTGGCCAGCAAGATCTCCGGATCTGTCCCCCATTGAGCATGTTTGGGACTGGATGAAGCGTCGTCTCACGCGGTCTGCACGTCCAGCACGAACGCTGGTCCAACTGAGGCGCCAGGTGGAAATGGCATGGCAAGCCGTTCGACAGGACTACATCCAGCATCTCTACGATCGTCTCCATGGGAGAATAGCAGCCTGCATTGCTGCGAAAGGTGGATATACACTGTACTAGTGCCGACATTGTGCATGCTCTGTTGCCTGTGTCTATGTGCCTGTGGTTCTGTCAGTGTGATCATGTGATGTATCTGACACCAGGAATGTGTCAATAAAGTTTCCCCTTCCTGGGACAATGAATTCACGGTGTTCTTATTTCAATTTCCAGGAGTGTAGTTTTCATTATCCTTCCAACGACCCCATCTGTTCAAATTGATACATGTCGAAATTTTCTGTAAATTACTTTTCAACAATTTGCAGTATTGGCGCTTTCTCGTTAATAGCTTCCATTCTCCGTATGCTTTTCATTGTTGTGTGATTCTGTAAATTACTTGTCAACAACCGGTAGCACTGGCGCCTTCTCGTTATAGCTTCCTTTCTCTGTATGCCTTTCATTGTTATATGATTCAGTATCGACGCTAATCCTCTCTTGATGAGATATGAGCCGATTGCTCGTTTTTATTCGCTGTGCCCTTTCCTATTTCATTTCAGCAATTAATTTATTTGTTTATCAACGTAGTAAGTAGTACAAAGCTGATCCAGAATGTAAAATTCACTTAAATTCTGATTGAACTGTTTAACCGTTAGTGTCCGCTGTCTGAACTTTAAATATCAAATTAATACACTGTGCCTGGTTGCGTTATTTTATAGGAATTTTATTAATTTAAGTGGGATGTACTTGATTATGCTGAAGAAATCCAAAGCATATAGTTCGAAGAGGATAATATTATTCGAAATTTACCTGGACCGATAGGCGCAGCCAAAGTAGCCTTTGTGATGCTGTAATTGCCTCATAGATGATATTTCTCTATTGTAGTTTTGTATTTCAATCAGCATTTTGAGAGCATTAAAGCTTCATTTCCCGTGAGAGACGGGTAAAATCAATAGATGTTATTTAACTGAAAGCCTTAATCAGTCTCTTGTTTTCAATTGTTATCAAAAGCAACAGATAAAGCCTGGAAGATCTGTGTGGGACTGATGGGGATGGCACTGAAAAATTCCACCTCGCAAATGATCATTAAACGTTTCAAATTTATTGTGGAGTGCCTTACATTTTACAGTCGCGCTATTCGTGATGAAAGGAGACAATTAGACAAGCTAACAGCAATTCGGGAAACATTTACTGTGTTGGTACGCAACTACCAGAAATCTTATACCCTTGGAGAAAATGTTACAGTAGACAAGACGCTGGAAGGATTCTGTGGAAGGTACAGTTTTCGCCAATATGTACCTATCAAAACAAACAAGTATGGATTTAAAATCTATACTTTTGTGGATTCTTAAGTATTTTACCTGTACAATTTGGAAATATACGCTGTGTTGCAACCAGAAGGAATTACCAACTGAGCAATAAACATTTTGATGTTGTTCTGTGACTGTGTAAACCTATATATCAGTCAGGTCGAAATGTGAAAGCGGACAACTGGTTTACTAGTACTAGAATGATAATAGAGCTATGAAGGGAGAATTTTTCTTTTGTTGCCACGATGGAGAAAAACAACCGTGAGATTTCTCTAGAGTTTGCTATCAGTAAAAGAAGGGCTGCCCACAGTTCCTTTTTTGGCTTCCATAAGATTGAGCTCTAGTTTCCTCCGTACCTAAAAAGGGGAAGTGTGTGATCCTGGCATCACGTTTGCATGAAGATAATTCGATAGATGCTGACACTGTGGATAAATGGAAGCCATCCATCGAAAATGTTACAATAGCGTTAAGTGTGGTATTTTCACAGCGGATAAGCTGAATGCTTTGTACAACGCTGCAAGAAATGTGCGCCGCTGGTCAATGGTTATATTTTTGTAATGATCAGTACGGTTGGAATCTATGCGCAAGTGATTTATTGTGGCAACAGTAAGAATTGTATCAGAAGGAAAGGGTTCCTGAATCAGCTATGTTATATACTGTTGTTTTCTTCGCTTTATTCTGTAGAACTATTCAAATTTTGTACAAAGAACTCTAGAACTATGTTATATCTATCAAGAACTCTGAAAAATATATACATTTCTGAAAAAAAGGGTGCCAACTTCACAATAAGTGAAAAGATTTTCTCCTTAAATTGCAATTATCTCACAAACTATTAGCTGCACAAAAAAATGTTATTTGGATTTTCGATAGTACTATTGGGGCTCTGTTCAGAACTGTCCTCAGAACTGTTGTACGAATTTACTTTTTGCGAAAATCGACAAAAAATGGTTTCTATACCACAATTTTTACGAGTACTGTTGTTTTCTTCGCTAGATTTTGCAGAACTACTGAAATTTTGTGCAAAGAACTCTAGAACTATGACTTATCTATCAAGAACCCCGAAAAAAATATATATTTCTGCAAAAAAGGGTGCCAGCTTCACAGTACGAGCTCTTATGGAGTTCTTAATTAAGTTGCAATTACCTCTTAAACTATTACCTGCACAAAAAAATGCTACTAGGATTTTTTCGATAGAACTCTTCACGTGGTGTCCAGAACTGTCATCAGATATGTTGTATGAAAATATTCATATTTTCTGTAGAGAAAGTGTCTCCCATATTAAATCAATTTATCTCAAACTATTATCGCCATAGAAAAATGTTACTGGGATCTTCGATAGAGCTCTTGGGGTTCTGTTCAGAACTGTCCTCAGAACTGTTGTACAAGTTTACTTTCTGCGAAAATTGACAAAGAATGTTTTCGATACGAAAATTTTTTCGGGTATTGTTGTTTCTTCGCTAAATTCTGCAGAACTATTCAAATTTTGTACAAAGAACTCTAGAACTATGGCATATCTATCAAGAACTCTGAAAAAAATATTCATTTCTGAAAAAAAGGGTGCCAACTTCACAGTAAGTGAAAAGATTTTCTCCTTAAATTGCAATTATCTCGTGAACTATTAGCTCCACAAAAAAATGTTATTTGGATTTTCGATAGAACTCTTGGAGTTCTGTTCAGAACTGTGCTCAGAACTGTTGTACTTATTTACAATCTGCGAAAATTGACAAAGAATGTTTTCAATACGAAAATTTTTTCGAATGTTGTTGTTTTCTTCGCTAAATTCTGCAGAACTATTTAAAATTTTGTACAAAGAACTCTAGAACTATTTCATATCTATCAAGAACCGCGGAAAAAATATACATTTCTGAAAAAAAGGGTGCCAACTTCACAGTAAGTGAAAAGATTTTGTCCTTAAATTGCAATTATCTCGTAAACTATTAACTGCACAAAAAAATGTTACTTGGGTTTTCGATAGAACTCTTGGAGTTCTTATTTACATTACGCGGAAATTGACAAAGAAAATTTTCGATACGAATTTTTTTCGAGTATTGTTGTTTTTTTCGTTACATTCTGCAGAACTATTGAAATTTTGTGCAAAGAACTCTAGAACTATGGCACATCTAACAAGGACTGTGAAAAAAATGTATATTTCTCGAAAAAGGGGTGCTAACTTCACACGACTCGCCGCAGCCGTCAGCGTTCATGTAGTGCGTGTTTCTACGCACAGATGTCGCTTTTTCCACTTGCTGGGATACTCAGTACCGGCGCATTCTAGTGCTCTTTCCACAGCTTGCCAGCCAACCATGGGTTCGCGTGTTAAACATTTAAAATACTGTCACAGTCTACTCATTGAGACGTTTACTTTTATGTTAACAGTTTAACCCAGTAAGACAAGTAATACAGTTAACAACCGTGGGTTTTTATTAAGGCAGTTTGACTGACGGCACGTAAATACGCGTAATGTTTTTGATCTAGTATTTAAGAAAGAGAGCACTCAGCGACTTCCAACGAACCTTATTCACGATTTCAAATAACATCAAACTAATGCAAGGTTTCTTATAACTAATTTTCGGTGCCCTCAGTTACACCCACATAATTTCTGTCTCACTGACCTCTGAACAGAATGATAACCTGTTATTTCAATACCATTATTGCTATATCTTTAATCAGTTCCGTCTGAAATCTGGATAATAACCGACAATTAGATGAATGTTATGTTTTATCGACTTCAGCTAAGCGTAGCCCTTCACACATTCAAAAAAGAAATAAACCCTAAATGTAAGTATACATTGGAACAATCGGTTTAATGACCAATTTTCCTGATAATAATGCAACATGGAGCAGAATGAGGCAATAATGCACAGTTAGTAAACAATAATTTTTAATTGTGAAAGGAATAAATCCAAACAGGTTTATCACTGGTCATGAGAAATGATATAGTTAATATCGGGCACAAAAGCACGGCTCATTGACGAACGCAAGCAGTTGCGAAGATTTTCATCACTTATGCTTGATCGAAATCTTGATTTATTCATTTTCATCACCGAGAAAAATATTTGACAAACATATGTCGACCCGGACATGGAGATAACTCTCGCGGCTTCGCGGTGCAGGCGTCGAAATTCTTGTTGTGAAAAATTTTCGTAGAATTCTTTTGTACTTCGCACTGCAAAGAACTTGTCCTTCAGTCTTGTGTTGCACTGTAGGTCGATCAGTTCCATCTGTAGATCATTCGGAGCATCTTCAACTGACGACGAGAACGGTCGAGCAAAGAGGCGATGGCAGGAGACAAACTCGTAACATCTGCAAATCGTGCTCGAAATTGTTCCCTAATTTTTACAATTATTGACACGTATTCTTGAAATCTAGCACTTTCATGGAACAGTCCAAGAGTCGGGAAATGTGCAGTGTTTTCTGTCTCCCAAAGCGCGAGCTTCCTTTCAAAGGCATTTACTTTTTCCAGCATTTCAGAAATTAAATTATTTCACCTTGCAAACTGACGTTCGGGCTGTTTATGTGAGACGCAATGTCCACGAGAAATGCAAGGTCTGATATCCAACAAGAGTCTTCCAACATAGGTTCACTTTTGCCCTTCTCGTGTAAGAATGTTATTATGACCAAACGTAACTCAAAAAATATTTTCAGCAGTTTATCTCGACTGAGCCAGCGTACTTCGGTACAGCAAGGTATGTCGCCGTACTCCGCTCCTAATTCTTCCAAGGACCGCCGAAACTGGCGATGCGTAAGCCCATGTATTTTCAGATAGTTTACAGTACGCACAACAATTTGCATGACGTTTGATAACGTTACTGATTTTGCACAAAGCGCCTCTCGATGCAGAATGCAGTGAATTCCATACAATGTCTCGTCTGTGCGCCCTAGCTTTTTGCGCATCCGTGCTATGAGTCCTCTCTGATGGCCTTGCATTGATGGTGCTCCATCTGTGGTCACTGAGACTAACCGATTCCAGTCCATATCGACACCATCAATCGCTTGCTCGACAGCTTGGAGTAAGTCCGCACCTGTAGTAGTCCCTTTCAAAGATACTAACTCCAAAAGTCCTCTGTTACACAAAGTGCGTTATCGACACCTCGTATGTATATCACAACCTGGGCTGTATCTGTAAGATCTGTTCCTTCATCGAGCGCAACAGAGAAAGCAACGAAAAGTCTTTAGCCTTATTTAGTAGCTGCCTGTGCACATCGCCGGCCATAGCACTGATACGTCTTGTCACTGTTTGGTTGGATAGACTGATTTCTTGAAACCTGCTAACGTTCGTGGGACACACAAGTTCTGCAGCATCAATCAGACACCTTTTTCACAAATTCCCGTTCGGAAAAGAGTTTCCCAGATGGTGCAATTCTTAATGCGATTTTAAAACTTGCTCGCAGTGACGATCTAGTGTGGTTGTCATTCTGGAAAATTGATAACAGTACATTATACAGCGTACAGTAAAACAGACATAAATGTAACACAAGAAACTAAAGAGTTCAAGAAGTATCCGTTTCTTTGACGTACAGTAAAATTGAGTTGATGTGTCTCATTCATTTTCTTAAGGACATTTAATTTTGCTTGCCGTTCTTCACTGTTGAGTACACTACACTCGTCTTTGTGATATGTATTGTAGTGACTTTCAGTTGAAAACTTACGCTGGCCGCCTAGTAATTCGGCGGCACGGCAAACACTGTGAGTTTTCGCCAACGGCTAAAAAAAAAAAAATTGTAGTTCCCAGTCATTTTTAAACGACTGAGAACGTAGATCTCCCGTCCTTTGCTTTTTCACAGTACCTGCCATTTCTCAGTACTTCTCTGTTAAGTTTACGGTCACCAGGGGCAAACGAGACTGGGTATGTTGTGCTCTTGCTTGTACCACATAAACAGGGAAGTGGAGCTGCCGCCGTTCATTTAGGACACATGTCTAATAACAGATGCCACTGTCGCACCGTGCGCACATGTGCAGCACTTCCGCACGTCTGCACACTGTGCAGCGTTTGGCCGGCCCTGCATGCAACCCGCGTCTTTTACATCTGACCAATCACAGCTTAATACTCTTTGCGATTAATTTACTAAATGAACGAATTTAGTGAACTCACAAATGTCCAGATAAATTTCTCATTAACTAACTGAATTACCGTAAAACGTTTCTTGTTTCCCTAGTCCCATAACTGGGCAGTTGCACTGAACAAATGTGCCCCGTTAGTACGAGTGTTGACTGAAAAGCAAAGTCTCCTCCTTCGTAACTCTTCAATAGTTGGCAGAATTGGCATGCGGCAGGAACTGGCTCGTTTCATATCCTCTTCTCTACAGCTCCAGTTGGTGGGAAGCCTTAGCATTAAACGGTTGTGTTTCTAGAGTGTAAAATATGGAACACTGAGCAGACGGTCGGTCACTGCGATTTAAGCAACGTGCAGTCATTGAATTCTTGACAGCAGATGGGGTCACCCCAAACGAGATTCATCAGAGAATGAAAGCAGTTTATGGTGATTGTGTTGATGTGAGTACTGTGCGTCGTTGGGCGAGTAAGTTAGGCGGGAACATCTGACCTGTGTGACAAACAGTGAGTTGGACGTCCTGTGACAGCAACCACCGAGTTTCACAAGCAGAATGTTGACAGACTGATTCAGGACGATCTTCGTATCACTCAGAAAGAAATTGTAAGCGCAATCGTCATTTCACAAGAACATATGGGTCACACGTTTTCCTGCAGCATGACAATGCCAAACCACACACTTCACGTGCCACCACAGCAGAACTTCAGAGACTGAATCTCACCACCGTACGGCATCCTCCATACAGTCCAGATTTAGCACCGTCTGACTCCCATCTGTTCCCGATAATGAAAGGCGATCTGTGGGGACATCATTATGCTTCTGATCAAAACGTTGAGAGAACTGTGAGACTGTGGTTGCGGAAACAGAGTGTCGACTTCTTCCGTGACGGCTTCAGAAAACTTGTTCGTCGTTGGCAGAAATGTACCTAACTGACTGGTGATTATGTGGAAAAGTGAACATTGGTAATTAAAGATCACATTCTAAGGATTATTTGTACGTTTGATTTATTAAAATATTCCCATCCAAACCAAGTTATCGAAGGTGGAGGCACTACTTTTCATTCAACTCTCATATGATTCATTCCCTCTGTACAACCACAGTTGTCACGCTAACGTATACTAAATTAATGGACATAACAATATTCATTTATTAAGTGATGTTTAAACCATCGTTCACACTAATAATTAAAATTACTAAATCATCAATAATTAATAACAGTCGTAATATTTACAGAGGATACACCTTTGTTTCCTAAATATACTGTTTTAACTACGTGCGATATAGGTCCTAAAGACATTCACATCTTTCGGCCACAGCCATAACTGCTGGAAACTAGCTGGAACAGAGCGCACATTTGTCATGTTAGAACCACAGTCTGAGTCTGTCTGCACGCTACCATCTGACTTACATAGGCACGATACAAGGCGCTATGCCTCAATAGGTAGATTAACCAGCTTAACTGGAAACTTCGATGGTTCGTATGTGAAATCATTTTAGGGTAATCTTTCAAGCGAAGAGAACTTTCCCGACAGAAACTCGATCATTTCATAAATCTTGCGAACTATAAAGACCGCTGCATCATATTTCTGGCTTGTAGACAAATGAAATAAAGCAGGGACGTGGGTAAATGGTCCTAAGTCGCAGAGGAATACAATACTTAAAATCTTTTCTTCAGAGCATCAGTGGTGGCTCTTTCTCGCTTTCAGAAAACCTAATTGAATATCAGATACAAAAGACAATATCCATTCTCTCATTAGCCTCGTAATTCTTTCCACATCATACAGTGCCGGCGTATGTTTTCATCGCCGACTGAAGTTCGCTGTTAGAGTAGCGGGAAACCTGTTTTAGCGAGGCGACCACTTCATCTGTCTGTCAAGTTTCTCTCTCTAGCTGAAATGCTCTTGCTGCTCATTAATCGACATTTTTTAAAGATCAAAGAGTGTTTTTCAGGAAATTAATTGGCGTGAAATACTTTTTTCATGCTAAACCAATTATAACGGCTAACTGCAGATGAATATAGCATCTATTAAGTTAATTATAGTACTGCAAAATTCAATAGACGGTACGGTATTCAGACAAATGTCGCCATTAAAGTGCTCTGTGGCTTATCATTCGCAAATAAAGTGACTTGCTGTTGACTGTTTATTTTGAATGAATTAAATCGAGAACAGCCTCTATTTATTGATAGAGGTGTAGTCTTATTTACACGTTTAAGCAAAAAATATTGTTTAGAGAGAGGAGCAATGTTTCACTGATGAATAATTTTGAGGACAAATTTAGTCTTTACTGTCAATGTCTACAGATGTAGAGAAGAAGATTTTAGTTGAATCAGTGAGGAGCTATCATTTAATTAGTTAAGTTGAAGGCCAAGAGAAATTTCGTTATAACTGAAAAGGTAAGAATTTCAATTTCGTTATAAGTCCAGTCAAGGATCGCAAAACTTTTATTAATCACGTAATTAATTTCGGTCAGCTATGAACATTTTCAGACCCGTGTGAGTACAGAACATTACATAGTTCGTGGTATTGCGTATGTGGATGGTACAGTCGTCTTAGTCAGCCATACAAGCTTCGTTATAAATCTAAAAAAAAAAAAAAATCTGAGTACCATGGATACTATTACGCCAGAGATGCTGGCACTTAGACATGAGGTACTGTGTACACGACTTACGTAATGTATTGGGTTCACCCAGGTCTGAAGATGGTCGTGGATGACCGGAATTAATAAAACTTTTGTGATCCGTGACCGATTTTATAACAAAACAAGTATTTGGTGGATCGCTGTGAAACCTTATTGCGAATATGTCGTAACTTGCGAGTGTAAGAATGGGTAATCTATATAATAGTTTTGTCTTGTGTAGTGCCAGGGAATGACTTCCATCATACTAGAGGGAACTGTAGAGGGCAAAAACTGTAGAGGAAGAGGGAGTTGGAATACATCCAGCAAATAATTGATGACGTCGGTTGTAAGTGGTTCTCTGAGATGAAGAGTTTGGTACAGGAGAGGAATTCGTGGCGGGCCGCATCAAACCAGTCAGAAGACTGAGGCCCAAAAAAAAGGTAGTGCGTACTGATTTTGTAATATATAAGTTGCAGGTAACTGTTAAAGAACAGTTAGTTACCTTTAGGTACATGGAGGAGAGGAAACAGAAAGCTGCGTCAATGAGAAACCGCCAAAATGGAGAGGAGTTACCTTTGGTTCAGCCGAGAAAGTAAACTGATGGTATGGATGCTTGTCCTGGTCTGGACTGAGTATTGAAAGAGTGGAAACGGTGTGTAAACTGTTCCTCTTGCAATAGAATGCAGCCTTCAGTTGACTGTAGTGCTTGGCGGTTTTTGACCGACGTACACCTCACACAGAATACCGTCTGGAGGCAGATCGCGTCAGAGAATAGATCTGCAGCTCTGTCATCCTTTTGCAGAGTTGGCCCAGTTTACCTGCCGGCATTGGGCGTGAACACACACACACAAATCTCAGCTCTCATGGAGGCCAATAACTTAAGAAAGATTAGATCTTTCTCGTTTGTTACCAGCCGAATACAGAAAATGGAAGGGGCTTCGACAGAAAAACGGATATTAAGTAAGTTCTACTGAGTTAAAGAAAAATGGCATACAAAAGTAGGAGTTAAAAATGGGAACTTAATGAAGGTAACCGAGATAATAAAAGTAGCAAGGCATCCAAAGGAAAGAATAAAACAAGTAATTAAGAAGAGAAATCAGTAGTGATAACAAAAGTGACAAAGGGGGTTGATACGAGCACATTAGATTGTTCAGCCAAACCCATCAATTAGGGAAGGCAGAAAGAGAGTTGTGGGGTCCTGACATAAAGGGAGAATAGCTGGAGACAATGGCTCGACATTCACGAGGGCTGTGTTGGTTCTCGCCGTCCGTTCAGTCAGCGACACTAGGAAATTCGGAAAAAGATAACTTCCAGACATATGTTTAAGGAACATTGTATCATGAGACACTTTGTCTAGTTGCAAACGACTCTTTATAGAAGCCATGGAGGCAATGACTGAAGACGTTTTAAGCTGAGAACAAAAGGGACCCAATTAGTTTCGCTCCATTCTACCAAAACCACGTGGCGAAAGCTAGTTTAGGTATTAGATGTTAATTATGGAATAAGGAGGTATATATATTTATTTTATGTGTAAAAATTGATTGAATGTGTAAATTAAAAGCGCTACAGTCAGGAATTAGTGGGCGAAGGCAATCTGGTCGAAAGACGATTTCAGGAAAAGTAGTGTTTAAGAGCTTTTTATTGTTTATATAGTTTGCGTAGAAATCAGTCCTGCAGCCTGAGGGAAGTCACCACGCAGGTGAACCAACATTACTAGCATCTCGTCGGCAAATCAAGCCAAACTATGTTAACCTAAACGACTGACGGTTACGGATTTTCTCAAGGCGCCAGTGGCTGGGTCATGGCGGGCTGTCCTAAGGGTGCCGCTGGGCAAGTAACCTGTCTACTGACACGCGAGCGTTATTTAGTCGATCGCACTCACAGATACCCACCTCACAGCCAGAAGTCACCAGCTGGCGGTCAGCCCTGTTCTTTTTTTCCTTCCCCTAACTTGCACGGGCAACCAGCGGATCACCGATGCTACCTATTGTCCCTCCCTTCCTTAGCAGGCCTAGGGGTAGTTCAGACCACTCAGCCATCAACCCCTCCACGAGAACAACACAGCTGCCCACTTACTGCTGGACCTGTTCATCAGTGCGATGTCAGTAAATGACGATAAGGTAGAAAGAGTCAAGTCCCTTACGAATGATGAGTGCTTCAGTACTTAGTCGGTAGCATTTCCAATTACTTAGTCATACAAGAGACAAAACTACAAATCCAGTGACGGCGAACCAAGCTTGTCGAGTGAATATTGCATGGGAGTTGCCAATCTGGCAACACTGTAGAATGAGCAACCTAAGCCCGATGGAGTCTTCCCCAACCCCTCCAATCAAAAAGCCGCAGAAATGACACAGCTGCCTCCACTCCTCTGGAGGTTGGCTACAGGAATTACTTTGAACTGTGTGCCCTCCATGGCAAGAAAATCTGAAAACTGTTCTCCTGCCTGTGCTCAGTTGCAGATTTCAGACGGAACCCATTTGACGCAGGTTCTCAAAGTCGCTGCCATCTTTTATTAACGTACAATGGCTTCCATGACTTTGGAATCAGGCATATGTAACATCAAACTGCTAAAATTCTGCTCACACAACGAGAATGCGCAGGCACCTACCTACATTCCTATTAATTACAGAATTATATAGCTTGCTTAGCGAGCTGTCTACACACCACTCACCGACGTCGATAGGCTAAGAGTTGCCGCAGTTACCACCGTTTGTACTCGGATCTCTTATATCTCGTGATTAACAATATCTTCTGTGTATGGTTTCCAAGTTTCACTATAGAGGGTTTTCTAAGGGCTGGACAAACATTTATTTCTTATTATATTGTTTCTCTCTAGTAACTTTTAAGTTTTTCTCTTCCCTTTATGACAGTAATTCTTATTATACCATTGCCGATTTCGAGTCCTCTAACGATTCATCATCATATGGTATAGATTTCTTCGTGATTGTTTATAGCACATTGAGGGTAATTGTGTAAAGTTATTTGCATCCATGGGATTAATACTGGTACAGTGGAAGTAAATAACTCTATACAACTAACTTCACAACACTGTAAAGAGTCACTAAGACCTGCACATCATCTGATGATGAAGCTCTACGTGATATGAAACCAGTGAAGGTAAAATAACAATTATTACCATGAAAAAATACTGACTCATCACATTCAATGAGTTCCACATTCATGGCGGATAAAATTTTAGAGTACTAAAGATTGCATGGGTAGATCTAACAACAAATATGGAAAGTCTAGTAGAAAATAAATGTATGGTACAAAATTAAAAGAAGGCATCTGTTGACAGGACACATCTTAAGTCATTAATGAATAGGTCGTCAGATTGTTGATAGAAGGAAGTGTCGAAGCCAAAAATTGAAGAGGGAAACGAAGGCTGCACTGCAGTAAGTTGAACTTGAATAAAACCGCAAACAGATGTTAACTGATGATTTTTTCACGAACGGTTTCGCTGCGTTAAAGCAGCATCTTCTGGTGGTTAGTAGTGTCGCACAGATTAGCACACAGAGACGACCACTCCCCCCACCCCCATCCAACGTTCGTAGTCACAGAATACGAACCAATGAAGAGGGAAAGTCGTCAAGAGATAATTACCGGTAGAGCATTGGGACGAACAGCGCAAGGGATGAGGCACCTGTAGCTGCTTGACACGAGGGTAAAGCACTTGGAGAAGGGCCTCAAGTGCTGCCAGTTTTTATTTGTTGACGACTTTCCCTATTCATCGGTTTGGATTCAGTGACTACGAACTTTTGAGGAGGGGGCGTGGGGGGGGGGGGAGGGGGGGAAGAGGGACTGGGCGTCTCTGTGTGCTAATCTATGTGACACTACACGGACCTGAAGATGCTGCATAACGCAGCGAAACCGATCGTGAATAAATATCTGTTTGCGGTTTTATTCAAGTTCAATTTATCATGAATTTCAACGGCTCTGGCAACACGTAGTATAAAGCTGTATGTGTCCATTATAGTAAGCAATTTCAAATGGATGTAGGTTGCAGTAGCTACGCAGAGATCGAGAGATTTACACAGTAAGGACCAGCGTGGGGAGCTGCACCAAACCGGCCTTAGATCTTGTCACAACAGAAACCACAACACACGTATAGTTCATCTTCTCACTCTTATTAATTAAGGAGTAGTAGGGATACTACGTAAATAATAAAACTATCGTATTTATTGTAATTACTGTCGCGAATTTGATTCACGTTATTATTCATGACGCCGAGTGTACAGTGACTGACTGTTGCCGTGTGAGCCGCTCACATTCACTGACTCTTTGACGTAGAAATGTCTTACCTGCGTGCATACCCAAACTGAATAACAATGTTATTTCTCACATAATCAGAAAAAAAGGTTATGAAAGAAACTTATCCTCGACGATATTTATTATTAACAGATACTGCAATATAGTAAAAGGTACCACAAGACGCGCAGAGCTAATTCAACGCAATTTTATCCAAAGACATGGTATTAGAACGACGTATCATCTTACTCATTTCATCGTAAGAGCTAATTCTAGCAGGAATTCATCTCTCCCCCCCCCCCCCCTCTTCCGCCCCACCACTTTTGAAACACAATTGATCTCAGAGAATTACGAGCTATGAGCTAAGAACTTTGGGAGATTAGATTATGGGAACGATAGATACCGTGACGGACGTATGAGTAAAAGTAAATGATGATGACAATGAATAATTTTTAATTACACGTAAATATTCGTTTACAAATTTGATAAGAATGACGTTTAATAATTCTGAATTTCTCAGTGTGTGATTCGATAATTCGGGATAAATTCCTGAAGCTTAGACAGTTTTTTTTTTAAACACAAATTGGTAAATTATATGACATGAGGCCTTCCCCTCCCACATTTCTACTTCTCATTCCCGTATAAAAGTGCTACTGTACACACAGTCTATTTTGAATTTCTGTCAGTAGTTAAATCATTCTGATATACAGATACGATATTCTCTCCATAAAGTGTTATTGCTTTCTTAAGGACTGCAGAAGTTGAAGTTTCTCGATACTGATTAACTCTCAGATATGTCTGTCCTATCCGATAGTCAACTATGCTAGATATTTGCATGAGAAGGGCATATCTGATCAAAAACAAACATGTTTCTTTGTTGATTTTATGTTGAGACTAGAGTCAAATATGACGATGTAAAACACAAAACCTATGAGTTTGCAACATTTATGCTGTGTGTCTTTCTGTCTAATTCTTCTCCTTGTCATTTTTCTGTTTTCTTTCTTGTAGTAAACCTTAACAAAGACCATAGTAGTTTAAAAAAAAACTGTGTAATTGCGGCTATGAGATTTATTTTCTGATAATACACCTGAAAAGACATTTTACGTTACATGACATCCCAGTACCATGGCGGAATTTTATATTCTGAAACTGCAGGACAAAATAAATCTATGCGTAAGACAGGAGCTCAAACACAGAACATTACATATCACAGTTTTACCGTAGTTCTGCTTGTACCTTCCACCTGTTGTACAAATTTCACACTGAATCTCTGCTGCATGTCTGCTGGACTAGTACACGTGCAAAAAAATGAAACTGTAGGGTGCAAGGGGCTGGGAGTGGTAAGATGCTGAACTCAAAAAGCTGAAAAACGTTTACAACCTATATTTGCCTCAGCGGAACTTAAATAACATTGAGGAAATGAACGATCCAAAACGGGAGTTATAAGAGCCACCGGAAAATTATTCATGAATCCGACAGCGAGAATGACGTCATAAGGCATTAGATATTATTTTAGACTTGTACAAATACGAATGATGCTTACCGTAAACAGTGGAAGAATAAATATTAACAAAATTTAAACGCTGAAGACAATGACAATACTGAACCACAATTCAAGGAGCTGAATTAAATACATTTGGTTGTTAACCTGGCGTTGACATAAGGTGATCACCTTGAACATAGCCCCGACATCGCTCGGTCCTTTAATATTTCAAACCACGTAGCCACAAGGTGATAACAGAAATGAATTACAAATCGTATGGCGTATCTCATAAGGCCCTTTTAGGGCTTAGTTGAGAGTCAATAATCTTAAAAATAATTGTGGCAATAAAGGTTTTCGTAAGCACGGGAGTGATTATTATGGTAATTAGAGTCCATCGCGTGAAAATCCAGCTTTATTAATGACTAAGGTACATGCTTAGAACTGAAGAAACACAGTACACTATCGTAACATGCGTTGCCAGAAAGTTATTCTTGCCTGAAAGTCTGCCTCATTTAATTATTGCATTCACTGAGGGTGATACGGGTGCAGAAGATTTCCATGCAGACTGTTCCAGACCGTCATGAGAAAACGCCTTCCTTTGTCGCAGTTCTTGTACTAGTTGATGGAAATTAATCCGAAGTATTAAGCACCCGTTCTTGAAGCTTAGAAGTTCGTAGATAGTACGGTCTTCCATCATACACAACTCTCCTCTCAAATGAGCCTATCTCTCTCAAGGGTTGATGTAATCGTCCAAACGTTCTTGCGCAAGGTAACTGCCTCCCAGGATAACGTTAAGCATCAAGCTGACGTGTTGCATCCGGATTCCCAGCTGCTAGTCGTACAAGTATAGCATTACATATCCGTTATTCCAGGTACTAGAAATGTGGTCTTGATACGTGGTGATGGTAGGTACTCTTAAACAGTAAATGATAATCAGACAAAAAAATGCCATGACCAAGTGTAAACAAGGAAGTGAGTGAAAATGTGCATATGAGGTAAACAACACAACTAGGAGTTTCCAAAGGGAATTCATACCTCAATGACGTAGAATTTTCAGATCCATGTTAATACGGGCTTTCTGCAATATTTTGGTGTCAAGTATAAATCCATGAAGTTTGCGAAATGTTTTTATATTCACTGTATACAGGGTGTTACAAAAAGGTACGGCCAAACTTTCAGGAAACATTCCTCACACACAAAGAAAGAAAATATGTTATGTGGACATGTGTCCGGAAACGCTTACTTTCCATGTTAGAGCTCATTTTATTACTTCTCTTGAAATCACATTAATCATGGAATGGAAACACACAACAACAGAACGTACCAGCGTGACTTCAAACACTTTGTTACAGGAAATGTTCAAAATGTCCTCCGTTAGCGAGGATACATGCATCCACCCTCCGTCGCATGGAATCCCTGATGCGCTGATGCAGCCCTGGAGAATGGCGTATTGTATCACAGCCGTCCACAATACGAGCACAAATAGTCTCTACATTTGGTACGGGGTTGTGTTGACAAGAGCTTTCAATTGCCCCCATAAATGAAAGTCGAGAGGGTTGAGGTCAGGAGAGCGTGGAGGACATGGAATTGATCCGCCTCTACCAATCCACCGGTCACCGAATCTGTTGTTGAGAAGCGTACGAACACTTCGACTGAAATGTGCAGGAGCTCCATCGTGCACGAACCACATGTTGTGTCATACTTGTAAAGGCAGATGTTCTAGCAGCACAGGTAGAGTATCCCATATGAAATCATGATAATGTGCTCCATTGAGCCTAGGTGGACGAAACTAAAATGAGCTCTAACATGGAAATTAAACGTTTCCGGACACATGTCCACATAACATCTTTTCTTTATTTGTGTGTGAGGAATGTTTTCTGAAAGTTTGGTTGTACCTTTTTGTAACACCCTGTATAATTTGATGAACAGTCATTCCTGTCTCATGAAATGTCATGTCTTTAATACCCTTCTTCTTATTTTCCTCATTTTTACTATCAAATATGTTTTGACAATAGTCTCTCGAAATGAACTGTAATTATTTACCTGGGATAAAAATGTGTGGTTCAGACAGTGCATCACGGTCGCTAAAACTATCAAGATTCCTATCTTACATTAAATCTTGCACGCGATTGCGTACCACCGAGTGATGTGGCGCATTGGTCAGAACGCTGCCATCGCTCTCCAGAGGACAACGATTCCATTCCACGTCCGGGCATCCAGATTTAGCCCGCTGAAGTCGCTCGAGGCGAATGTTGGGTTGGTTCCTTTAGAAAGTCACGGCAGCTTTTCTTCCCCATCCTTGAATCTTTCCGAGCTTGTGCTCCGTCTAATTACCACAAACTCAACTGCACGTTAAACCCTTATCTTCCTTCTTTTTTCGAGCGCACACCTTCTGACGGAATCGTGCGCCTGCGTTCAGTTTTTTTACACGTTGGTATTCACTACAGCGAATAGCGTATCAAACGCTTGCGACGTGTGTAGTTGCTGATGAGAGGTCATTGAATGAGCGCATTCTCGATCTTGAAATTACTCTCGCGTCGTTGATGTTTGCTGCGCTGAAGGCGCGCTGCCTGTGCGCATAAAACGCGGTGGCTGGGGCCGCCCGTTACATGGAGCGAACTGGTTCAGGGCAGACAAGACGACGTAATTTCGCAGTTTATGTCTCCCTGATGGGAAGCAAAATTTCATTCTGCCCTCCCCTGACGGCCGTGCGCTGTAGTTTGAGAACCGTTGCCCGACGCAACAGCAAAAACGTTTAATGAGGTCCTACAGCCCAGGCGCTCTCCAGTGTGCGGTCACTCGCTCCTCTACCGTCCTCTCCCGTGCTGTGGCTATGTTAATCCTTGGAGAGCAACAGCCGTCGTAACTTCCCTTTTTCTCCCTCGTTGCTGCAAAAACCTAAGATCTAAGGGACGAAACGCACCAAGTGTACCGCTACGAATTCTTAAGGAAAAAATTTTCTTGATTGACTCTCCATCTGAGAGTCTCTCTGAAACTTTCTAGATGAGAGATAGGCAGAGGATAAAATCTAATACCGCACTGGGAATTTTCTGCCCTGCGCGTGGTTATATCTCCAGAAATTTATCACGAAGCAGTGATGACAGCAGTTATCAACAATGGCATTCAATTAATATGCTACTCTCATTACATCTACCACAGACAGACAAAAAAAATGAAGCACCCAGAAGATTTGGTCGGACGTTAGTGTAACATAGTACACGTTCACGCCGTCGATGGGTGTGTAAATGAACAGAGTTTCAATTCTCTGTAACAAATGAAACGACCACCAACGTGCATTGGTATCATTCGTGCATTGTTGTTATCAGACCTGCTAAGATACATAAGGGGCGTTAACAGCGTCATATGTTCACTGACCGCTATGAAGGACATTTATACATGTATACTAGAGTGAGACAGCTGTTGCCCCACAGAGACATAGTGAGCAAATGGAAAATTTACTTATTCTCCATCCAGCGCTAAGCCAAGTCATCCAAGTCATACCAGGCCAGCGCACCATGTAGCAATCAGAATGACAGACAGGCCGTCCGGAGTGGCCGAGCGGTTCTAGGCGCTACAGCCTAGAACCGCGCGACCGCTACGGTCGCAGGTTCGAATCCTGCCTCGAGCTTGGATGTGTGTGATGTCCATAGTTTAGTTAGGTTTAAGTAGTTCTAAGTTCTAGGGGACTGATGACCTCAGCAGTTAAGTCCCATAGTGCTCAGAGCCATTTGAACCATTTTTTTTAATGACAGACAGGTAGAGAGACGGTAATGTAAATAACATGGTTTATGCTAGAGGCTACCGCTTCAACTCGCTCAAATGAGAAATCTGAATCATTATTTCACCACCATGAAGGGATCAAAATGTGCTCACAGCGCAGCACGATGCCACAAAAAAAAGAGTAGATGTTCCACAAGAACGTAAGCAGCCCACTGACAAGCCGCAAAGCACCAAGCTAAAGCACTGAAAGCCGCTGTTGTGACACCGAGGTGTAGCGAAGAATGCTGATGAGTCCAGAAACTGAGGACACGTACAGACATCATTGGCAAGACATAACGTCATTGCCTCAGACAACAAGCACTCAGGCGTTGAAGCCCATGTCCTATTCGAAGCCATGAAAACTACGCCCAGTGAAATTTGTGCCCAACCAGAAATGTGTTAAATATGCGCCCAATACCCGCTCCTTTTGCATCATGGCTTACCTGCGCCCGGACCGTCTAGCGGCGCCCCGATAGATCTACTCTATCACAGCATCTGAGTGTCTAAAAAAAAAGCTTATTACTGCTCTAGCTGTTGTAGAGTTGACATAGTGTGACTTGTGTATTTCTGTTCAAAAAATGGTTCAAATGGCTCTGAGCTCTATGGACTTAACATCTTAGGTCATCAGTCCCCTAGAACTTAGAACTACTTAAACCTAACTAACCTAAGGACATCACACACATCCATGCTCGAGGCAGGATTCGAACCTGCGACCGTAGCGGTCGC
Source organism: Schistocerca americana (assembly GCF_021461395.2). NCBI lineage: Eukaryota > Metazoa > Arthropoda > Insecta > Orthoptera > Acrididae > Schistocerca > Schistocerca americana. The sequence goes on from NC_060125.1 coordinate 294,828,167, forward strand.
GCGGTTCAAGGCTGTAGCGCCTAGAACCGCACGGCCACCGCGGCCGGCTGTCTTTCTGACACAAACTTCCGATACGGAATTTTTAACTACCATTCGTGGTAAGCCGTGTTACCACTATGAAGGTTATTCTTAGGTAGTGAAGAGAACGAAACAAGACAGGACTGTGACGTGGCGCTGTTCAAGACAAAAAGCAAACCACTGCCGAGGAATGCATAAAACAAGTGCTTCGACGGTCTTTCTTCAAGTGTGAAGATCTGAATGAAGCTCGGTTGGAAATAAAAAAGATTCTGAACCAAGCAAAAAAAAAGGGCACGAGAGAAAGAGACCTATGTATCCAAAACATATTCAGAGGAGCTGGGTTGTCTGCATAATCGAGGATGTGATTTCGCCATTGAAATGCCAGAGGAGGAAGCAATGAGGAGAACTTTATACGACCAGTGGCCAAATTCACAGGCAAATGAGAGACAGCCGCAGACCAGAGAAGAAATAGACTTCAAAGCAAAGTTACAAGCTATGAATAGGGGGGCAGTTTTATTTTATTTTATTTATTTACACGTCTACTTCCGTCGTACCAAATTGAGGAGCAAATCTCCAAGGTCATGGAACATGTCCGTAGATGAAGCTACAACACAGAAGTAATAAAAGATATAAAATATTTATGAACCCACAAAAGTCAAGCCATAAGTTTAAGCAAACGCAGTCAACAATATAACATAAGAATCAGCTTAATTTTTCAACGAACTCCTCAACAAAATAGAAGGAGTGACCCATGAGGAAACTTTTCAATTTCGATTATAAAACGCGTGAATTGCTGCTAAGATTTTTGAATTCTTGTGGTAGCTTATTGAAAATGGATTTGTGCCGAGTATTAAGTGAGTGAAAGCTGCTAATTATTGGGAATAAGCTGATATTGTTAACAAGAAACGACAGAGAGCAATGTCAAAATACACAGACTAGTGAACAGGGATCGACAAGAGGTTCGCGAACTTACACCACTTATTGCCCGAACAGTCCGTTTCTGAGCCCAAAATATCCTTTTTGAATGGGAAGAGTTACCCCAACACACGCATCAAAAAAATTTTTGCATCACTCCAGTTCCCAGACCTACTGAAGATATACTTTGACTGTGGATATTGTATCACACACACGCGCTTTCACTGTTCAGAGATGTCACTAAACCCGCTCAAAGATGTAAACAACCATGCACGAGCAGAGCCTATTACACGGAGGGGGTCCGACAGCCGATCAGTTCCAGTCATTCCACCAGGAAGGAGGTACACGGCTCGTGTTGTCTGTAGTTCAGCCACGTCTAGACGGTCAATACCGCGGTTCGATCGCGTCCGCATTGTTACTTTGTGGCAGGAAGGGCTCTCGACAAGGGAAATATCCAGGCGTCTCGGAGTGAACCAAAGCGATGTTGTTCGGACATGGAAGAGATACAGAGAGACAGGAACTGTCGATGACATGTCCGCCCCATTAGCTGAATGGTCAGTGTGTTGGATTTCCACGCATGGGGGCCCGGGTTCGATTCCCGGCTGGCGAGGGAGATTTTCTTCCCTCAGGGACTGGGTGTTGTGCTGTCCTCATCATTATTTCATCCCCATTGTCGACGTGCAGGTCGCCCAATGTGGCGTCGCACTCAATAAGACCTACACTTTGCGGCCGAGCTACCCGTCTGGGAACTCCCGGCCGCTGACGAGATACGGTCATTTCCATTTTGTCGATGACATGCCTTGCTCTGGCCTCCCAAGGGCTACTACTGCAATGGATGACCGCTACACACGGATTATGGCTCGGAGGAACCCTGACAGCAATGCTATCAAGTTGAATTATGCTTTTCGTACAGCCACAAGACGTTGTGTTACGACTCAAACTGTGCGCAATAGATTTTACGATGCGCAACTTCACTCCCGACGTCCATGGCGTGGTCCATCTTTGGAACCACGATACCATGCGGCGTGGTACAGATGGGCGCAACAACACGCCGAATGGCCCGCTTAGGACTGGCAAGTGATTTCCAAACAGTAAATGTGGTGCACATATTTTAACTTTGTTGATTTTAAATGGGGCTGTGGTGCGGGTGAAGCAAATGTCGCTAGGAAGAGAAGTGGGAAGTGGGGTAGAGGAAGCATTTTTGTAAGAAATGTCTGTCCTCAATGTGGATAGTTGAGAGTGAAGGAATTGTACTTAGGACTCGCGATACATTAATAATTGCTTCATCATCCTGTAAAAAGACTTTGTTAGAAATAAACAGTACCTGACGAGACTCACCAGCCCCTTAAACAAATTTAAGGACAATCAAGGTGGAAGAATTGGGCCCCACTTTCATCTTTATTTTTCCAACACCTTTCAGCGTGATTTGCATAGCCTCGCAAAAGGCTAACATCTAATTTCGATTGTTGACCCTACGCAACGTTGACCACTCTGGAATTACGACACAAAAACAGGGCTTTCTGTTCATATGAGCGAAATTTAAAGAAAAAAGCTGTTGGCGAAATCCAAGACAGATTAGTCCGCTGTATGAAGTAACACCCCAGAACAGGAGGAGGTCGATAGACAAATTCTTGTCCACTAACAACCTAGTAGACCAGGAAAAACCCACAATTCTAAGTTTGTCCTACACGTCGCCTACCAAAAATAAAATTTTCCCATTGACAGCCCAACGTCTCTGGACCAACTTGCGTGTTGGCTGATTGGACGTTTAAATGGACCAAACTACTAGGTCATCAGGTCTACATGACTCTAGAACAGAGACAGCCCATCACGCAAAAGCCATGGGAAGAAAACCCCAAGGTGTATGAAAGGTCAATGAAGGCGTGATAAGGGACAAAAAGAAGAAAGGGAGACAGAGGAAGAAAGGCAGGCAAGATTCTCCATGTAGGGAGCAGCCGCAAGTCCCTGAAAGCAGAGTGCAATTAGGGGACATACATCCCCAGCCACTTACTAGGCACGCCACTCAGAGATTAACTATGAAAGACTAGCAACACGGACAGGGCAAGAGAAGCACACAGAGACAATGGATGAACAACTCTAAAAGACCACACGAGAGGGTGGAAGAAGTGTAAAGGAGCAGGAAGGGTGGGGACCAGGCTGGACCACCAAGCTCAGACAGCTGCAGCCCCGTCTGAGCAGAGGAGGCAACGGTGTTCTGCCAACCCTTCAGTGGGCCGATAAGGTTAAGTGGCCCCTTCTTAAAGAGAGGGGTAATAGCCCCCTTCACGAATAAAACGTAAAACTAACTCAGCCTCTGAGGCATTGTTCCCTTAGGGGTGTCGAGTCACGGAGATTAAAGAGTCGACTACAGGGCGGCTAGGTTGAGACAGTCCAACAAAATGTAAACCATCGCCAAAGGGAAACCACAGTGACAGTGTGGTGGGTCCTCGCGATGGAGGAGATGACCAAGAGTCAGCCAGATATTGCTGATGCGGAGCTAGCAAAGGACAGCAGAGTCCTTGAGAGAGGTCTGCATGGAAGGCATCCATAGAGTTTTAGTTTCATTCATCATCTGTAGTTTGTTTAGAGAAGTCAGAGTGATTCATTTTGTAGTCCAGACTCCTAAAACGTGACGGCATGATACTGACCAGAAGTCTGTTTCCAGAATACCGATCTCAAGAGTCGGTTTACTGTAGCCAGTTTGGCCAGGCTATCGGCGAGTTCATTCTCCAGGATCCTGACATGACCCCAGGGTCCAGACGAAGGTCATTGAGCATCCACATTGTTGAAGGACATATAGGGAATCATGACTAGCAATATCCAATGGATGGCGAAGATAACACTGATCAAAAGGAACGAATATGCTCAAGAGCACGATAGATAGCTGCCAACTCCACAGTGAAAACACTACAGCTATCTGGCAAGAAATGTAGTTCAGTATGTCCCATGTGAGTATAATCAAATCCTACTTGACTAGCAACTATCGAGCCATCAGTATAGCCACTTCCGAACCCTGGGATGCGATAAGGATGGAGAAAAACTGGAGGCAGAGGGGCTCAGGAGGAACAATTTTTCGAACCTTGTGATAGGTCATGACGATGCTCCACGGAGGAGTACGTGAGCGGACCCAGAGGAGAGGTGGAAGAGAAAACAAATTGAGTTCAAAGAGGAGGGACCACATTCAGATTGCGATCATAATCCCTGATCTGTGCCGCTGGTGTAGAAGACTGATTTCCGTGTTTGGACACAAAAGATGGTGGTTCGGATGCTTAGGGGAGCTGCGAATGTATGAAACTGAGAAGCTTTTGGGTCCTGTTCCCCCAAGGAATCCCAGCCACCACGAGTAAGATTGTCCGAAAGGCTCCTGTCGCAACTCAGACCCCACAGTGATGTATCAGATCCAGTATCTGCAATGCTGAAGGTGAAGCCAAACCATGTGCCAAATTCCCGTAACCAAGATGTAATTGTTCAGGGCTTTGTGAAGCTGCAGAAGGGTATTGCGATCTGCTCCCCAGCGTGTTGCTCAGGTAGCGTAGTGTACAGAGGCGCATCCAGCAATTAAACTGCCAAAGATAGGCAGCCTACATCAACCAAGAATCAAAGGCCAGTCCTAAAAAGCGATAAGTCTCCGCCACACTGAGTTATGATTCTGGGTGAACGGTATGACGCCAGCAAAAGCCCATGAAGGATGACTCGCGCAATGGAGGCAACTTACACACTCCCCTACATTCAAGCTTCCAGTAATAGTCTAACAAAGAAACAGCACTTCCGGAATGAAGAAGGGTGCACACAGATTCCTGGTTAAGTTGGACACAAGTGTAAGGCAGGAGCTGATCTTTCGCTGCCCTGATCCGAGTGCACTGTTTCAGAGACTTTGGCGCCCGCCGTACCGCCAGTTTCTGATGGTGTCTGCTGTTCGGGTGCGGCCCGTGCTTAGTTGCGCATTCCCACACCAAATGTGCAGTGTCCCCACATCGAAAACACCCTTTAGGTGTTGACTGTCCCTGGTGGCCGCTCGCAGATACCAAGCCCCTAACCTGAGAAGAACGATAAATGCCACCCTCGTCCCTACGTTGTTGGTCAGCGAATGTAGATGCTTCGGTATTAGAAATCAAAGCTTCCAATCTGGCGAAGGTAGTAGGATACCTACAAACGATCCTTGAGCTTCGTGCCCACTAATATTTTCTCAACCATTTCTCTTTCAGTGACCGGTAATTCTAAGGCGGCAACTGCACTATGAACCTCCTCAATGTAATTCCCTTAAGTCTACATCTATCTACATCTACATCTACATCTACACTCTGCAAGGCACCTGACGGTGTGTGGTGGAGGGTACCTTGAGTACCTCTGTCTAGTTCAAGGCCTATACAAACCCAAAATGTCAGCACTCAAGATCCCGTCTAATTCAGGGTGACAATTTCTGCTGAGTAATACACCCCTGCAAATCACCTAATGATCCTTCCCTCTGCAAAATCTCGGAAAATGTTCTACTTAACACGGGCCAAAGGATTCAACAGCTGAAGAATCACACTATACGATATACCCTAGGTATCAGCGTGAAACTGGAAACGAACGGTACAACAAAAAATAGACCCCACCTGCTCCACCAGCTCCATTGAAAGTTCGATGATTCCTTGCAGTAAATGCTTCTACAACAGATCCCTTCTCCTACATGGTTACAATACTGAGTGACCTTATTGCTCTTTGGATCACCCACTTACTTCCACCCCATCATCCGCAACCAAGACGCTTACGACCAATGGCGCCTGTTTTGCTTGTGTAAGCCACTGAGTAATGGAGCGGTCTTGCTCTGCACTAACCTGAAGCAGGTTTAGATCGCAAGAAGATGACTCAAATGAGAAAACTGTGCCTGAGCTCTGTACACCTGTTTACAAGTGGGTTGACTAGCCCTAAGGAACTATGCAACTCTCCAAAAGCACCCAATCAACAGGTGAGTCCTGCGCCTACCACGCCAATTGTGTCTGGAGTGGGGCTTAAGGATTTATCCAAAGTGGAGCGCAAACGTTTTGCCAAGTCCGCTACGCTACCACCTACGGCTTGTTGCCGAATCCTAGGTTCATGCTCCAGGTATGGCCTCCATGTTTTGCAATGAACTCCGGCAACACAATCAATCAATAATTAACACAACTGGTTAACAAATAGTAACTTAACGTGCAGATTAACAACGTAATAAGCATTGAATTGTGTTAACAACGGAAAACAAGTCCCTCTTCCCCTACCTACAGATCGACAACATCACTCTGAACTAACAGCTGACGACGCTCACCAGCACCTTTAACAAACTTAAGATAAAATCGAGGTGGAAGGACTGGGCCTCAGGTTCACCTTTACTTGCAACACTGTTCACCGTTTTAAGTTTCTCAAAGCACACATAATTTATTCAAACAATCATAAGATTTACAAAAATACAAACCATACAAAATTAGCCAGCTTAATATGAAACCAAGGAATTTTGAAATGGGCGTTTAGATGAAATTTTCAGCAATAAGAAATTCTTTACATAATTCATAATTTGTTAAACTCAATTTTTAAAATTTCTAAAATAATGAATAATCAGTGCGAATAATAATCAAACTGTAAAGATCTATGGAGCAGGCATCCAGGTCAGATTTTCATCACCAAATTCTTTAGACAAGAAATTTGTTAAGTTCAGTTTTATCAAAAATTCTAAAATGATGGATAATGAGCCCATTTAATATTAAATAGTAAGAATTGGACATTTAATTTTTAATTTTTAGAAACAAACAGCACTCTAAGCTATGTAAAAATCAGTGTCAATAAAAGTATACAACATTTTCAACCCTGAATAGTCAGGCATGGGGAACTTCAACTTTGAACTGAGGAAACCCTCGATATCAATTGGAGCCACACAGGAATAATTCTAAACAGATAAAATAAACCCAGACCCCCAAAGTAAATAACGTTGAATTGCGGCACCCACGTATTGAGTATAATCTGAACAATGAAAGGTCTAAGTTGGATCTAAGGGAAAGGCAGTATAATTTATAGAAATAAATATTGCTTACTGAAACACCAGGTAACTTAGGTAAAATGCGGCGAGCTGGAACAAGTATCATAGGCATAAGTTATCGCGCCGCGCACCGTGCCCACACGCCTGGGTTGCCAAGGGCAAACCGCACAGCCGAAATACGGGCCAAGGGGCAGTCCTGGCATTCAGCCGATTCCGAACACATTTACCACAGGACAAACACAGATCAGCAGCGGCGATGTGCCCGTGGTACTGACTGCTACAGCAACCAATCTGCCATGTGTAACTAGACTGCCACTTCCAATCAGCGTGTACTACGACAGTTATACAGGCCCATCATAACCAGCATATGAAGTCACAATATACCTTTGTGGGACCAAAGCTTTACAACAACTTTATGCCTATCTACATCGCAAAGGCGACGAGATGATGAGTTTTCCGCCATCAGGGAGGCTCTGCACCACCGTTTCTTAACTATCGCCATGTTCCACAGAGAAAACAACAACAGGGCTACGACACTTTCCAAGCGACCAATCAATTGCCGAGCAACTCCGCACATAGAAGCTCGCCGTCGACCCACACCAGCGCCGCTCAACACTCGCCGCAGCACAGCTCTCTCGCCGCAGACGCCATCTGCCTATTAGCCGCAGAAAGTGGGTGAATCTCAATATTTGCAGTTGAAAATCGAGTGGATCGAACCGCCCCAGCTCAGTATCAACTGTCTTATTTACTCATTAGTCCGTGGCTTATTAAAAAAAATGGTTCAAATGGCTCTGAGCACTATGGGACTCAACTGCTGAGGTCATTAGTCCCCTAGAACTTAGAACTAGTTAAACCTAACTAACCTAAGTACATCACAAACATCCATGCCCGAGGCAGGATTCGAACCTGCGATCGTAGCGGTCTTGCGGTTCGAGACTGCAGCGCCTTTAACCGCACGGCCACTTCGGCCGGCGCTTATTAAAACAACAGCAAAATTTAATATAGTATATTTTGTTATTTTAAAAGGGAAATTGTTCAAATAAAACTATTTTTAATTCTGCAGTTTAGTTAGGTGCTAATGCTGATGTTGGGAGCAAACAGGATGACTGAGTTGGAGGGAGTTACCAACCAATATCTGACTACATCAAGGATAATGGTGTCAGAATAGTTTGGAACCACTGCACTAGATATATAATATACTACATACATATCATATGAAGCTTTCTCTCTTAAATTTCTGCTGCAGTGGCCTGGAAGCTTGTTACCAAAATAATATGGGATGTTTTTGCACTTCTAGTGGAAAGAAAGTCTTCACAACCAGCTTGTTCATTTTCATATTAAACCAGTACACAGTACTGGGCGAACTGGCAACAAAACTATTCACGTTGGTGGGTAGAATGTATGAGTCTGCCGATATATCATCTGACATTCGGGTAAACATCGTCCACACAGTTGCGAAGATTGCAGTAGTGCTTATCTTAGATGACGATCAGTTTGGCTTTAGGAAATGTATACTTACCAGAAGGACAGTACTGGCGTTGCAGTTGTTAATACAAGCAAGACTAAAGGAAAGTCAAGGCACGTTCATAGGATTTTTCGACCTCGTAAAAGCGTTCGACAGAATCAAATGGTGCAAGATATTAGAAATTCAGTGAAAAATACGGATAAGCTGTAGGGACAGATGAGTTCAAATGGTTCAAATGGCTCTGAGCACTATGGGACTCAACTGCTGAGGTCATTAGTCCCGTAGAACTTAGAACTAGTTAAACCTAACTAACCTAAGGACATCACAAACATCCATGCCCGAGGCAGGATTCGAACCTGCGAACGTAGCGGTCTTGCGGTTCCACACTGCAGCGCCTTTAACCGCACGGCCACTTCGGCCGGCTGACAGATGAGTAATATATAATATGTACAAGAGCCAAGAGAAAAAAAATAAGAGACTGGCCGCTGTGGCCGAGCGGTTCTAGGCGCTTCAGTCTGGAACCGTGCGACCGCTTGAAACACGTATGTAACATAGCAGCGATGGCGAGGCATTGTAGCATCTGTGACCAGAGAGTTTGCGCTTGACCGTGCGAGTGTTGCGAGCGGTTCTCAGTCTGTCTGTCAGTCGTTGCGAGTCGGTCAGTCAGTCGTTGCGAGTCTGTAGCTCTGTCTAGTTGAGGGCAGTACTCTGTCAGTAGTCGTCGCGAGCAGTAGCTCTGTTCAGTGGCGTGCAGTACAGTAGTAGTCGTCATGTAGAGGAGTACGCTAGTAGTCGTCATGCAGAGCAGTCGGTCAGTAGTAGCAGCCCAGTGCGGTTGTGTGATGTGGTCTGGGGACAACACTGGTCAAGATGCTGAATGAGGTATACTGTTAATTAAGATAATCATCGGATAATGTAAAGTTTAATTATTGTAACTAATTTTCAACAAGTGCCCCCAATAATAACTTTGATTTCAAAAGCAATTTTACATAAAATTTTCATTTAATTGAAGTAACTATTTCGTTCCACTTCCCCTAAACAAAAGTTTCAGTTTTCAATTAGATTACAGAAAAAAAAAAAAAAAAAAAGGAATATTATTATTTGCAATGCAGTTCCTCCAAGCGGTGCGCAACAACAAGAGCAGAAATTTGACTAGGTGTTGCAATGAGGTAAGAATTTAATTTTGATTTTTTCACAGGACCAAAGACCGATATTTCGGTTTAATTGAATCATTATTATCACTGAGATTTTCTTATCACTGAATGGACTTTAATTTTTTATGAAGAACTTATACTTGAGTCAGATCGCGTTTCTCACTTTTATTGTCATTAAATTTATTTGCTAGGGAGGTTACACTCCGCTCCCATTTGTATAAAGTATTGTCTTTTTCTTTTAAAATTTTGTGGGGAGGTTACACGCTACTGTCGCAGGTTCGAATCCTGCCTCGGGCATGGATGTGGGTGATGTCCTTAGGTTTGTTACATTGAAGATTCACTGACGTGTCGTCATCCTGCTATCCTCAATGAAAGTGAAGAATTACAGGATCTGCTGAATGAAATGAACATTTTAATGAGTACAGAATATGGACTGAGAGTAAATCGAATAGCAGCACGAAAACTATGAGGAAATTGTAAGGATTGGTGACCACGAAGTACATGAAGTTAAGGAATTATACTACCTAGGCAGCGAGTAGCCTATGACGGACGAGCAAGGAGGACATTGAAAGCTGACTAGCAATGGTAAAAATGACATTCTTGGCTAAGAGAAGTCTACTACCATCAAACATGAGCGCTAAATTGAAGAAATTTCTGAGAATGTAAGTGTACTGTGCGGTAGTGAAACGTGCATTGTGTAAAAACGGAAGTAGAAGAGAATCGAAGCATTTGAGATGTGGTACTAAAGAAGAGCGTTGAAAATTAGATGGACTGATAACGTAGGGAATGAGGAGGCTCTCCAGAGATCGGCGAGGAAAGTAATATTGGAAAACGCTGACAAGGAGAAGTGCCAGGACGGTATGACATATCTTAAGACAGCATGGAAGAACTTCCATGGCAATAAAGTGAGCTTAAAGGGAAAAACTGATGGAGGAAGACAGAGACTGGAACACATCCAACAAATAACTAAGTATCAGTTCATGACATACAGTCTTACAAATTTCCTTTTTCTGACGGACACACGTCCAGATCGTCCGCTCTCAAAACTCTGCCATCTCTCTCCCCACATCCACCACCAAGATCCGTAAAAAAAAAAAAAAAAGGTTGAGCAATAAGCGTTCTGTCCTGCCATTGGCTGAGGCTGTGACGTCACGAAGGAACCGCCGCTGCCTTGAAAACAGGGCTACAAAACGCAGCCCGTGCATTTAAGCGATGTATTTGTTAATCCTCCCCATGAACCATGGACCTTGCCGTTGGTGGGGAGGCCTGCGTGCCTCAGCGATGCAGATAGCCGTACCGTAGGTGCAACCACAACGGAGGGATATCTGTTGAGAGGCCAGACAAACGTGTGGTTCCTGAAGAGGGGCAGCAGCCTTTTCGGTAGTTGCAAGAGCAACAGTCTGGATGATTGACTGATCTGGCCTTGTAACACTAACCAAAACGGCCTTGCTGTGCTGGTACTGCGAACGGCTGAAAGCAAGGGGAAACTACAGCCGTAATTTTTCCCGAGAGCATGCAGCTTTACTGTATGGTTAAATGATGATGCCGTACTCTTGGGTAAAATACTCCGGAGGTAAAATAGTCCCCCATTCGGATCTCCGGGCGGGGACTACTCAAGAGGATGTCGTTATCAGGAGAAAGAAAACTGGCGTACTACGGATCGGAGCGTGGAATGTCAGATCCCTTAATCGGGCAGGTAGGTTAGAAAATTTAAAAAGGGAAATGGATAGGTTAAAGTTAGATATAGTAAGAATTAGTGAAGTTCGGTGGCAGGAGGAACAAGACTTCTGGTCAGGTGACTACAGGGTTGTAAACACAAAATCAAATAGGGGTAATGCAGGAGTAGGTTTAATAATGAATAGGAAAATAGGAATGCGGGAAAGCTACTACAAACAGCGTAGTGAACGCATTATTGTGATAAAGATAGATACGAAGCCCACGCCTGCTACAGTAGTAAGTTTATATGCCAACTAGCTCTGCAGATGATGAAGAAATTGAAGAAATGTATGACGAAATAAAAGAAATTATTTAGACAGTGAAGGGTGACGAAAATTTAATAGTCATGGGTCACCGGAATTCGGTAGAAGGAAAAGGGAGAGAAGGAAATGTAGTAGATGAATATGGATTGGGGCTAAGAAATGAAAGAGGAAGCCGCCTGGTAGAATTTTGCACAGAGCATAAGTTAATCATAGCTAACACTTGGTTCAAATAGCATAAAAGAAGGCTGTATACATGGAAGAATCCTGGAGATACTAAAAGGTATCAGATATATTATATAATGGTAAGATAGAGATTTAGGAACCAGGTTTTAAATTTTAAGACATTTCCAGGAGCAGATGTGGACACTGACCACAATCTATTGGTTATGATCTGTAGATTAAAACTGAAGAAACTGCAAAAAGGTGGGAATTTAAGGAGATGGGACCTGGATATACTGACTAAACCAGAGGTTGTACAGAGTTTCAGGGAGAGCATAAGGAACAATTGACAGGAATGGGGGAAAGAAATACAGTAGAAGATGAATGGGTAGCTCTGAGGGATGAAGTAGTGAAGGCAGCAGAGGATCAAGTAGGTAAAAAGACGAGGGCTAGTAGAAATCCTTGGGTAACAGAAGATATATTGAATTTAATTGCTGAAAGGAGAAAATATAAAAATGCAGTAAATGAAGCAGGCAAAAAGGAATACAAACGTCTCAAAAATGAGATCGACAGGAAGTGGAAAATTGCTAAGCAGGGATGGCTAGAGGACAAATGTAAGGATGTAGAAGCGAGTACCACTAGGAGTAAGATAGATACTGCCTACAGGAAAATTAAAGAGACCTTTGGAGATAAGAGAACCGCTTGCATGAACATCAAGAGCTCAGATGGAAACCCAGTTCTAAGCGCAGAAAGGTGGAAGGAGTATATAGAGGGTCTATAGAAGGGCGATGCACTTGAGGACAATATTATGGAAATGGAAGAGGATGTAGATGAAGATGAAATGGGAGATACGATACTGTGTGAAGAGTTTGACAGAGCACTGAAAGACCTGAGTCGAAACAAGGCCCCCGGAGTAGACAACATTCCATTAGAACTACTGACGGCCTTCGGAGAGCCAGTCCTGACAAAACTCTACCATCTGGTGAGCTAGATGTATGAAACAGGCGAAATACCCTCCGACTTCAAGAAGAATATAATAATTCCAATCCCAAAGAAAGCAGGTGTTGACAGATGTGAAAATTACCGAGCTATCAGTTTAATAAGTACAGCTGCAAAATACTAACGCGAATTCTTTACAGACGAATGGAAAAACTAGTAGAAGCCGACCTTGTTGAAGATCAGTTTGGATTCCGTAGAAATGTTGGAACACGTGAGGCAGTACTGACCCTACGACTTATCTTAGAAGCTAGATTAAGGAAGGGCAAACCTACGTTGCTAGTATTTGTAGACTTAGAGAAAGCTTTTGACAATGTTGACTGGAATACTCTCTTTCAAATTCTGAAGGTGGCAGGGGTAAAATACAGGGAGCGAAAGGCTATTTACAATTTGTACAGAAACCAGATGGCAGTTATAAGAGTCGAGGGACATGAAAGAGAATGGTGATTGGGAAGGGAGTGAGACAGGGTTGTAGTCTCTCCCCGATGTTATTCAATCTTTATATTGAGCAAGCAGTAAAGAATAAAATCCATGGGGAAGAAATAAAAACTTTGAGGTTCGCCGATGACATTGTAATTCTGTCCGAGACAGCAAAGGACTTGGAAGAGCAGTTGAACGGAATGGATAGTGTCTTCAAAGGAGCGTATAGGATGAACATCAACAAAAGCAAAACGAGGATAATGGAATGTAGTCGAATGAAGTCGGGTGATGCTGAGGGAATTAGATTAGGAAATGAGACACTTAAAGTTGTAAAGTAGTTTTGCTATTTGGGGAGCAAAATAACTGATGATGGTCGAAGTAGAGAGGATATAAAATGTAGACTGGCAATGGCAAGGAAAGCGTTTCTGAAGAAGAGAAATTTGTTAACATCGAGTATAGATTTAAGTGTCAGGAAGTCATTTTTGAATGTATTTGTATGGAGTGTAGCCATGTATGGAAGTGAAACATGGACGATAAATAGTTTGGACAAGAAGAGAATAGAAGCTTTTGAAATGTGGTGCTACAGAAGAATGCTGAAGATTCGATGGGTAGATCACATAACTAATGAGGAAGTATTGAATGGGATTGAGGAGAAGAAAAGTTTTTGGCACAATTTGACTAGAAGAATGGATCGGTTGGTAGGACATGTTCTGAGGCATCAAGGGATCACCAATTTAGTATTGGAGGGCAGCGTGGAGGGTAAAAATCGTAGAGGGAGACCAAGAGATGAATACACTAAGCAGATTCAGAAGGATGTAGGTTGCGGTAGGTACTGGGAGATGAAGAATCTAGCACAGGATAGAGTAGCATGGAGAGCTGCATCAAACCAGTCTCAGGACTGAAGACCACAACAACAACAACAACATTTGTTGAATGTTTCAATATCCACAGAAATAGTAAAATGTAAGTTGTTATTGTGCTATTTCTAGAAAGTTACTGCTATATTCTGTAACTTGTCCAGCTTTTAAACAGACACCGCTGAGTGCTGACTTAAATAAAAACAAGCTCTATAGATCAAAATATACAAAAATAAGTGCAGTCTGTTTTGCAGTTCTCTACAAAGTAAACGTTCGAAATGAGCATTCAATTTTCTAACTTCGGCTCTGGGAAAAGTGTTAACTTGTAGACAAGCTCTATGTAACGCTCATTTATATTCTGTTTACATCTTGTCTACAAAAACTTGAAGTAATAGATCGACACTGTCGTTTTCAGGCCGGCCAGAGTGGCGGAGCGGTTCTAGGCGCTACAGTCTGAAACCGAGCGACCGCTACGGTCGCAGGTTCGAATCCTGCCTCGGGCATGGATGTGTGTGATGTCCTTAGGTTAGTTAGGTTTAAGTAGTTCTAAGTTCTAGGGGACTTGTGTCCTCAGAAGTTAAGTCCCATAGTGCTCAGAGCCATTTGAACCTTTTTTTTTTTTTTTGTCGTTTTCACTCAAGAAATTATGCAATTGCCGTATTTGTTGGAAGCGTTTGAATTACCTAACTGAACTGCCACACAAACACACACACACACACACACATTCTTAATTTTCTCACACTTCAAACCTTTCGCTTTTTTTTTTTATCAAGGTGGCTGTATAATGTTGGTCCCAGTTGTTAAAATACACTTAAATATAAGGGCACTGAATCAAAAAAAGTCTTGCAAAATACGATTTACGGTCGGTAAATTTACTTACTGAGTCCGCCATTCAGCAAAGTTGGTATGTGGTGTGGGAAACAATAAGCCAATCCTTGACACTGTAAGTGTAGAGTCTCGCTAGTTGTGAAACAAACACAGTCAGAGGTACTTCACTTCTATCATTAAGTTTATATATTATTTAACTTTCACGAATACTGTTTACTTACATTCCAAAGCGATGACAAATACCACTTCCTTGCTTTCCGATGCTGAGCTGCATCTGCTTTCTTCGACTTGTCCCTTGCAGACAGCCAGCGCAGTCGGATAAATGTTCTCGTCCTGGCGTAAATCCCTAATGATTTCTGTGTGAATAGTGGGGAATTGCTCGGTAAGTATAGCGCACAGGTTCTTAATGACACCAGTTTCCCACGACAAACTGTCGTGTCAATGGATTAGGGCAAAAATTAATCCAAATTTGCTAACTGTTTCGAGCCACGTTTCTGAAGGCACAAGCAAACCCCCCGGAGAAACCATGCCCAGCCATCCTCTCGATGTCTCATCAGGCAGTGTCAATAACTCTCCAGTGGGTGTGGCCAGTGATCTGTCATACTGTCTGCATCGATAAGCTACATATCCAGCAAGATATTTAAATCCTTCAGTGCTACAGTCAGAAGCCAGTGACATTGGAGGCACATCGGATTCTCCTACTCCAAAATCTAAGTCTTCTATCTCCTTCCCTCCTTCAACCATTGCCAACGCCTCAGACATATCAGACAGGATGTTGCCAAAAACAGTTGCAGTCACGAATCTTCCTTCTTCATCTGGCTCAACAGACGATGCATTTGAAAGAGGAATATCATGAGCGTTTGCTCCCAACAACAACAGTCTTATCTGGCTCTTTACCTCGACTGGCGATGGATGATCATAAATATGCGCAAGGCCGCTTATAAGAGAAAAAAAAGTTCTCCAAGCAGTCTTGATTTAATCTTGCTGTAAGAATATATTCAATATTATAAATAGCTAAGTCACTGAACAGACCCAAAAGTGACCGAACAGTTTTCAAAAATCCTTTCTGAAATGGTAGGAGATGCTTGAGGTGCTAACACGCATCTTCTCACAACACTTACAAAATTTACGTTGGCACTGTTCTTGGGCTTGAAAATTGACACCAAATCCACAGGCTAGTGATTTATTACTTTCAGGCATCAAATACCGAATCGCCTGTGTTGTACTTGATAGCAGCTGAGCTGCTGAGCGTACTCGCTGTCGCTCTCTGCCCTTCACTGTAATGTGTTGCTGAGATAACTTAGGACATATTTTCATTTCGCCACTTTCCAAAACTAACAGCTTCTCGAACACAGTTTTTGTCGCAGCCTTGTTTTCCAACATTATTCCTTGATCCTGCAAGTGGTTCCTTAAGAGTTCGAGCAAATGGGGAACGTCAGCAAACACCCGCACACGTCTCAGAGAATCACACGGGTGTGAAAAACAAGTGTTTTCATGAGTAACGCGAAGCTCCTTCCAGACAGAACTATTCTTTGTACCCATGTCTGCTACTGTAGCCACAACATTGTAGCAAATGCTGGCCAGGGAAACAATTACTTCGTTCAAGAGTGCTGCTGTCATCTGAACGTCAAAATTGAAATAGATTGGCTGCTTCCACGTTGCAAACGAGCGTTGGACCATGATAATGCTGTGAGGTCCAAGAATCCTGTCATCTTGCTGATCGTAACAAATTCTACTGTCAATGTTCATTTCATCAAATGACAAAACACAAATACGTTCCCTGTCAGTCAGTGTTGCAGCCGGCATTTTCATCATCACTAAAACATCCTTCAAAATTCCTGGTTGGCAACTGAAACTGCGGTTTATCCAAAAACGCAAGGTTGACACTGCAGGTAGAGGATATCCGAGTTTTTCTCTGAGGAAATTGTAACTCTTCTGCTAAACAGCACGTAAAGTAATAGACTTAAAAATGTCCTCTTTGCCCCATCGAACCCGTTTTGACCCATGCAACAAACTTGTAATTTGATTGGGTGAAAATATTTTGCCCAGTATTCGATTAGTTTCACGAGACACAAGTTCCTTTTTATTAAATTCTTCTTCATGCAGACGTCGTTTCATTAAGGACAGCTGACCTCTAAGATCTTTATTACGTGCTCGCGATTTCATGCACATGTTCCTTAGAGGAGCATTTCTCCTCTGTAGTGACGCTACAGAATTCTGTAAAGTGACTTTATGTGTATCGCTACAAAGAACTTCATCTGTAAATGTACACGTGTCAACATTCCTCTTCAGTGGTGATAGCTTCTTTAAAGTCTCTAGGCTTCTTCTACGAATTTCACGTTTGTTAAAACGTTCTTTCCTTTCTTCTATTGCAATTGGTGTGTTATCACTGGCGCTACTACCACAAGGCAAACTGCAAGACGGATACGCATCACTCTCAAGGATTAGTTTCCGCGGTAAATTTAACAGTTCTGAACGTAAGTCCCGGACATAGTCCGTTAAATGGCGAGAGCATATTCTTGCGTTTCCTACGTTCACGGGATCTTTCGTAAAGTATTTTGAAAGCCAAACCTTTTTCAGACTTTCATCACGTGGGAAACAATGCAACACTATTTCAGCCCCTTTCGTATTGCGATTGTGAGAATTACAGCGAACAACAGCACAACCTGGCATTGCTTCCACACACTCAAATACTTCGGAAAAACACTCACTGCACAAAGATAACCAAACGGAAACGACAACACGCACGAACCACGACAACACAAAACTCAAACGTACACTTCGCGCGCGCCAAGGGCTGTTCCTCCGTGACGTCAATGCGCAGAACGTCAGAAATAGGTATGCTTATGCGCAGCAGTTACTGCTCCGATCTGATCCACCACTGCTGGCGGCTCACCTCCAACTGCACAACGCTACGCGCTGTTCACATCCAACTGCCCAACACTACAATAGCGGATATTGCAACAATGCCAAACAGCGACAGACTGCACACAGTACAGTGAGTGATTTTCATACAGAGCGCTACGTGGCGTTACCAACTTAAAAACCTACACAGCCTACTTACACAGTTATCAACTCCTATAGGCAATGGGTTTCATTTGAGTCGCTCTGTGTGCACAGCGCCTCGCTTTCGAGAACCTGTGCTTGCTATCATAGTGCGACAGTTGTAAGATGACTATACGAAGTGATAAGGTATACCACTCAGTCCAAGATAAGATTGCAGCACTGCGTTGATACCAGTGGTTATCACCTCGAACACCTTCTGTAAATGGACGTTCATGCCACCTTTTTGACTTTCGTTGACCTTCAAAGACCTTGCTGTTACACATTACTGGATTCGTCTCGATAGCCGCTATCAGAAAATAAGTACCAGACTACAGCATCCCATTTAAAAAAAAAAGTTTGCCTTCATATCTCTGACGCGACCCCACCTAGCAACAGAAAACCAATATGATATTATGGGCCCGTTGTCCCATGCAACATTTGTCCCACAAACTTTTCAGCTGCTATCATACTTTCGGAGTTATTATTGGTGGCAATAGTTACTGACTCACACTGTATAGCCTTAGAGAACTTCAAGGGTATCTCTTCATTCCTTAGAACTTCACTATCCCAGTTGTTTCCTTATTGATTTTTCCTGACTAATTTCTTAAACTTCAGCATACTCTTTTAGTCATAAAATCCGTATTCTGCGGTTACAGTTCCTGTTTTATATTCGTAAATTAAACGAATTCTGCTCCCACTGCCTCCTTACCCTTTACTACCACCTCCTCCACTTTCGGGCACCCCTGCACAGCACTGAGAATATGAACACACGTTTTATTCATGTAAAAAAGCATTAAAAAGCAGCAAAGCAAGCACATATGTTGAGCATTCTCTACAAATATTGTCTTTCGAAAAATATCGTTGAAACGGATAAGGAATGATAAAATTGTTTTTATTCAGATACAAATAGATGGACCTGAAAATTATCGACGTTAGCAATAACGAAATAACAGCCACGTATATGTGCCATAAATACAGTTTTGGGCGGTTTGATGAAATCTTCGGCCTAGGTTTGACGATTACCAGCTGGCCGATTTGAGTTACTGTTCCGAAAGCTTGCTGCCAGAAACAATTGGAAGTAGTTGACGTTGCGTCTCAAACGACGTTTTTCTGAGTGTTCATGGGCGTGACATTTTCCGGGTACTACTTTTTGTATGTGCCAATCATTATGTACAACTGTGTCTTTTCATTGCTTACAGAGATGCAATTATTGGAATTTAACTACAGAAATACTAGCGAGATGTGTTTCGCAAACGCAAATGATAAAGTTCAAAGTTTTAATAAATGGATCTCAGCACTATGTGACTTAACTTCTGAGATCATCAGTCCCCAAGAACTTAGAACTACTTAACCCTAAGTAACCTAAGGACATCACACAAAACCATGCCCGAGGCAGGATTCGAACCTGCGACCGTGGCGGTCGCGCGGTTCCAGACTGAAGCGCCTAGAACCGCTCGGCCACTCCGGCCGGCTCAAAGTTTTCATATTTTGCACCTCCGACTTCAGTGCACATTCGAATTGTTTTGGCAACGCCACGTGTAGCTTTTCTTACACCGTCTTGATTTTTTTTATGAGGGCAACACTATCGACAATCGGAATGGTAAGTTACTCACTTGTGTTTTCGTTTTAATTGTATCAAACAAAAATCTACAGGGATAAGGTCTGGGAACCTTGGCGGCGAAGGAACGTGACCGTTTATGGCGATCCCTCTTATGATGAAAGGTGAAAGATCTGCCACAGGAGGACTAGAATCTATAAGGGCCCTGACATGATGGAAGAACATAGCAATACTTCTAGCCAATAAATCAGAAAACTCGATTTCTAGTAAATCTAGATGACCACATCAGCATACTCAGCATTTCTCAACACGTGCTGCATGCTTAAATGATACAGTAACACTGGGCAACAATTTAAATTCGAAGTTCAAAAATTCAGTTATGTAAACAAAATTTGAACTTCAAAACAAAAGATACAGTCGACAATTAAATCAGTAGCAACTGAAGTACAAATGTTTGAAATGAATGAAACTTCCTAGCAGATTAAAACTGTGTGCGCGACCGAGACTCGAACTCGGGACCTTTGCCTTTCGCGTGCAAGTACTCTACCAACTGAGCTACCGAAGCACGACTCACGCCCGGTACTCACAGCTTTACTTCTGCCCGTACCTCGTCTCCTACCTTCCAAACTTTACAGAAGCTAGTTCTGCGATGTTCGCAGGAGAGCTTCTGTAAAGTTTGGAAGGTAGGAGACGAGGTACTGGCAGAAGTAAAGCTGTGAGTACCGGGCGTGAGTCGTGCTTCGGTAGCTCAGTTGGTAGAGCACTTGCCCGCAAAAGGCAAAGGTCCCGAGTTCGAGTCTCGGTCGGGCACACAGTTTTAATCTCCCAGGAAGTTTCATATCAGCGCACACTCCGCTGCAGAGTGAAAATCTCATTCTTTGAAATGAATCTCTGAAACCAGTTGTGAATCTGTAACTACAAATATTGGACGCTTATTATAGGGAATGTTTTATCCGAATTAGTCAATACTACTATTTCTTATAATATTTACTAATCCTTCTGAAACTCCCTGTATAATTGTGTGCATCTATCCATGCTGCTAGCTCTGTAAGAAGTTATCCCCTCATCGTCAAAATCGTCGCATCCTCGCAAGTTAGTGTAGCGTGAGAAGACACATCCGGGCCCCTAACGCAAGAGTTCCTGCGATGTCGCTTTTCCAGCCACAGTGAAAGAATAATGGGGCTAGGTGGCTGAGGGAATTCAGGCAGGACACGCTAACGTACCTCGGCGCTCGTACCTTGCTGCTAAACAGGTAGAAAAAAAAATATCCTTACAAATCCAATTGATTCCCCTTCATTTTATTTAAGAACAACATTTATTCATTTATGCATTATGTCACCCGTGAAAATTCGTGCTTTCTGGACCTCTCCTACATCTAAACGATCATTAGAGAGTTAACGCTGCAATGTTCACAGTACATACCGCAAGTTCATCATCGTCTTAAAGGATTACGCGTTTTGGCCATTCACCCTCAGAATTGTTCACGTCATCTCTTTAAGGCCATTCCACGATACTCTTTATCAGATTGTACAATATTACAGCTTTAGTTAACCTATTATTAGACATACGAGGTGCGGCTAGAAAAAAACCGGACTGATGCTGGAAAAAACATTTATTTACAATTATTTACAATTTCATGTTATCTCCTTCAATGTACTCTCCTCCTCGGTCTCTACACCGCTCCATACGAATTTTCCACTGTTCATAGCAATGCTGCAGATCATTTTCGGTAAGTCCATACATTACTTCCGTCGCTTTTTCTTTTACTGCTTCAACAGTCTCAAATCTAGTTCCTTTCAAAGCTGACTTGACTTTAGGGAAAAGAAAAAAGTCACAGGGGGCCAAATCAGGTGAGTAGGGTGGATGATCTAAGATGGGAATGTTGTGTTTTGCCAAAAACGTCTTCACTGACAACGCACTGTGAGCTGGGGCATTGTCTTCGTGAAGGATCCATGACTTTTTTCTCCACAAATCGTTCCGTTTTCTCCGTACTCGCTCACGTAGGGTAGCCAGGACGCTAATGTAGTAATGCTGATTCACTGTTTGTCCCTCTGGTACCCAATCAATGTGCACAATCCCTTTGATGTCAAAAAAACAATCATCATTGCCTTGAATTTCGATTTTGACATTCGTGCTTTTTTTTTGTCGTGGAGAACCAGGAGTTTTCCAATGCATCGATTGGCGTTTAGTTTCGGGATCGTAAGTAAAAAACCACGATTCATCGCAAGTAATAACATTTTGTAAGAAGGTGGGATCACTTTCAATGTTTTCCAGGATGTCAGAACTAATCATTCTTCGGCGTTCCTTCTGTTCAATTGTGAGACACTTTGGAACCATTTTTGAACACACTTTGTTCATGTTGAAACTTTCATGAAGAATCTGCCTAACACTTTCCTTGTCAACTCCTGTTAACTCAGACACTGCTCTGATTGTTAAACGGCGATCTTGTCGAACAAGTTTACCGATTTTTTCAATGTTTGCATCAGTTTTTGCTGACAATGGTCTGCCAGTGCGAGTGTCATCACTGGTGTCTTCGCGGCCATCTTTAAATCGTTTAAACCACTCAAACACTTGTGTTCGCGATAAACAATCATCGCCGTACACTTGTTGTAACATTACAAACGTTTCACTTGCAGATTTTCCTAGTTTGAAACAAAATTTGATGTTAACACGCTGTTCTTTCTGTACACTCAACATTTTCCGACGCACAGACAAAACGTCAACTACTTAAAACAGACGCCACGGGCAGACTGAGTGCAGGAGGCAGATGAAACTCGAGCAGTAGGCGGAGCGAGAGTCACGTGACAGGCCACGCGACTTTCAGCCTTATTGCATTCGTTTTATTGTTTCACCAGTACTAGTCCGGTTTTTTTCTAGCCACACCTCGTACATTGTACATGGTCCTTCTACGAGGGCGTGCTCAAAAGTAATTTTTTACGTGAAAACCCTTAAGGCTTTTAAAATAAAATAAACATTATTAACATTCAACATCTTCATTCTTCATGTTTACTCATGCTCATAAATTAAGGATATTGCTGAAACAATGCCCTGGTGGGCGGTTTGCGGTCACCTCACGGTGGCGCTCGAGGCAGCCCACGTATGCAGAGGTGTGTTGGTGCATGTCGCAGTATGGTGCAGCGAGTAAGTGTGCAGACGTTTACAGACGTTCTAATGGTGAATGTGTGTTGAAAATGGCTCAAACAACATGTATTGATGACATTCTGAAAGTATTTGTATGGAGCGTAGCCATGTATAGAAGTGAAACATGGACGATAACTAGTTTGGACAAGAAGAGAATAGAAGCTTTCGAAATGTGGTGCTACACAAGAATGCTGAAGATTAGATGGGTAGATCATATAACTAATGAGGAGGTATTGAATAAGATTGGGGAGAAGAGAAGTTTGTGGCACAACTCGACTAGAAGATGGGATCGGTTGGTAGGACATGTTCTGAGGCATCAAGGGATCACCAACTTAGTATTAGATGGCAGCGTGGAGGGTAAAAATCATAGAGGGAGACCAAGAGATTAATACACTAAACAGATTCAGAAGGATGTAGGTTGCAGTAGATACTGGGAGATGAAGAAGCTTGCACAGGATAGAGTAGCATGGAGAGCTGCATCAAACCAGTCTCAGGACTGAAGATCACAACAACAGCAACATGAGGGGTAGAATACTAGGGCGACTGGAGGCTGGTCAAACACAGCAGATCGTAGCACGGGCCCTCCGTGTGCCACAGAGTATGAACTCAAGATTATGGCAACGAATCCAGCAGACAGGAAACGTGTCCAGGTGCTACAGTACGGGACGTCCACAGTGTGAAACACCACAAGAAGACCGATATCTCACCATCAGCGCCCGTAGACGGCCACGGAGTACTGCATGTAGCCTTGCTCGGGATTTTACCGGAGCCACTGGAACAGTTGTCTCCAGACACACAGTCTACAGACGACTGAACAGACCTGCAAGGTGCATTCCACTGAGCCCTGGTCACAGGAGAGCCCCTAAAGCCATGTGTCAAGAACACAGTACATGGTCATTGCAACAGTGGTCCTAGGTTATGTTCACGGACGTGTCCAGGTATAGTCTGAGCATTGATTCTCGCCGGGTTTTCATCTGGCGTGAACAAGGAGCCGGTTGCCAACCCCTTAATGTCCTTAAAAGGGACCTGTATGATGCCCGTCGTTTGATGGTGTGGGGTGGGATTGTGACTGGTGCACGTACATCCCTGCATGTCTTTGACAGAGGAATTGTAACCGGTCAGGTGTATCGGGACGTCATTTTGCACCAGTATGTGCGCTCATCAGGTGTGCAGTGTGTCCCACCTTCCTCCTGATGGATGATAACGCACGGCCCCATTGAGCTGCCATCATGGAGGAGTACCTTGAAACAGAAGATACGAGGCGAATGGAGTGGCCTGCCTGTTCTCCAGACGTAAACCCCATCGAGAACGTCTGGGATGCTCTCGGTCGACGTATCGCTGCACGTCTTCAAACCCCTAGGACACTTAAGGAGCTCCGACAGGCACTGGTGCAAGAATGGGAGGCTATACACTAGCAGCTGCTCTACCACCTGATCCAGAGTATGCCAACCCGTTGTGAGGCCTGTGTACGTGTGCATGGTGATCAAATCCCATACTGATGTCGGGGTACATGCCAAGGAAACAGTGGCGTTTTGTAGCACATGTGCATCGGGACGGTTTTCTCAACTTATCACCAATACCGTGGACTTACAGATCTGTGTCGTGTGTGGGTCCCTATGTGCCTATGCTATTAGCGTCAATTTTGTGTAGTACCACGTTTTGTGGCACCGTATTCTGCAATTATCTTTAATTTAAGAGCATGAGTGTATTTACTGCTCAACGTGGTCATCCTGGCGACGAACCTATTTCTCCCAACGGGACACCACTTTGTTGATACCGTTAGTGTAGAATGTTTGACTTTGTTGACGGAGCCACAACTTAATCTCTCTTGCACCACTTCATCACTATTAAAGTGGTGTCCACAAAGGCAACAGTTGGAAATCGGATGGGGCCAAATCAAGACTCTATGGCGGATGATCGATGACAGTGAACTCGAGAAGGATGTCGTAGCGCTCGTGATTGGTCTGGCATTTCATGCTGAAGGAAAGAGTGCCCCAAGTCTGTACGAATGTTCCGAATTCGAGCTTCGATTCTGCACGCTGTTTCTCACGCACCGACGTAATTACGTTACTCACCACCACGGTACACGATGCAATTCGGAGCCCTGCGGCGGCAGAGGGTTGCAACGAAGGGAAAAAGTTGCCCGAGTAAGTTGCACGCATACCGCAACCGATGGTGAGAACAGAATAAAAATTCGGAGGTATTAGTTTTCCGCATGCCTCGTAAATCAGTCTGTATTTTGTAATTATGGTTGTAATGGGTTCAACATTTAGTTCTTGTCTAATATGACTGTTTCTTTTATGATCCAGTAATGAATATCCCTCTACAAATCGGAGAACCGTTTTCTCCAATGATTCGATTCGTCGTAATTGATCAGACATTAGGTCCAACATTCGCTACCATGCAGCGACAGTGGCAAGGTCATTGCTTTGCACGTTTGATTAATGTTTATTTTCGTATGTTTTAACTTACTTCGTATGGTTCCACAAAGCTTAGCTCTACATATGTGGCTTGGAAAAAGTAATGTTGCATCCTAGATATTTGAAATCTTTTACTTGTCTAATTATTTGTCCTTCAATAACAATTTTTTGTCATATTGGCTCCAGTCCCTCAAATACCGTCGCTTTTTTCTGTCTGTCGAGTTTCTCATTCCGTGTTGACAGATAAAACAAAAGTGAGGGCATTTCAAAGACTGGGTACTGATAACAATAATTATTATTTACGTTTGGGCCTTCCTGGACTTCGCGGTGTGCAACGAAGGTCATTTTTAGCTTTTTTTTCAGCTTGTCTTTGTGTGTATATTACATCCATTCTCTCAGAATGGGTTCCTTCATGCTCGCCAGACCAAGTTGTTCTGGTCTTCGTCGGTTTTTCTATCCGGCTAACTGACAATTTGTGAATTTTATGCCTAAAAAGTATCCGGCCGGTCAGAGTGGCCGAGCGGTTCTAAGCGCTACGGCTGGAGCCGCACGGCCGCTACCTTCGCAGGTTCGAATCCTGCCTCGGGCATGGATGTGTGTGATGTCCTTAGGTTAGTTAGGTTTAAGTAGTTCTGAGATCTAGGGGGCTGATGATGATTAAGTCCCATAGTGCTCAGAGCCGCCGGCCGCGGCGGTCTCGCGGTTCTAGGCGCCCAGGCCGGAACCGCGCGCGACCGCTACGGTCGCAGGTTCAAATCCTGCCTCGGGCATGGTTGTGCGTGATGTCCTTAGGTTAGTTAGGTTTAAGTAGTTCTAAGTTCTAGGGGACTGATGACCATAGATATTAAGTCCCATAGTGCTCAGAGCCATTTGAACCATTTTTTTTGCTCAGAGCCATTTTTAAAAAGTTTCCGCCTGGCATATCAAGATATATTACTCCTGCTACGTTCGCGGCTTTTTTTTTTACTGCTATGATCCAGTTTATTGGCTCAATTGTAGAATCTGATTATTTCCGTCCCGATGCACACAGAATTTGAATCTGCGTTTTCTCTTATCGGAGTAAATGCTTTTATATTTTTCAAATTTTTATTTTTATTTTTTTCTGCACGTTCGCTCGTTACTAAATTCAACCAAAATTTTCGTTTTTTATTTCATTCACTGCCTTGAATTCATTAGATGTCTCTTTTCCTGCTTAAGAAATGAATATTTCTTCCACATAAAAATATCTGGCTGTATGACTGTTTCTGATATCTGTGTTATGTGTATTTTAAAATGCTCTTGTTGTTATACGTACCTTTAGTAAAATTGTTTGCATTTTATGGCAACAAAAATCGTGACCACATGGTTTCCAGGCCGCCAAAATATTTGAACTAATAAATTCTATCGGTTTTCTCGTATTTAGTGTTCAGCATTTTTGGTATCAAGTTGTTACTAGACATGTATTTTCTTTTTTAAAATAGTGCTTGGCGATCTACTCTTTCGGCTGTTTCCTTTTTATGCTGTTGGAATGTCTAGACAAAACTGATCGATCCTCTGCAAAAGTTAGGCAGTTTATCCAAGTACTGGTTCTTCCTAAACTGATTGGTTCGTCAATATGTTAACCTCTGATTTTATTTCTCACCCGTCTTGGATTACTTTTTCTTAGACACAGTTTGAAAGTATTGGAAAAATTCCATTACCTTGTCTCACTCCTGTTTTGATTTCAAAATGTTCCATTAATTTCTCCTCTGCATTTTACCTCAGATTATCTACCATTTAGTGTTTCTCAAATAATTGCAGTTGTTTTGAAGCGCAGCCCTTTCCTTTCAGTTCCTGGATGAAAGAGGCACTCTCCACTGAGTCGTGCTTTTTTTTTTTAATCTGCAAAGGTGCGAAGTACTTTCTTATTATTTTGGTATCTAAAATGCAAGGTGTTATACGATGAAACATCCCCGATGCCCTGTGCAGCAAGGCTAACTTGTGCGACAGCAGCAGAGTTCTGTGACCGCAGCTGGCTTCTGCTGATGCTTTGCTCGTCCCCTCTGAAACCACAGGCAGGGTCTGCCGAGCGGTCTTGCTTTGTGACTGACTGATGACGGATGATGGTCGCTAATTTTGGTGGGTCCATTAACCTCTATTAGTCGCGACACAGCCTTGTTCGCTGTTGTGTCTGTGCGACAGCTATACTGGTCCACTCCTATTAAATCGTCTGCTTTGATATCGCAGAGACTGTGTTTGTTGCTATTATTAAAATCTCGGTAGCAAACAATTTAAAAGAAGTCTATTCCAGTTTTATTTTATCGTTTATATTTTTTTCTGCTATACACAGAAGTGTGATGAAAACATAAACCACATTTCACACAGATTCTTTGTGTGATAATTAGGCCCACGGTAATCTCATATTTATTTCTCGTAATTTCAGCATGCGAACTTTCCCATAATAAGGACCATCCTTTTAAAACAGGCGATGTTCAGAGAATTAGATGCGGAAATTAAGCAGTGGAAGGATTTTGTTGTTTGAGCAACAAAATAACTGACGATAATAGGTAGAGCATAAAATGCAGGTCGTCAGTAACGGGAAAAGGGTTTCTGGAAATGAAAAATTGATCATCAGGGATTATAAATTTGCGCTAGGAATCTTCTGAAGGTATTAGTGTAGTCTTTTGCGGAAGATCTGCAGCGGATAGGTATTTGGTGCAGGGAGTGGCAACTGACCCTTAACATAGACAAATGTAATGTATTGCGAATACATAGAAAGAAGGATCCTTTATTGTGTGATTATATGATAGCGGAACAAACACTGGTAGCAGTTACTTCTGTAAAATATCTGGGAGTATGCGTACAGAACGATTTGAAGTGGAATTATCATATAAAGTTAATTGTTGGTAAGGCGGGTGCCAGGTTGAGATCCATTGGGAGAGTCCTTAGAAAATGTAGTCCATCAACAAAGGAGGTGGCTTACAAAACACTCGTTCGACCTATACTTGAGCATTGCTCATCAGTGTGGGATCCGCACCAGGTCGGGTTGACAGAGGAGATAGAGAAGATCCAAAGAAGAGCGGCGCGTTTCGTCACAGGGTTATTTGGTAACCGTGATAGCGTTACGGAGATGTTTAGCAAACTCAAGTGGCAGACTCTGCAAGAGAGGCGCTCTGCATCGCGGTGTAGCTTGCTGTCCAGGTTTCGAGAGGGTGCGTTTCTGGTTGAGGTATCGAATATATTGCTTCCCCCTACTTATACCTCCCGAGGAGATCACGGATGTAAAATCAGAGAGATTCGAGCGCGCACGGAGACTTTCCGGCAGTCGTTCTTCCCGCGAACCATACGCGACTGGAACAGGAAAGGGAGGTAATGACAGTGGCCCGTGAAGTGCCCTCCGCCACACACCGTTGGGTGGCTTGTGGAGTGTAAATGTAGATGTAGATGTAGAACAAAGAAAACCATTGCGTCAGATCAAACACATAGAAAAAAAGAGAAAAATCAGTATAAAATTAATAGAAAACAGAAGGTACTTTGCGGCCAAGTCCAGAGTCCAGACACTTTACAAAATTTAAAAGTTTCCCATATTCGTCTCGTCATCAGCTAAAACAGGGGGCAGATCGCCACCTAAATTCGGTTCGCCGCCCGCTTATTATAAAATAAAATGCACTCCGTTGGGTTAATAAGCCTCATCACTAGCGAGCAGATTATATGCATTTGCGTGCTGCATATTGCATATACATTTGCATGTTGCATATGCATTTGCATATTTGGCTCCTTTTCACCGGTTATTGCGTATTTTAACTAAAAACTAGTGACGATGCATATTTTCTCTCTGAGTTTAGAATATTTTAAAAATTTAGACGGGTCGTCTCTAGCCCGATCTAGTTTTGACGTGTCACAGGTAGACCGCGACCTAGAACTGCGAGCAGTCGCTAACCGAGAGACCAATGCTTAGTGAAATCATTACAGAAGAGAAACTGGAACAGGCAGACGGGGTCAATGATCCTGCGCCCGCGCCTCCGGTTAATCCCCTCCTCTGTCATACCGTATGCGTGTCAACAATTAAAGCTTATAGACACACGTCCATTGTTTCAGTTTAGCTTTATATTTACTTGTACACAGTTGAAAGTGTGTACGACGTGTAGTGTGTAACGTGTTGTGCATCACGCTGCCCGAGAAAAGAAGCGTTGTATCGTGCATAGCCGACCATCCTGGAACAATCAGTAATGTCGGTTTAACATGGATCTATGTAAAGCATTCATTGCAAGCAATTTTCCTTTTCACAAACTTACAAACCCTATCCTCAAAGTCTTCCCGCGCAAATATTGCTTAAATCAAAATATACCAGATGAATCAACATTGCGTAAAAATTACACACCGAAAATTTACATAAATGTTCTGGAAGAAATACGCAATGAACTCAAGGACAGCATTATCTGAATTTCAGTTGACAAAACTACAGACACTTGTGGCCGTTACACTGTTAATTTAATTGTGGGTGGTATAAAAGAAGAACCTTCTTATTCAAATTTAGCGGCCTACACAGAACTTGAACAAGTAGATCGTTCTACGATCGCCAGATTTATAAATAAGAGTATTAGAAAAATACTTCCAGAATCTTCTGCAGATGAAAGGGCGTGTGTTTATTTCAGATGCTGCTCCCTATATGATCAAAGCAGGAGAAGCCCTCCAAGTATTTTATCCCAATTTAATTCATGTGACGTGCTTTGCTCATGGAGTACATCGTCCTCTTCAAGAAGTACGTTCCACTTTTGTAAATGTGAATAAACTGATTTCATCCACAAAGAAAGTATTTCTAAAGGCTACTGCTCGCATCAAGACCTAAAAAGAAAAACTACCAAATGGGACTTTTCCTCCCGAACCAGTGGTAACTCGCTGGGGTACGTGGGTCGAAGCTGTGTTGTTTTACAGTGAGCATTTCGAGGCCATTAGAGGGGTAGGAAACGTCTTCGATAGTGTAGAGGTTTTGTCAGTTTGCCATTGCAAGGAAGCTTTTTATGATTCCGGTATTAAAAAAGACATTGCGTTGATTAGCACTCATTTCTCCCATATACCTCCAAGTATTGAAAAGCTTGAAACTCAAAGTTTGGCGTTGAAGGAATCTATTAAGTTAGTGAATAAAATTATTCTAGTGAACTCCTCATTCCGGAGGTATTCCCAAGAACACTTAAAGAAAGGTTTGGAAACATTTTAAACAATAACCCAGGCTTTAAACCCTTGTGCCAGATTGATAGTTTTGTTAATGAGACAGGTGAACTTTTACCAGAAACAGTAAGTTCCAACATAGCACCCAAATTCAAATACTGCCCTAGTTGATGTTTTCTGTTTATAAAATGTTTTTGAGTGATCGAAGGCGCAATCTTACAACCGAACATTTGGAACAGTGCTTGGTCGTTTTTTTTTTACAATAGTAGAAAAATGTAAAATAAATTGTGAATAATGTTTTGGTCCAATAGCACTAATTAAAAGTTAATGCCGTTAAAAAAATTCAGGATTGGGCGTTGTTTTTTTAAATAAAACGTCACGGAGTTTTTGAGCGTGCTCCTCTGCGTGCGATAATCTCGAAGTTGATCCTGTACGTACGGATTTTCTGCTGCGTCTCATTCGCATCGCATCGGCTTGTTACCGACAACAATAGCAAACAAGGAACAATTCTTGAAATACGGTATAAGTCCCTATTTTGCAAATTTTTAGAAAATAATCTCAGAATCTCCCCCTTCCTAACCTTTACCAGAAAGTATTCAGAAAATGATATCAGCGTTCTAAATGTACCGATTTTTCGCGTGACCGACGCTCGTCCTCGCAATTGATATGCGCAGGTTCGACTTTGAGATATAATGCACGCAGTAACTACAATGTTTTTTTATTATTCGATCTTGCATATTTCGACACTTTTCATACATTATTAAGAATTTTTCATGCGTATTTGCATGCATGGTTTAAGGTTTTTATGATGCATATAATCCGGTCTCTATTCATCATGAAGCATGAAGGAATGATCAATTTGACAACTGAAGGAGACAGGCGAGGAGAGGTAAAAATTTTAGAGAGAAACCAAGGTTTTAAAGTGATGTGAGTTGCACTTGTTATCCAGAGAAGAAAAGCGACTTGCACAGGATAGACCTCCGTCGAGAGCTGTACCAACCAGTCTCCAGAATGAAAAGCAGAACCACAGCCACAACGACTTTTCAAGCAAAGACTTTTATAGTAGTCTCACTTAAATGAGAATTTTGTAAGTGTAATGTGTATTTGAAAATAAATGTAACGAATACAAATCCGTAAGTCAGAGATACAACAATGCTCTGCTCTTTTTATGAATGTGTAGAGATACACTGATGAATCAAAATATTATGACCACCTGCTTAATAGCTTATTTGTCCACCTTTGGAACGAAATGCATCACTGATTCTGCGTATCAGGGATCCGACAGCTGCTGAGAATTTTTCTGGGTTGTATGGCGTGGTCCATGGAGTGCTCCAATCCATGACGTTTCGTCCAAGGCTACGTTGGACATCTTTGGAGGTGCTCCTGGTTGTGCTGAGTCTTGCCGACTGACGGCAAGACTCAGCACAACCAGGAGCACCTCCGAAGATGTCCAACATAGCCTTGGACGAAACGTCAGGGATTCAAGCACTCCATGGACCACGGCCATACAACCCGCAAAAATTCCCAGCAGCTGGAACATTCGGTCGTGAAAGCCTTCATTGTAGGGATCCAACAGTTCGTTGGTAGGTTCATGGAGTTATGTGGCATTAGATGTCGACGCGCAGGTTATGTAATTCACGTAAATAACGGACCCCACTTTTGTGTACGCAGTGACCACGCCCAATAGCGACCTCTATGGGTTCCATAGGCTTTACATCAGGCGAATTTGGTCGCAGAGGCATCAAAATGAGGTCACTATTATGCTCCTCAAACCATTGCAGCACTGGCTCCGAGATATGGACAATTATACTGCTGAAAGGTGACATCGTCCTCGGGGAAGAAGCGTGAAGAGATGAAGGTGGTTCGCAGCTGTTAGCGTGCCTTCGATTACTATTACAGAGCCGATACGTTTCCATTCATCGGCGGCCGAATCCCGATGGTCCCGTGTCCATTGCAATCTAAATTTGTGATGTCGTTAGGTCAACATATGAACAGGCAGGGATGGTCAGCAGAGGAGCTCCAAGTTCAACAATGTACGGTGAACGATGTGCTCGGAAACAATTGTGCGGGCACCAGCATTGTGCTCCTTCGGCAGAGGTGCCACAGATTAGTATCTATCCTACTTTGCAGGGCAGACAAGCTTCCGAACCACACGTTCTGTAAAGAGTTGATGAAGTCCAACAGTTTAGCACCTAGTGATAGTTTTACTGTCCTTCTAAGTTTTTCCGCAGATGCTCACGACACTAGCACGTGAATATTCGACTAGCTTCGCCGTTTTAGAGATATTCGTTTACAGGCTCTGCGTAATAATAATTTGCCCTTTGTCAGAGTCGCTTACATCTATTGATTTCCCATTTGTAGCCCGTATTTTCGCTAGGTTGATCACCCATCCGTGTCTGCTCCGCTTACATACTTTCGTTACAACGTCACGTGCCCACAACGCCACCAGGCGGCATTCAACGTCGCGGTGGGCAGTGGCCATAATGCTTTGGCTTGTCAGTGTATACAGTACATAGTTTCATCAAATCTTTGTCAGCAAAGTATAGCATCAACCGCATGGGAATTCTGTAAATGTAATTTGAAATAGAAAATAAAAATGGAGAATACAAATCCAATCAGAGAGACAATAACGCGCTGCTCTGTTCATGAATGTGTAGAAACATACAAAATTTAACTAACTCTTTGTCAGCGAAGTATAGCGTGAGCCGCTTAATAAGCTAATTTTTGTCTTTGTTGGTCTTCAAGCTGGTAAATCAAGACTTTAAAATTCTGTTTCACAACATTTGTAAATGTTTGAGTACTTCACTCAAAGTAAACAGAAGATTATTTTTATTTTTTCAGATGCGTAAATCTACAAAAAGAATCCACACTAACGACTATAAATTAAAACTTCCTGTAAAATTGAAATCGGGGTTTGCAGAGGCTTTCACACAGGTGATATTTTATGTCGCAAGCTATCTGAGACGATTTTACATTCATCCCTGAAGCTACAAGCCGAATATTATTTTATTAGGAAACGTTTTTTGTACCTATGTAGTAGAACTAATACGCTTAATTTCAGCAAATATTAATCTATTAAACCTCAAGAGGAAGAAAATAGTGAAAGTCTGTGATGAGTTAGTGAAACAAATTGAAAATTTCTGGTGGCTGGGGTGGAAAATAAGCAATAACAGATAATAAAGGTATAAAAGCAGGGATAGCTACTGCAATAGAAATGTTGCAGAAGAAGAAGTATTTGCTGTGGTCCATTAAATAAACAATTAAGGAATAGGATAGTGATGGATTTTGCATGTAGTGCCGCTCTGTATGGAGCGGAAACTCTCAGACTGCTACTAAGGGAGAAGAAATGCTTAGAAACTATTGAGATGTGGATATGGGGAGAATGGAAGATACGAAATCCACACAAATCATAAAAATGGATGTACATATTTATTATTTATGAACGTATGTATGTATGTTTCACATATCCTCCTGAATCTCTACACCGATTTCAACCAATCTTGGAACACATATACACTCCTGGAAACTGAAATAAGAACACCGTGAATTCATTGTCCCAGGAAGGGGAAACTTTATTGACACATTCCTGGGGCCAGATACATCACATGATCACACTGACAGAACCACAGGCACATAGACACAGGCAACAGAGCATGCACAATGTCGGCACTAGTACAGTGTATATCCACCTTTCGCAGCAATGCAGGCTGCTATTCTCCCATGGAGACGATCGTAGAGATGCTGGATGTAGTCCTGTGGAACGGCTTGCCATGCCATTTCCACCTGGCGCCTCAGTTGGACCAGCGGTCGTGCTGGACGTGCAGACCGCGTGAGACGACGCTTCATCCAGTCCCAAACATGCTCAATGGGGGACAGATCCGGAGATCTTGCTGGCCAGGGTAGTTGACTTACACCTTCTAGAGCACGTTGGGTGGCATGGGATACATGCGGACGTGCATTGTCCTGTTGGATCAGCAAGTTCCCTTGCCGGTCTAGGAATGGTAGAACGATGGGTTCGATGACGGTTTGGATGTACCGTGCACTATTCAGTGTCCCCTCGACGATCACCAGTGGTGTACGGCCAGTGTAGGAGATCGCTCCCCACACCATGATGCCGGGTGTTGGCCCTGTGTGCCTCGGTCGTATGCAGTCCTGATTGTGGCGCTCACCTGCACGGCGCCAAACACGCATACGACCATCATTGGCACCAAGGCAGAAGCGACTCTCATCGCTGAAGACGACACGTCTCCATTCGTCCCTCCATTCACGCCTGTCGCTACACCACTGGAGGCGGGCTGCACGATGTTGGGGCGTGAGCGGAAGACGGCCTAACGGTGTGCGGGACCGTAGCCCAGCTTCATGGAGACGGTTGCGAATGGTCCTCGCCGATACCCCAGGAGCAACAGTGTCCCTAATTTGCTGGGAAGTGGCGGTGCGGTCCCCTACGGCACTGCGTAGGATCCTACGGTCTTGGCGTGCATCTGTGCGTCGCTGCGGTCCGGTCCCAGGTCGACGGGCACGTGCACCTTCCGCCGACCACTGGCGACAACATCGATGTACTGTGGAGACCTCACGCCCCACGTGTTGAGCAATTCGGCGGTACGTCCACCCGGCCTCCCGCATGCCCACTATACGCCCTCGCTCAAAGTCCGTCAACTGCACATACGGTTCACGTCCACGCTGTCGCGGCATGCTACCAGTGTTAAAGACTGCGATGGAGCTCCGTATGCCACTGCAAACTGGCTGACACTGACGGCGGCGGTGCACAAATGCTGCGCAGCTAGCGCCATTCGACGGCCAACACCGCGGTTCCTGGTGTGTCCGCTGCGCCGTGCGTGTGATCATTGCTTGTACAGCCCTCTCGCAGTGTCCGGAGCAAGTATGGTGGGTCTGACACACCGGTGTCAATGTGTTCTTTTTTCCATTTCCAGGAGTGTAGTTTACTGTGTGGAAATAATCACTTCATGGGGAGAGGGGGGGGGGGGGGGGGGGGTAATAGCCACCCGCCTGTCGAAAGGGTGGGGGTGAAAAAGAAGTGTAGCCCAGGACGCGAGAATACCCATATTTTAGTCATCCATTGAGAATGAGAGCAGTTGGAGACTTGCTACAAACTTAACACATAATTTCAAACTTTTACGAAACTTTTTCTCGCTGACGACCTCCACAAAATGATGAAGGGAAAAAAGTTTAGCGCTTACTTCATTTTCGTTGTTCATGCGGTAAAACTGCTTCATGAAGTACGAAGTTGTAATTTATTATTTCTTTAGTACTAACGTGACATATTTTGTAGACAGAATGCTGATATACCACTGGATGTACCTGGAGAATTATTACATTATCGTATAGCATCTAACTCAGGAGATACGAAAATACAAACTTTTGAGCTGCTTGAAAATGAAACTGCGGGGTGAAATTCGCTAGGCACACAGATGAAATATGTGTACAAATACGAGTGAAATTGTTGAATACGTGTAAAATATATTTGACATGTGCACTTGCTCGCAATGCGACGCGTAAAAAGCTTATCGAAACCTCTCGAACGATTCCAACCGAATTTGGTACGCATATTACAGTGATTACAGTCTGGGAAGAAATGCTGTTGAGCTAAGAAACATCAGCCTCGTATTCGGCTGAGTGTGGTAGCGTGGAGAGAGAAGGGAGGACGAGGAGATGTACATACAGCGAGGGGGAAGGAAGAAATAGGCGCAGAAAGGAGGAGGGGAAGGGTAAATGGACATAGAGAGGGGTGAGGGGAGATGGACATAAAAGGGGGGGGGGGAGGAGGAGACAGGCAGAGAGAGGGGCAGTAGGATATGGACAGAGAGTGGAAAGGGGTGGAGGTGAACAGAGAAAGGGAAGGAGAAGAACGACGAACAGACAATTGTAATAAGTAAATACCCGGGCAACGCCGCATACTCAGCTAGCAGCTAGTTTTAAAATAAAAAAATAAATTAAAAAAGAGGTTGTGTTGCTAAGGGTGTATGAGGAAAGGCAAAGTCTGGAAGCAATGAAGAAGACGAAAAGTAATTGGCCAGGATAGAACCAGAGGAAGTAGAGAGATACCAGTTAATTGGAGACATAAACGCCTGATTCGCAACCACGGAAGGGATGGCGGGGCCTTGGAAATACAGGAGAATGCTGAACTTGCATTTGATGGACCTGAGAAATGGGAAAAATACGTCATCATCATCATCGCCATGAACTTCATTAATTTGTTTGAACCAAATAATTGTCTTAAATTACTCCAGTGTTACTGGAACGGCTCTCTGTGACGAACTACACGGTTGGTAATCGGCATTTCGCTAGATTTCTATTTACTTCCTGAACTTAATATTTGTTTGACGGTTTTGATGCCCTTAGAGTGTCCGCGTGCTCGTTAAATTTTTTACTGTAAATATTATTAATCAAAGTTTAAATAAATTTTGTTTATCGGCTAAACCAGTTTCGATTCTTTAGTCATTTTCAGTTGCGCTATGGACCAATTAACTGTGTATAAAATCAAACTTGTCAACATTACTTTAGCAGATTGATACATTGATACCTAATGCGTTTAAAATGACCTGTAAGGCCGAGATTGGCCAATCGAGCAAGATGTAATAAAGTGAACATTTGTCAAAAGCAGCCGAGGTGTAAAACTGCAAAAGCTTTTATTCCATTAATAGTGTGTGTATTGTGTGTACCTAAATTATGTTGGAATAAGCATCTGTACAAAACTTATGCAAAAGATGCTTCTCTTACACTCAAGTACCTCTAGGTAAATCGGATCCTCAAAAGTATTCGTCACTAAACTTCCTTTCCCTGCAGCATGTAGCCAAGCGATCGATACCTTAATCCTGAAACGACCGGTTATCATTATAATATTAAAAACTGTGACTGAGCCGTGGTAAAATTTGCTGTTAGAAGAGTGTGAAGCAGTCGCCCTCCGTTTGTGGCGGTGGCTCCGCCGTGGCAATCGCAGCTTTGGTGTCTCCCTCTGGTGGAAAAGGGGAAAGGTTGCCTGTTCAAGTGAATTTAAGGGGCGCTATAAGCTCGCCAGCGGCAGTTGGTCAGTCGGAGTGAGGCAGGGTCAGTCTCGCGTCACCAGCTGCTGGTCTGTCTCTCGTTCGCATTTGTGCGGCAGTTAGTGTCTGTCTGTCGT
The DNA here is from genome assembly GCF_021461395.2 of Schistocerca americana. Taxonomy (NCBI): domain Eukaryota; kingdom Metazoa; phylum Arthropoda; class Insecta; order Orthoptera; family Acrididae; genus Schistocerca; species Schistocerca americana. Next base: position 294,865,379 of record NC_060125.1, read on the forward strand.
CGGAGTGCTAGTATGTCTGTCGTTTGCATCAAACTTTAACACCAGAAAATGAGAGTCTTGCCACTCCGCCAGTAACAGAACTCAGCTAGCGGTCGCCCGCCCGGTCGGGGCTGAGTTCCTGCATCTGATTCAGCGCGTTAGGCCGCCAGTCTGCTCCAGTTGCTCGGGCAACGGTCATTGGCGATTGGGACGATCGGTTGGTCGGTCGCGCACTGAGACACAAGATGACTTGTCCGCCTTGAGCGTGGGCCGCGCCGTATAGAAAGGGGTATACATTTTATGTATAGAGTAACAGTTTATTCTTCGTTTCGTAGTTAAATTACACAGATTATAAATGATATTGAATTGTCATGACAAAAAACGAAGCACATACAGTCAGGAATCGGTATGCCAATCAGATATGTCGGTGATTGCTGCGCAAACAAGTTCTCCACGTACGCGTACACCACCATTACTCTACCACGCAAACGTAGGGGTTACACTCGTCTGTTGTGAGACGTTCCCTGGAGGGGTCCACCGGAGGCCGAACCGCACAATAACTCTGAAAGGGTGGTTCGGTGTGGGGCGGCGGAGGGGTGAAGTTGACTGCGGTAGTCGTCGTGGGGTTGTGGACCACTGCGGCTGCGGCGGGGACGGAGCCTCTCCGTCGTTTCTAGGCCCCCGGTTAACATACAATACAATACAATCCAATGCCAATCAGACAAAATCACCGTGAGCATAGAGGCAGTCACCCCACCGACGCAACAGACTGAAGATACCTGTTTGGTAAAACATACTGTCCTGCTGTTTAAATAAGTCTGTAACCCCCTGTTGCACAGACTCCCCAAGGCATCGTGTGAGCAGAGGTCATAATGCGGCTGCTCGAGTGCCTCCCACATGTGTTGGCGTAACTTCTGCGTTACCACATGTGTTGGCGTAACTTCTGCGTTACGATATTTGCGATTTCGGGACGTGCGTCATCATGAGGCAACAGCACCATTATCGCATTTTCCAGGTCGTTTCACCTTATTTGGGTAGGTGTCCGACATATGCTTATTCCAGCACAGTTCAGGTGCACAGCATGTTGGTCCAGTTTGGACGCATATAGTAACAACGTCGCCATAGGTTAGTAGGCAGTTCAGTTGAAGAGGAATGGACATTACTGACAAGGGCAAGCATAGAAGTTGGAAAGAAAACCATAGGTACAAGGCAGGTAACTAAAAGGAAATCGTGGGTGAAAGAAAAATATTTCCGTTCATTGGCGAAAGAAGGAACTACAAAAATGTTCAGAGAAATTCAGGATCACGGAAATACAAGTCACTCAGGAACGAAGTAAATAAGAATTTGAATAGAATCTAATGCAAAATGGCTGCATGAAAAGCTTGAAGAAATCGAAAAGGAAATAATTGTCGGTAGGACCCGTTCAGCATACAGAAAAGTCAGAATAATCTTCGATGAAATTAAAAGCAAAAGCGGTAGCATCAAGACCGCAGTGGGAACTCCACTGTTAAATGCAGAGGAGAAAGCGAACAGGTGGAAAAAGTACATTGAAGGTATCGGGCTGATGATGTGACAGAAGACGAAACAGGAGTCAACAGGGAAGAGATAGCGGATCCAATGTTAGAATCAGAATTTGAAAGGTCTTGACGACTTTAGCGGAAATAAAGCAGAAGATGTTCGAAATCCGCCGGCCGGAGTGACCGAGTGGTTCTAGGTGCTACAGTCTGGAGCCGCGCGACCGCTGCGGTCGCAGGTTCGAATCCTGCCTCGGGCATGGATGTGTGTGATGTCCGTAGGTTAGTTAGGTTTAAGTAGTTCTAAGTTCTAGGGGACTGATGACCTCAGCAGTTAAGTCCCATAGTGCTCAGAGGCATTTGAACCATTTTTTGTTTGAAATCCCGAGAAAAATAGTGGTAAGCTACAGGGAAAACGGGTAATAGACAATATGTACAATAATAAAATAGCGAACAGAAGAAGTGTGAGACCAAGAACGAAGAGCTCGAATAAAAAATGGCGTAAGACAGGGATGCAGTCTTTCGCGTTCGCTGTTCAATTTATACATCGAAGAAGCAACGAGGTTAGTAAAAGAAAGGCTGAAGGGCGGACTTAAAATTCAGTGCGAAAGGATATAAATGGTAATATTCGGTGATGACATTGCTGTCCTCAGTGAAAGTGAAGAAGAATTACATGATCTGTTGAATGGAATGAACAGTCTAATGAGTACAAAATATGGGTTGATAGTAAATCGAAGAGAAACGAGTGTAATGAGAAGCGGCAGAAATGAGATCAGTGAGAAACTTAACATACAAAATGGTGATTACGAAGTAGATGAAGTTAAGGAATTCTACTACCTGGGCAACAAAATAACCCGTGATGGACGGAGCAAGGGCATAAAAAGCAGACTAGCATGCAAAAATGGCATTCATCGCTAAGAGAAGCCTCCTAGTATCAAACATAGGCCTTAATTTGAGGAAGCAATTTCTGAGAATGCACGTCTGCAGCAAACCATTATATGGTCGTGAGACGTGGACTGTGGGAAGGACGGAACGGGAGAGAACCGAAGCGTTTGTGATGTGATGCTGCAGAAGAAAGTTGAAGATTAAGTGGACTGATAATTTAAGGAATGAGGAGGTACTCCGCTGATGGGCGAGGAAAGGAATCTATAGTAAACATTGATAAGAAGAAGGATCAGGATAATAGGACATCTGTTAAGACATCAGGGAATAACTTTCATCGTACTAGAGGGAGCTGTTGGTAAAGAACTGCAGAGAAAGAGAGAGATTGGAATACATCTAGCAAATAACTGAGGACGTAAGTCGCAAATGCCACTCTGAGATGAGAAAGTTGGCACAGGAGAACAGTTCGTGGCGGGGTGTATGAAACCAGCCAAAAGACTGAGGAGTAAAAAAAAAAATCAATCGCGTTTTCGTATTTACCGCACGCATGTTAGCAATATATGAGTGCCACATCCTTTGCGTACACGTTGGCGCTTATGTACTCGCATCGGAGTCGCGCGACGTTACATATGAGCTGTAGCAACACCCTCAAACGGAAACTTTTTGATCGCCCCTTATATAATAAGTGAACGTAGTGAAGGTATGTTTCAAACACTTTTGAAATTGCGCATTTGTCGGTTGTGATGTGTCTATCTGTACGCTCTGATTTTAGACTCTTCCCAGTACCCTTTGTGCACAGATAGGAAAGCTTCCGTATTTCCTTCTGCGTGATTACCGCCAACATAAAAGGCCCAATTTGCTGGAACTGTAAAGAGCTTAAATCCTTGTGGAGCCGCTCGCTGAGTTTCAGCAAGCTGCGAGCTGCCGTACTCGTTTTCTGCGCTACACGTTCGCGTCAGTGTTTGCAAACTGCACCGGCAAAGTGGCGCAGTTAGAAATTACTCCGGCAAAATAGCCGCTCTGATTTGAAATTCTGATCAATCGCGTGATCCAGTTCAGCACATTCAGCATGATGGCAATTACTGTTTTGTGGCTAATTGTTTCCCGTCGCATAGATATACGTCCAATATTTCATTTCATAGTATAAATCACTCAAAATCCAAACAGCGTTTGCTGTATTACTTAATATTCACGTCATTAAACCTGATACAGTTGTTGTTTATGTGGCATCGTTTGTTCGGTAAATGCTGCGGCGATATGCAAACAAACACAGAATTATCACGAAAGAGAGTGTTGCGGCTCACCGCGATTTTAAGCCGGTGTAATTTCCATTACACACGTGTCGCTGATTAATTGTGAAAGTAGAGTACTAAGCTGACATACCTCATTTTAATTCTTGTTACTGTTAGTTACGTTGCTCCAAAAAGAACTAGTGAAACGGCAGTGTAGATGTTTTTCTTTGCAAAATAAAATAAACTAAACATGCGATGAAAGTACCTTGTCGTCTCTTTTTTAGTAGGAAGTATATACGTGTTATTTAAGCCATTCGTTCGGCGCTGGTAACGGAGACCGACGGCAATCGTAGCCGATTTGCGTGTTAACTGGATCAGTGATGTTTAACCGACTTAACCGACTCGTCTACTGGATGAAACCGTACCAGTTGTACGTAAGCCCGCATCTCGTGGTCGTGCGGTAGCGTTCTCGCTTCCCACGCCCGGGTTCCCGGGTTCGATTCCCGGCGGGGTCAGGGATTTTCTCTGCCTCGTGATGGCTGGGTGTTGTGTGCTGTGCTTAGGTTAGTTAGGTTTAAGTAGTTCTAAGTTCTAGGGGACTGATGACCATAGATGTTAAGCCCATAGTGCTCAGAGCCAGTTGTACGTAACGTCAGGGAAGCGGAGTCTTGTTCTCCATCTCCTGACTGAAAATGGTTAGGATGGATAAGATCACGGAGACCAGCAGGTGCCGGAATAGGAAATCAGCTTCAACTTTTTTAGTCCCGTCGCCCTCATTTGCGTGTAATATAACAGTACGCTGATAACTTTACTTTTGGACAGTCTAATTACAACTGAATGAAATACATTTTTCGTGCCGTATGCGTTTCGCCTTTATTCTTTGCAAGGCATCTTCAGTGGCCTGGAATATGTACATATTTTTACTATCCACTTTAAATGTTGCGACAATGTATATGTAGGTTACAAAGAGGGCTGGCGGTTGGCTTTTCTATGGCTTCAAAAATGGGTCTGAACACTATGGGGCTTAACATCTGAGGTCATCAGTCCCCTAGAACTCAGAACTAATTAAACCTAACTAACCTAAGGACATCACACACATCCATGCCCGATGTAGGATTCGAACCTGCGACCGTAGTAGTCGCTAGGATCCGGACTGAAGCGTCTATGGCTTAGTAATATTTTAAATTCTACTTACAGATTAAGTGGATCATACTGTACCTGTTGAGATTTCGTTCCATTTTTGAGTTTGTTCTTCTTTTAACTGCATTTGAGTTTTTGTTTTCCAGACCTCACAGCAATAGTAAATGAACACTTGTTTTGATGCTATGTTTTGGTTTGTGTTGCCGACTGTCGAATCTTATTGCCAAGGTTCGAATGTTTTTGCCAACTTTCGAGTGTAATATTTTTGATGTCTGTGATCTGTTTTCGTGAGCGTGTGTGTGTGTGTGTGTGTGTGTGTGTGTGTGTGTGTGTGTGTGTGTGTGTGTATGTGTGTGTGTGTGTGTGTGTGCGAAATAGTGTTATTTTTGGTACGCTTTTATTTAAATATAATTTTTGCGTGTATGTGATCAGATCTGATCACAGACAGAACACGCACACGCGCGCACACACACACACACACACACACACAGTCACACACACACACACAAACACACAAAAACACAAAACGGTATCTAAAAAAGCGTACCAAAACAAATACCATTTCACACACACACACACACACACACACATACACCCGCACACACACACACACACACACACACACACACACACACACACACACACACACGCACACGCACAGACACAAACAGATCACAGACACCTAAAAAAATTAAAAGATGGCAATAACATTCGATCTTTGGCAATAACATTCGATAGTCGGCAACACGAACCAAAGAAGTGTTCAGTTCCTAGTGCTATGACGTCTGGAGCACCAAAACTCAAATGCCAATTATGAGAAGATGAACAGCGCCAAAACTGAACAAAAACACAGCGTATAAAACGTAATCCACGGAACCTGTAAGTAGAATTTAAAATACACTCCTGGAAATTGAAATAAGAACACCGTGAATTCATTGTCCCAGGAAGGGGAAACTTTATTGACACATTCCTGGGGTCAGATACATCACATGATCACACTGACAGAACCACAGGCACATAGACACAGGCAACAGAGCATGCACAATGTCGGCACTAGTACAGTGTATATCCACCTTTCGCAGCAATGCAGGCTGCTATTCTCCCATGGAGACGATCGTAGAGATGCTGGATGTAGTCCTGTGGAACGGCTTGCCATGCCATTTCCACCTGGCGCCTCAGTTGGACCAGCGTTCGTGCTGGACGTGCAGACCGCGTGAGACGACGCTTCATCCAGTCCCAAACATGCTCAATGGGGGACAGATCCGGAGATCTTGCTGGCCAGGGTAGTTGACTTACACCTTCTAGAGCACGTTGGGTGGCACGGGATACATGCGGACGTGCATTGTCCTGTTGGAACAGCAAGTTCCCTTGCCGGTCTAGGAATGGTAGAACGATGGGTTCGATGACGGTTTGGATGTACCGTGCACTATTCAGCGTCCCCTCGACGATCACCAGTGGTGTACGGCCAGTGTAGGAGATCGCTCCCCACACCATGATGCCGGGTGTGGGCCCTGTGTGCCTCGGTCGTATGCAGTCCTGATTGTGGCGCTCACCTGCACGGCGCCAAACACGCATACGACCATCATTGGCACCAAGGCAGAAGCGACTCTCATCGCTGAAGACGACACGTCTCCATTCGTCCCTCCATTCACGCCTGTCGCGACACCACTGGAGGCGGGCTGCACGATGTTGGGGCGTGAGCGGAAGACGGCCTAACGGTGTGCGGGACCGTAGCCCAGCTTCATGGAGACGGTTGCGAATGGTCCTCGCCGATACCCCAGGAGCAACAGTGTCCCTAATTTGCTGGGAAGTGGCGGTGCGGTCCCCTACGGCACTGCGTAGGATCCTACGGTCTTGGCGTGCATCCGTGCGTCGCTGCGGTCCGGTCCCAGGTCGACGGGCACGTGCACCTTCCGCCGACCACTGGCGACAACATCGATGTACTGTTGAGACCTCACGCCCCACGTGTTGAGCAATTCGGCGGTACGTCCACCCGGCCTCCCGCATGCCCACTATACGCCCTCGCTCAAAGTCCGTCAACTGCACATACGTTTCACGTCCACGCTGTCGCGGCATGCTACCAGTGTTAAAGACTGCGATGGAGCTCCGTATGCCACGGCAAACTGGCTGACACTGACGGCGGCGGTGCACAAATGCTGCGCAGCTAGCGCCATTCGACGTCCAACACCGCGGTTCCTGGTGTGTCCGCTGTGCCGTGCGTGTGATCATTGCTTGTACAGCCCTCTCGCAGTGTCCGGAGCAAGTATGGTGGATCTGACACACCGGTGTCAATGTGTTCTGTTTTCCATTTCCAGGAGTGTATTACTACGCGATGGACGAGCCAGCTACCAGAACTGTTTATAAACTATACATACACTGTCGCAAAATATAAACTAATAGTAAAAATATGTTCATATTCCAGCCACTGAAGATGCCTTGCAAAGAATAAAGGTGTAACTCATATGGCACAAAATTTGTATTTGATTCAGTTGTAATTAGACGGTCCAAAAGTAAAAAAATTAACAACACAGCGTAATATAGGGAATCACCATCCGAGGTGTTGGTTGCACTTGACGCCGCAATGAGAATGGCTGCATGCGGAGTGGTGCCGTGGCCGTGGATCATGGACTGATGATGAGTGGCGCCGCATTGTGGTCAGCGATGAATGGCTTTTCTGCGCTACTGCAGATGACCGCCATCGGCGAGTATATTGTGCTAAATTCTTGATCGCTACGTAACTACCACAGCTAATAATTTCTATAATACCAATAACGCCAATTCCAACCCCACACCTACTCTTCAAAGAAATGAAATGCCCAATTACTTTCCGAATGAATTAATGTGTTAAATATATGGCATCCAAGGGGCCTGCTTACTCATCACTTCCAGTTACTCATAGTGTATATTGACTCTTTGTGAGTACTTGTATAACACTATTTGTTTATGGTTCATCTGATTTTTTATAATTTTTTTGGTTTAAAATAATGTCAATTGGTTATATATTTTCTGCATGTGTAAAGTGTGCTCTTCTGGAGGTTGAAATTCTTTGCACTGTATCTGGTTAATGTATGTAAAATACTATGCAAATTGTTTATTACGTTAAATAATTTTCTGATGACATTTTGTATTTGAAATTATTTGTGTGTATAAACTGTTCATGTTGATGTAAATTTGACAATTGTAATAAACGGTCACGCTTAGAAACAATGTAAGAAATAGGTGCTATGTAAAAGACAGTGTGCTTTTGTTTGAAACGGAAGTGACTCTGGGGAGTGGAAAAGGTGGCAAGGGCGAATTGGCGCGCTACCTAGAGCAAGCTTGGGAAGTAAGTCACACAGTCCGTTGGCAACACCCCTGTGGAGAAGGAGAAGCTTTACCTGCAAATTTGCACAAAAATGCCTCAGATGAAGACTGCAAACGGCTTACGGTATAGCTGTATGTAAAACTGAACGATGCCAAGAAGAGAAATTGAGCCCAAACAGCAAGATACTTGCAGGTCATAACTGTGGCAGTGTAGCCGCTATAATTATTCGCCACTTTCAAGCCTACAGCCCGCAGATAAGATTTTTTTTTTTTTTGTATTCCACGAAGAACGGCGCCTTTCGTCGCGGGATCATTTAGTCGGCACGAGAAAGTCACCGAGATACACAATAAACTCTACTGGGATGCGTTACAATACGGGCGTATTGCATCACGGCGAGGTTTACTATGGAAATTTGGAGAGAGCTCAAAATGGTTTAAATGGCTCTGAGCACTATGGGACTTAACATCTGAGGTCATCCGTCCCCTATAACTTAGAACTACTTAAACCTAACTAAGCTAAGGACATCACACACATCCAAGCCCGAGGAAGGGTTCGAACCTGCGACCGTAGCGGTCGCGCGGTTCCAGACTGAAGCGTCTAGAAGCACTCGGCCACACCGGTCGGCTTCGAGAGAGCACTTTTCGGAAAGTGTTGGGCAACATACTACTTCCTCCTACATACATCTCGCATAATGACCACGACGAGAAAATTTGAGAATTTGGAGCCAATGCAGAGGCTTACCGACAATCATTCTTCTCGCGCGTCATTCGCGAGTGGAACAGGGTAGAGGGTACCAGGTAGTGGTACCCGAAAAACTCTCCGTCACACACCGTTAGGAGGCTTGTGGAATATGATGCAGATGAATCATTACTTATTTCACACACTCATAGTAATCAGGCACGCTTGTTAGAGGAAAGAATTGTTACAAATGGCATCGCTGTACGAAGTTCTAACGTTATTCATACTCGCACAAATCCTTTCGCATCTCGGACAACCATAACAAAAAAAAGCAAGAACAGGATCTGACATTCTCAGTTACTACATGATTCAGACGACATCACAGTGAGAGAGAAATTACTGGTAAGAAAATAACAATGAACATCTAACACGTCTGTCAGTAGTGTAATATACATAGGCCGTGTCATAATCCATTGCAGAACTGGATGTGAGTACTCGTAGAAAAATTCCTGGAAGTTCCTAAGTTACCACCACAGATCAATCATCAAAATAGTTTATATCTTGTCTCGTCTTGCTTACATTGAGAATTCCTCAAAATTCAGGGAGGAAGTAATAGAAACACCTGTTTACCTTTTCCGTGTTCAAGTTACAGTCATCATCCTGTCTCCAGATCAAAGTTGTCACTTGTAACGGAACTGAAATGATGGTGGGCTGACAGTAATTTGGAGCCCGCGCGTTGGAAACGGGCGCGCTGGTGTGAGACTACCAGGGAGTACACCCTGATGCCATCTATTGGCGAAACTGGGAATTAGCGCTACCTGTCAGACAATGCACTAAGCTCTCGGAGTCAAATGTATTCTTTTTCTTGGTAATTATAAGTTATTGCTGTATGATTTAATGTTATAAAGCGCTAGTAGTAAATTATTATGACTGGTATGAACTCCAGGGTAATAAATATGAATATTCTTAAATACTAAATGATTTCGGTGAAAAGGTGGTAGGGGAACGCCCCCACTCTTGGTGATACGAGCGTAGCTAGAGGTAGCTGGAGACACAGGGACTGAACAATGGAATGGCCTGGCGAGGGTTGACGTGACCGGACGTGCGTAACTGTGCTCACGCAAAAGTGATTGTGCAACAGCGAAGAGGCGAATATCGTCGCCGTTTGTGGAGTGGAACGCGACGAATGGGTGTCGAAGCCGTCTCTATGCCACTGGTGCTGATTGTAAGAGTTCCTGCGCCCAGATTTTATGGCGGACGTGCAGTAGCTTATACGAGTGCTACAGCTCGTAGTTCCAGCCGCCATTAAGGGCATGAGGCGTGAAGAGCTGCGTTAGCCACATGCATCTCACCACCAGCACCGACACGTCTACCCAAGGCAAGACTGCTTGCAATTGTTAAGTCGAACTTTGTATACATGTAAAAGGAGAATACCAGATTTCTTTTATGCAAGTGCAGAGGACAGAATATAGTAATGAGTAAAATTACGACGCATGTTGTTCATTGTAAAGTGTAGTAACCTCAAATATAGTGTAGTGAAATCAGACTGAGGCCACCATCGCCTCTTTCATTTACAATTCTTTTGGTTGTAGAATACTTTAGCGTACAAGAATGTTGAAAAGAGGAACGGTCACACCAGAATGAGTCGCCTATTTATAGTTACTTAAATTTTTCTGAGTAACCTTTCAAGTAAAGTCACTTAACTAATTCTATAGCAATTGTCCAAAGAGTAATATCCCAAAATCATTAAATAAGTTGAAGGGCAGAAGTTTGTTAACCTAAGTTGCTTAAATTGTCTTGGTGGTAATTACCAAGCCAACTCACAGAAATTGAGAGAGTATTTGCTTTGTAGAATCACCTAGAATGATCAGAAATAGTAATATTCAGAATTAAGTTTAAATTCAACTCAAGCCGTTTCACTTTGAAACGAGCCAAAAAATTGATTTATTCTTTTGCTCCTTCAGAGCTGGCGACTGTAGTTAGAAGTATTTTCAGGAGGATTCGACGGTAAGTCTGCTGCTCTCGTCGTGCTGATAGGATTACCCACTGCTGCTAGCAGTGGTGATTGGATACATAAGCTCACTACCAAGTTAAGTGGGTCAGGTAGGCAGTGTTACCGTGTGAACTGTAGGGCACTGTAGGCCGTGGATCGAACCCGTTCAATCATCACAGCTCTTTGGGAAATAGTCCTGTTAGGAGTGTACTAATCATTAGGTAAATACTGGCGAGTAACGGTCAAAAATGTATACGCAAGTGAATTTAGCAAGGTCCATGTAGCACCTAGTTAATGTGGTGCAATGGCGAGGGTAGGAGTGGAGTAAAAATGAGCTGAGCTTGTGGCATCTGTGCTGTATTCAAAGATTAATAACGTTAATCCACTACTACCTCTTACCATTACGACTGAGCTATGTACGGTTAAAATACGTAGCAGTAAGCGCAAAGGCGTGACAGCTACAAGTCCGTATCGGCTTTATACATACGGAAGTAGGAAGCGGGTCATTCTGTCAGTGGAGGGGGTTAAAACAACCGAGTCAGTTGAGAACATACCCCATTTACTGATGGAAAGATTCGGCGGTTCGGTCGCACACTGCAAATACAACACGAAGAAAGTTTAGAGAAAAAATGTCTCCAAACGGAGACCATTCTGAAACAACTTATTGAAAACGCGATAAGGATTTGCAAACAGTTCTACTGCATTTAATTGCTTATTGCTACTGAGTTGTGGCGGGACTCTACGATAAATTAAGAACGTAACACTGCAATAACTTCAACAAGAAAGGGGTGGGACACTCTCTTAAGTGACATTTGCTTGGCTGCTGCTTGTTCGCGTTTCCCTGTTTTTACGTTACTTCGTAGTGACTGACTAAAACCATGTAATATACGAAATGGTCTTCATGTGAAGGCAGAGAGAGAGAGAGAGAGAGAGAGAGAGAGAGAGAGAGAGTGAGTTCTGGAAGTTCATTACAGACATACGTATATTTTACTTTACAACAATGTGATTTAAGTGATTAAGGGGTGAATTTCCCTACATAACATTCTTTCTTTGTGAAATGATTCACTTGCGCAGAAATTGCAAAACACGTTACCGTTCACACGAGAGGAAAGATAAAGCGGTTTACTACTTACATGACGGTCCCGTTCAATTTCGGGTAGTGGGATTTAGTTGAATATGGCGTCCTCACGATGCAATTCATTACGCTGCTGCACAACACAACGACATTCATCCTCCAAACTCAGTTTGGTTGGAGGCCCGCCGCTGAGAGGAAGTGTCGTGCCATTTGTCTCAATTACAGCAGAAACGTAATTTCTAGACTAAGCACAGCGAAACGAGACGAAGCAGGCCGGCTGACATATTTCATCTGCCGTGCAAAACAAGGTTTCCACATCTAATATTGCTACACTGAGAAAGTATCCCTGTCTGGGACGTTCTGCTGGCATCTAGAAATACCTTCGTAAGAGGAGGACAATGGCTCGTACAACAAATATCAGCTTATTTATGATCTTGTAGCAAAGAAGTGCGAGTCAGCGTTACTTGCATTTCACAAAGGTGTAAAGATAAACTAGATACTTCCAGCCTATGAGTATAAAACATACACATATACAAAATAAATGTTTTTGACAGTCGGTAAACAAGCAGATCTAGACGCTAGGGGCAAACATGCTTTTCTTCAGAAATAGTTCGAGGTCTACTTTATAAACCCATATGCTTCCATTGATCCATATTGTCACGTCGAAACCACAATCAAGTCCAAGTCCGAAGACTGGGTCGTCAGTGAAACAGAACACTTAGAAATGAAAGCGCGTTTATTACTGATACGCCGGCCGTGGTGGCCGAGCGGTTCTAGGCGCTTCAGTCTGGAACCACGCGACCGCTACGGTCGCAGGTTCGAATCCTGCCTCGAGCGTGGATGTGTGTGATGTCCTTAGGTTAGTTAGGTTTAAGTAGGTGTAAGTTCTAGGGGACTGATGACCTCAGATGTTAAGTCCCATAGTGCTCAGAGCCATTTGAACCATTACTGATACCAATTTACTGCCAGAACACACGGGTGGAGAGTATAGGTAGGCATACAATCTTTGAATATTCAAGAGTACTGTTATTTATAGAGACATCAATATTCCAGAATATACAAACATTAAAAACACGTGATATTTCGAGAACATTCCAGAAACAAAGATACTATATAACAAATAATTGCAGGTGGTCGGGTTTAAACTGGCGACTCGACAGCGCGCCAAGCAGCGATGTTAATTTATACGCGACACTGCGTGCACCACAGCCCGAGAGTGTACTTAAAGGTAATGCCTCAGAATGTAGCAGGTAACATGACGGTGCGCAACGTAATAATGTCGGTGTGTGAGAAACAGCGTGCTATAATCAAGTTTCGATTACGAAGAGTTCGTCCACCTGTGGAGCAAGCAGTGCCACACCGCATACGAGGACTACGACAGCGGCAACAGTCCGACACATTGGGTTCACTGTCATCGATCGTACTCCACTCTTGACTTGGCTCCATCCGATTTTTAACTGTTTCCAAAAGTTAAAGACCACGTTAGATGATTTCACTTTAATGGTGAGGAAACGGTGCGAGCATAGGTGAGGTTGTGGCTGCGTCAACCAAGTCAAACATTGTACAGTGGCAGTACCAACAAATTGCTCTCTCATTGAGAGAACTGTGTTTGCCGCCGTGGTGAATTTTATATTTTAAAAAAGAAATACCTAGACATGAAAAATAAAGATGTAAAATGTTCAAATGGCTCTTAGTACTATGGGACTTAACAGCAGAGGTCATCAGTCTCCTAGAACTTAGAACTACTTAAATCTGACTAACTTAAGGACATCACACACGTCCATGTCAGAGCCAGGATTCGAACCTGCAACCGTAGTGGTCGCGCGGTTCCAGACTGAAGCGCCTAGAGCCGCTCGGCCACCTCGGCCGGCTGTAAAATGTTAATAACGTTTGTTTTATTTAAAAGGATTTGAGAGTTTTCACATAAAAATTTTAAGTGACTACTTATCAGCTCACCCTTGTGTTTTCGAAGAGATGCGGAAGTTAAGTCGGAGGCTGATGAAATCAATAACTACAAAAATCCATAAAAGAATAGGAACACTCAATTATCAACTTATCATTAGACATTGTGGACTATATTGTCACTTCGCAAGTGGAGAATAAATTCTGCATGCTTGGTCCTGATGTTTCCTTCAAACAAAATAATTTTTCATCCGAAGCTTATCTGATTGCTAAGCTTCCTTTGTAAGGTTCTTTAATGTGAAATTACTGAGGAAGCTTCTAAGAATTTTTTTATGATTGATTTCACACTCGTGCTGTCTACAGTCAGTACCCAATGACAATGAAGCTTGACAGGAAGACGTATGCTCAACTATCAGACTCGTAACAGCACCGAATTTCGATACTCCTCAGCATACGTTGGCGTAGCTATTTGTGTGCATCCGTTCTGTACTTTCATCACACAGCAAATTAGCTGAGTGTTGAAATTATAATACATGAATGGCATGTCTGCCTCTGTCTTGTCTGGAAAATATTTTCTTAGTCATGTGTCAAAAACTGCTTCTTGACAACTGATATAGCTATTGTACGAGGAACGTAAAGGTGTTTATTGTAGGTACAAACGAGAAGTGCAAGTGGAGGGCAATCAAATAATCCTGATAAACATACGTCCGGAAACCAATGATTCCCCCAGTACAGGTTATGCAGAAGTGCAGTAGTGCCGTTCTTACTTCACTGTTAATTACTAAGGCTACGTTTTTGATAATGTTCATTATCTTGAAACTTTCTCGGGTATTCAGCCGGGTAGAGTCGTCCAAAAGGCTCGATATTTCGGCAAGACGACTTCTGTGTCTGACACCAAGATCGCCTGAAGATGGCAAGAAGTCGTTTTGCCGAAATATCGCGCCTTTTGGACGACGCTACCCGGCTGAATACTCGAGAAATTTTCAAGATTTCTGTACGCCGGGAAAGCCTCAGATCGCACAATGTTCATTATGGTAAACGATGCTTAAGCGACACGTACATGACGGTGCGCCGACACACTTCTACGTGGCAGTGCGTGAATACGTAGCAACTCGTGTATCGTTCGTGGTTCGCCAATGAAGTGAACTCCCTGGTTCCCTGACTAGAATCCATTGTATTTTTTGTGAGAGATATTCAAATGCATTGGTGTATCCCAGTCATGTTAATATATCCATGAACTCGAACTCATTGTGAATGACTGTCAATGCATTCGGAACTAACCTGGTATTTTTGAACGTTTACGGTCGGCGATGAAGAGACGTGCTGAAAGTCTACCCCCACATGAACTGTTGCCACGCGGAACACTGGTTGTGATCTTCAGCATCTTTCTCATTGACTTGGCTGTTGCCGCTCAACCACATTCATGCTTGTGGCACGGTTCTGCTACCCCACTCATTTTAACGAAGAACTACCGCCTTAAGCGCGCTATTCGTTTATAACTTGACGTGAATTATGGGGAGAGGCTACGTCTTGTTAAAAAGAATCTCTCTCACCTGAGGACGTGTCCTTAATTGAAGCGAAACCGATCGTAACTTTTAATAAAAAGTGTTTTACAGCCAGTGTGGATAATTTCAGTCAATACTTGTTGTCCTGAAGTACATGTCTACAGTTTGGATCCTCGGGGACTCTTGTTATAAGGTGTTCATATATCAGTCGTAATAGGTTGTATCGTAATAACCATTGGTTTGTGGACTTTCATTTGTTATTTGCTTGTTTCATTGTCCTCTACCTGCCCATTTCATTCCTGCGTATACGCCCATTACACTTCAATGCTATATCTTCCAAATGATTATATCGTGATGGAGTGTAATACAGAACTGAAAGAGGAATCTGGAAAGGAGAGTGCTTACTGGTAAAACTACTCTCAGGAGACCTAGAGGAAATTTTGAAATCAGCTGAACAGGGAAAACGAAGAAGGATACGTGCTAATGGAACCTTTCTGGATGGTCTACATTTTTCTGCTGATACAGTATTGATTTCCTCTAGAGCAGATAAACAACAGCTGTTGATGGGCGGATTTAATAGGGTATAAATGAAGGTGGAATTGAAAATCAACTCTAAAGATACTAAAGTATAAGCAGCATGTGAATGGAAACTACTAAGAATTGGTAATGAAGTCGTAGAACCAGCTGAAGAGTTTAGAAATTATGGTTGCTGAAGACAGTCATTCGGTGGACAGCAAATGAAATGACAGGCCGATGCGACGACTTACGGACAGCCGGTAGATTACACGATTTACGTTCACGGTAAAGGATCACTTCAGCACCTCGTATCACTTCTACTCCATCTACAGCAACCAGCGTGATTGTCCGGTGAGCTTGTGATCAGCAATTAATAATTAACATTATCATTCAGTGACTTTTGTTCTTTTTCAGTCTAAGTTCATTGAGAAATGCACCTCTGGAGTTTAGTAACATAAGCATTTCATGAATAACAACAGGTCTAAAATTGATATAATAGAAATGTCCAGAATTTTCCGCCTGGACACTTGTTAAAACTAGGTATTCACAACCGCGGTTTCGGCTTATTACGTAACTCTCATGTGACAGCTCACTATGAAGTGCATCAATGCATAATTGTTCCTTCTAAGAGGACACTCGCGTCGTGTGAACCATCTTTACATACTCCATGTGCATAATAAGGCAGGGTTCTTTGTTCTTTACACACAAGAATTTACCACTGCAGGTAATAATTACTAACGAATGTTTCACGAGCAGACGTTACGATTTTGATTTAAATAATAACGCGTAGTGTTACGTTATTTTGTATAAGGGGTAGTCAAATGAAAACTAGGCAGATGAAAAAAGTAAACTTTTTATTATTGCACTAGTACTGGCCGTAACTGTTAATACATTTATCCCGATATGAGACAAGACAGTCTAAGTGATACCCTGAGATGAAGAACGTAGCACTAGAGAGGAATTCGTGGCGGGTCGAATCTAACCAGTCAAAAGAGTGGTAATGAAAACAAAAGTCCAGACGAAAAAAATTGTCTTTTGTAAAATACTGCGGAACAGTTGTTGTTGTTGTTGTTGTGGTCTTCAGTCCTGAGACTGGTTTGATGCAGCTCTCCATGCTACTCTATCCTGTACAAGGCTCTTTATCTCCCAGTACCTACCGCAACCTACATCCTTCTGAATCTGCTTAGTGTATTCATCTCCTGGTCTCCCTCTACGATTTTTACCCTCCACGCTGCCCTCCAATACTAAACTGGTGATCCCTTGATGCCTCAGGACATGTCCTACCAACCGATCACTTCTTCTAGTCAAGTTGTGCCACAAACTTCTCTTCTCCCCAATCCTATTCAATACCTCATCATTAGTTATGTGATCTACCCACCTAATCTTCAGCATTCTTCTGTACCACCACATTTCGAAAGCTTCTATTCTCCTGTTGTTCAAACTATTTATCGTCCGTGTTCCACTTCCATACATGGCTACACTCCATACAAACACTTTCAGAAATGACTTCCTGACACTTAAATCCATAATCGATATTAAGAAATTTCTCTTCTTCAGAAACGCCTCCCTTGCCATTGCAAGTCTACTTTTTCTATCCTCTCCACTTCGACCATCATCAGTTACTTTGCTCCCCAAATAGCAAAACTCCTTTACTACTTTAAGTGTCTCATTTCCTAATCTAATTCCCTCAGCATCACCCGACGTAATTCGACTACACTCCATTATCCTCGTTTTGCTTATGTTCATCTTATATCCTCCTGTCAAGATACTATCCATTCCTTTCAACTGCTCTTCCAAGTCCTTTGCTGTCTCTGATTCAATTACAATGTCATCGGCGAACCCCAAAGTTTTTATTTCTTCTCCATGGATTTTAATGCCTACTGCGAATTTTTCTTTTGTTTCCTTCACTGCTTGCTCAATATACAGATTGAATAACATCGGGGATAGGCTACAACCCTGTCTCACTCCCTTCCCAACCACTGCTTTCATGCCCCCCGATTCTTATAACTGCCATCTGGTTTCTGTACAAATTGTAAATAGCCTTTCGCTCCCTGTATTTTAACCCTGCCACCTTCAGAATTTGAAAGAGAGTATTCCAGTCAACATTGTCAAAAGCTTTCTCTAAGTCTACAAATGCTAGAAACGTAGGTTTGCCCTTCCTTAATCTAGCTTCTAAGATGAGTCGTAGGGTCAGTATTGCCTCACGTGTTCCAACATTGCTACGGAATCCAAACTGATCTTCCCCGGGGTCGGCTTCTACTAGTTTTTCCATTCGTCTGTAAAGAATTCGCGTTAGTATTTTGCAGCTGTGACTTATTAAACTGATAGTTCGGTAATTTTCACATCTGTCAACACCTGCTTTCTTTGGGATTGGAATTATTATATTATTCTTGAAGTCTGAGGGTATTTCGCCTGTTACATACATCTTCCTCACCAGATGGTAGAATTTTGTCATGACTGGCTCTCCCAAGGCCGTCAGTAGTTCTAATGAAATGTAGTCTACTCCCGGGGCCTTGTTTCGTCTCAGGTCTTTCAGTGCTCTGTCAAACTCTTCACGCAGTATTGTATCTCCCATTTCATCTTCATCTACATCCTCTTCCATTTCCATAATATTGTCCACAAGTACATCGCCCTTGTATAGACCCTCTATATACTCCTTCCACCTTTCTGCTTTCCCTTCTTTGCTTGGAACTGGGTTTCCATCTGAGCTCTTGTGGTTCTCCTTTCTCCAAATATCTCTTTAATTTTCCTGCAGGCAGTATCTATCTTGCCCCTAGTGAGATAAGCCTCTACATCCTTACATTTGTCCTCTAGCCATCCCTGCTCGGCAATTTTGCAGTTTCTGTCGATTTCATTTTTGAGACGTTTGTATTCCTTTTTGCCTGCTTCATTTACTGCATTTTTATGCTTTCTCCTTTCATCAATTAAATTCAATATATCTTCCTTTACCCAAGGATTTCTACTAGCCCTCGTCTTTTTACCTACTTGATCCTCTGCTGCCTTCACTACTTCATCCCTCAGAGCTACCCATTCATCTTCTACTGTATTTCTTTCCCCCATTCCTGTCAATTGTTCCCTTATGCTCTCCCTGAAACTCTGTACAACCTCTGGTTTAGTCAGTTTATCCAGGTCCCATCTCCTTAAATTCCCACCTTTTTGCAGTTTCTTCAGTTTTAATCTACAGATCATAACCAATAGATTGTGATCAGAGTCCACATCTGCTCCTGGAAATGTCTTACAATTTAAAACCTGGTTCCTAAATCTCTGTCTTACCATTATATAATCTATCTGAAACCATTTAATATCTCCAGGGTTCTTCCATGTATACAACCTTCTTTCATGATTCTTGAACCAAGTGTTAGCTATGATTAAGTTATGCTCTGTGCAAAATTCTACCAGGCGGCTTCCTCTTTCATTTCTTAGCCCCTGTCCATATTCATCTACTACGTTTCCTTCTCTTCCTTTTCCTAATACCAAATTCCAGTCACCCATGACTATTAAATTTTCGTCACCCTTCACTATCTGAGTAATTTCTTTTATTTCATCACACATTTCTTCAATTTCTTCGTCATCTGCAGAGCTAGTTGGCATATAAACTTGTACTACTGTAGTAGACATGGGCTTCGTGTCTATCTTGGCAACAATAATGCGTTCACTATGCTGTTTGTAGTAGCTTACCCGCATTCCTATTTTCCTATTCATTATTAAACCTACTCCTGCATAACCCCTATTTGATTTTGTGTTTACAACCCTGTAGTCACCTGACCAGAAGTCTTGTTCCTCCTGCCACCGATCTTCACTAATTCCCACTATATCTAACTTTAACCTATCCATTTCCCTTTTTAAATTTTCTAACCTACCTGCCCGATTAAGGGATCTGACATTCCTCGCTCCGATTCGTAGAACGCCAGTTTTCTTTCTCCTGATAACGACATCCTCTTGAGTAGTCCCCACCCGGAGATCCGAATGGGGGACTATTTTGCCTCCGGAATATTTTACCCAAGAGGACGCCATCATCCTTTAACCATACAGTAAAGCTGCGTGCCCTCGGGAAAAATTACGGCCGTAGTTTCCCCTTGCTTTCAGCCGTTCGCAGTACCAACACAGTAAGGCCATTTTGGTTAGCGTTACAAGGCCAAATCAGTCAATCATCCAGACTGTTGCCCCTGCAACTACTGAAAAGGCTGCTGCCCCTCTTCAGGAACAGTGAACAGTGAACAGTGAACGCAAGTAATCAGAAAACCGTTGATATAAGGTATAATCGTTCAGTTACATCAAAGTATGTTAACCAAATTATGCCTTTTAATTACATGCAATGCTACGACACGTCAATCCATTTGTATATCTGTCTCAAAGAAACATATGTATCCCAACGGTACTGGAGTACTCGTTTTTTTTTTTTTTTTTTTATTCCCGCTCGAACTACAGATGGCCACAGATGAATTCTGTAATCTTGTATCCACTGAAATATATCAACAGTGGTTTACACAAAATGATGAATTTACGTTTACCTGCCGAAAAGTATTCGATGAAAGCTTTTTGTTGGAGCAGATTTGCGCTTCTGCTCAGGATGTCCTCTGAAAGTTGCTAGAGAGATCCGAGACCCATCTTCTCGCCATTGAGCGTGTCATTAAGTGAACTTGCTGCTCGTCTCCGCACAGATTATTGCTTGCCATACGAGCAACTGTAAACTCGTTGCACATATTCCAATAACATTTATATTTACCGGAGGCAGCACATCACTCTTCATGTCCGTGCAGAGCGTAGCTGTAATTACAGTCGTCCAATACTTTTATACACACGCTGAGATAATTCGTCACTGCCATGTTGCAGTACAGTCAAATCTCAATATATCGAATCTCTAGGGAGAGCAAAATTCATTCGATATATTTTCCGAAAAAAAGGTTTACAACCCACGATTTTTTATTACTGTACTGTAATGCGTTTGTGTTCGATATAGGCTTATGTTTAGTTTTGGTAATATAAAAAAGAAGTCAAGGTAGATTGTTATGCATGCTGTTTTACTGAAATAGACAGCAACTTATAAGTTTAAAATAAAATATTTTCATCGTAAAAACATTAAACTGAGCAAAAGAATACGCAATACGTAAAGGAAAATTTCGAGAAATCGTTGGCATTAAAAATAATCCATAATTTTGGTTTAGTTTAAGTTTTTGATAAGCTGTGAGTCAGTTTCATTGTCCATGATCATGACGGCTGAGTACACATTATTCTCTACCTCCTCACACTTCTCCAAGCACGCTGCGATTGTGTCGAGAACTGCATTGGCGTGCCTGGCGGTGCTTCTCGGACCTCCCCCTCCCCCTCTTCTACTTCATCCTCGTTATTGCTGCCCCTTCTTTTCCGTTCGCTGTCTTCATGCAGTCAACAATCTCGGCTTCTGTTACTGCGACGTCGTTGTCTACATCCACGAAACCTTCAAAACGAACGTGAGCGATGTTAAACTAAGTCACCACGTTCGTCAATTCGGACTCGAGGATACTGACAGGGCGTGTCTCCTGTAAGTACTGTGTAAAATAACAACTTTGATCAAAATTCGCATAAACCATTGTCATAATCAAACTAAGATTTTACATGTTTAAGTATTAAACCCACGAGCTGCTCATTTTGATCTGTCATTCACTTGTTTGGAAACAACTGACAATCGTTTGCTCCTTCACGTTTCTCCTCGCTTAATCCAGCATTCTTATAGCATCTAAAATATTGATATTTGTCGTCAATATTGCGGACTGTCACTCAGACCACTTCATACTTGTAGTTTTCTTTGGCGTTCTAGATTACTGCTTGATCTAAGGCGCTTCGATTTCGACGTATTGTTAGGTGTAAAAAATTGTACTGTCACGGATTTTTACTGAGGGATAGCATTGTGCGCACTGCAGCTTTCCACAAACAACACAACTTTTCCATTTTCACTGACCTACCGAAATCCTGTAACCAATTGGTAAATCATCCATGCTTTCTTGTTCGCATTCTACTCCACAGGGAACGACTTACACCCGGGAAAACATTGCGGTTTCTTAGGTTTTCCAGTCATAAGTGGCTTGAGTTTTTCTGTGCCGGTCATATTTGCTGCTAACAGAACTGTAACACGATATTTGCTTAGCTTGCCCCAGTGACATTTTTCTGCTCGGAAAGTCAATGTTTTGCCAGGAAGACATTTGTAAAAATGTGCAAGTTCGTCCTTGTTAAAAGCATTATCCGGTTTGTAATCTCAAATGATCCTCTGCAATTCTGGTTTCCACTCATCACAACTTTAGTTATCTACACTGGTACTTTCCCCACTCACTTTTTGGAAAACAATACCGTGTCTTTACTGAAATTTTCTAAACATCCACTACTCGCACTACGTGTATCGTGTTTCAACGATGTTGCAAAATAATGGTCTTTTCTTTAAAATAAGTCCACCACTGTTCACGTTATTGTTCTTCTATTGTCGGAACTACTGCATTAAAGACTCTTCTAAATGTGTAAACTCAGCCTTCCGTTTTCGTTTCCGATTTGTCCCTTCATTTATGGTGATCACGTAGTCTTCATCCTTGATTATTATTGACAGTGTGCTTGTCGGAATCCCAAACTCTGCAATTACGTCTTTCTTTTTCTTCGCTCCTACTTCCACTTTGTCAATTACATTTTGCTTGTCAGCGATTGTCAGACACAAACATTGCGTCAAAGCGCACCTGTGCGTAAGGCGTGGGAGCTACAAAGGCGCCGCAGATCTCACTGACACGTCGTCGGTGCGGCGGAAGGGGGGGGGGGGGGGCAAAAATCAGTGATTGCATTCGTGTAACGGAAAATGTCGAAACTCATAATGCTCCTGCTCAAGCTACAGCCCCTAAAGGCTAACCCCTAAAGGTCAATCCACAGAAACTCCTAACGATTCTCCTGCTGAAGATTAAGTGCATCAAAACGAAGAACCAGAACCATCGACAAATGGTACTCCCAACCAGCCACAATACTGCCATAGTAGTTTTGGTTTCAAATTACTGGTCAACAAAAGACAATCTGCAGAAAAAGGAACAGTCACAGTGCGCAAAGTACATTCGTTTTAACAAACTCATCTGTGAAACAGATGTTGATTGATAAGGAATTACGTAAGGTGGAACAAGAACGTTTGAAGCAACAAAGAAAATCCAAAAAGAGCATAGCAGTATCCTGCATGTGATGTCCGCGGTGAACTCCACCAGCAAGCTGGCTGGAGCATGGCAAATGTTCATTCATGGTGGTATGAAGACTTCTTCAACTTTGAAATAGGAAGATATGTGCGAGAATTTTGTTACTTAAATTGATAAACCTATCTTGATTTATATTAATTTTCGTCATAAAAATCCGTTCATAACACACTATTCAAAAAGGAATATATACATTGAACTTTTATCAGTTTTGTCATCTTGTGCAGTGGTCAAATCACTTTATACCAGGAGAGGAGCAAGATGACACTTTTACATTATTTGTAAAATTGGCAAAATAATTATGATTACCTTAAAGTGAAAATTTAGATAAGTATGTATAATAGAAGAAAAGGTAATTCTATTAATTAATACAAGTAAACTAAATAAATTTCAAAGCATGAATTGATAATAACGATTAACTTTCAGATTGTTAACTTGCCCCAGTCTCCCCTACATTATTTCCAAATATACTACCACAAACCTTACGTAGTAGACCCAGTAATCCCGTCATTAATAACATTTTGTTGGTGATTTTTCAGGTTAGGTCTGTATGCAACTAAATAAATGCAATTTATATTTTGTGGCACACACTTCACCTGAATTTAGTATGAGTCACGTCAAGTGAAAGAGTAAGTAGTTTTTAGTTTTAGTTGTTCTGAAAAGTGTTTAGGGTTCTCAAAATAGAAGACCAACATCGCTAAGAGTAAAACATTCTACTGATCAAAGCAGTTTGCTATTCAGAATGCTTCATATATAATGAGGCGAAAAGCATATGGCAAAATAGAAACTTACATTAGTCATTTCCTCAGAGACACACTTCCTTTTCAAAAGAGTAGTTCAGTTCATGCAATAGGTTCTAGAAATAAGAGTATTCTTCATAAGGTTTTGAGGTAAGTTATTTTGGTCCCAAGAACCGTCCATTGTTCAGGAGCAAATATTTTCAACAACTTGCCAACAACCATACAAGTTTAATGAACTTCAATGTAAGGGGATTTATTGGTGTCCAACTTCTTGCAAGCCACTGACGAATTTTTTAAAGAATCGATTGACGTATGCGTGATTAATAATACCCAACAACGTGTTGCTAAAAATGTGACTTCTACACATATCTATTGCAGTAATGTGACCAATGTAAATAAGGATTGCAAACTGGTTTGTTTGATGATGCGTCGCTACAGTAGCCTACGAATTATCATGTGCACTTTAGTGTATGTGACAACTTTGTTATTTACCTCTGTAATGAAAATACGAGGGTATGCTAAAAAGTGATGCCTCCGAATTTTTTGTACGAAAACTCTTAGAGCTTTTTAAATGAAGCAAACTTCATTAATAGTCTACATCTTTATCCTTTATGTCTACATATCTATTTCTCAAAATTGTCGCCCTGACGACGAACACATTTCTTCTAACGACACCGTCACTGTGGAATGTTTGACTTTGTTGACGGAGTCACTATCTCACCTCTGCTTGCACCGCTTCATCGCTATAAAAGTGAAGTCCTCGAATGTGCTCTTTAAGTTTTCGAAGCAGATGAAAGTCGGATGGCACCAAGTCTGGACTGTATGGAGGATGACCGATGACTGTGAACCCAAAACGTCGGCCTTTTTTCAGACGTCGTTGCTTTCATATGTGGTCTGGCATTCTGAAGCGATATGAGAGGGTGCTCCATGTGTGGACGAACTCTTAGGATTCGTGCCTTCAGTTTTCTGTACCACGTTTCTCCAATGATGGCCTGTACACGCTCTCATGATATGCTACACTTTCTTAAGAGCTGTGTCTGTGTTATCTGACGAGTTCATCAATCTGATTCCGACGATTCTCATCGGTTCCCGAAGGCGGTCGTCCACACTGAGCTCTGTCAAATTCGCTGAGGATAGCACTACCATTTCCTTCATTACGAGCAAAACAACACAATGTCGCACGTTACTGACGTCGATACGATCATCACCGCACATAGCTTCCATTCTTCTGTAGACTTTAATTGGAGGCACGTTTCCCGCGGTTACAAACTCGTTTACAGCACGCTAAGGTAACTGAAGAAACTCCTCAAGCCAAGATCTCTCAAAAAAGCATTTTCTTGGTTGACTGGTTTCGTCAGATCTTATGCGATTTGTAACACTGATCGATAATATGCTGTAAAGATTTAAAATCATAAGACCCGATGATGACAGCATAGCTCTGTCGAAAGCGTTCATCTTATAAAATGCTTTTGTAGCGATCTTACCTTGTAAAGTTACTTCACTTACCATACAATTCCGATCGCCCCCAGACTCACCATGTCGAGAGTATGTAGTTAAGTTGCATGTTGCATGCTATAATTCGAAATCCTTTAGCAGCCGAGGGTTGCAACTTGCGTCAGCGAAACGGGAAAGTCGACCGAGTAATATGCATGACATATAATACCTCAACGGACACTGAGGACAGAATAAAAAATTCCGAGGCATCATTTTTCAGCATGCCCTCGTAGTTTTAAATTTTTTGAATTATTCCACAATCACCAGGACCATTTCACTGTGCATCTGTAGAAGGGACATTAAGATATCTGTTTTTTTTTGTAAATATGTGTTGTGTATACTTGTTTTATGACGTGTCCTACATCATCACATTTATGGAACAAATATAGTATCTAATATCGTCTAATGACAAACTCCACAACATTCTACGTTTTTGTCCATTAAATTCCACACTATTTATTTCTCTGAGATAATTAAAAAACTATCTCATTTCAGAATTCTGTAATGCAACGATGAGCCCGTCTTCGGGCGAAAACAGTTATTCCCTAAATTTAAGGCGTAGATTTTAAAAGATATTGGCTGGACATTTTACCATTATAAGGCTCTATAGCATTTATATTGGCTTCCTAATGAAATAGCCTTAATGTCGCAATCTACATGATTAGTAGTTTTTAAACAATTTGTCCATATTCTTCTGGAAGCTACTTTTGGTAAAAACTAGAAAAATCGTATAAGCACTTTGCTGAAAAAAGATTCTGATGTATGGACTATTTCACCTATTGGAGAAAGTTCAGCGTTCAGCGCTCAGTGCTCTCGCCGACCTTTCCGTTGAACACTAAATATTCTTTCCCTGAAGTTAAATTACGCAAAATGAGCAGCCCAATGGAAATTGAGCAAGCAGATTTTCGTAGTTGATATCTTTTTCCTTTGAAAGCTCATGTTTCAACCGTTTGTTTGGAATGATGGAACAAGTGTTTTATCCTGAGTTGTGTTTTGGAGGCACAACAGTCTGAGGCTA
Source organism: Schistocerca americana (assembly GCF_021461395.2). NCBI lineage: Eukaryota > Metazoa > Arthropoda > Insecta > Orthoptera > Acrididae > Schistocerca > Schistocerca americana. The sequence goes on from NC_060125.1 coordinate 294,891,541, forward strand.
TCGACATTTGAGCAGAGCGAAGAAGTATTAGATGTAATAGGCTGATAAATATGTCTGTAGAAAACAATTACTGCAAGAATGGACAGTTTGGTGAAATTTGCAGTAAGGTGTCTTGAAAGTGTTATGTTTACAAGAAATGGAATAGTGGAAAGAAATAAGAAATAGAGGAAGCAGAAGATTTAAATTGAGCTGTTGATGGAGATCTACACAGAGATGAAGGCTTCTTTTGGGGGTGGGGGGATTGGGATCATCAGACCCCTGAGCAGTTTGATGTGGCCCGCATGGATTTCCCTCCTGTGCCAAGCTCTTCATCTCAGATTAGCTTTTGTGTCCACGTCTCCAATTATTTGTTGGTTGTATTCCAATCTCTGTCTTCCTCAACAACTTTAACCCTCTCCTGACAGTACTACCAGGAGAGTTGTTCCCTGATGTCACAACATACGTACTGACATCTTGTTTCTTTTTCTTGTCAGTTTTTTCCGTATGGTCCTTTCTTCGTCGAGTCTGCTGAGAACCTCCTCATCCCTCACGTTATCAATCCACATAATTCTCAGCATTCTTCTGTAGCACCACATCTCAAATGCTTCGTTATTGCAGGGTAAAACAACGCGTTGGCTGAAGCCATGATTTCGTTGCAGGACTCAGACTTAGATAGACTCAGATTTAGTTCTTCCAGAGCTAAGTAGCATATTGGGCAACAAATTTCCTCCTGATATCGATCAGCTGCCAGGTTTTCAGTTTCCTCCCTGTCCATATCCACACATTGAAGATCTTCTGTTGCACAAAAAGAAATAACTGTCTTGGAAAAACAGCTTGAATTTAAGAAAACA